>NW_027361674.1:3307500-3835000 GCF_039654945.1 Dendrobates tinctorius
CTTCCCTGGGCCCAGTGTGTGTGTGTGTGTGTGTGTGTGTGTGTGTGTGTGTGTGTGTGTGTGTGGGGGGGCCTTCCCTGGGCCGTGTGTGTGTGTGTGTGTGTGACCTTCCCTGGGCCCAGTGTGTGTGTGTGTGGGGGGGGGGGACTTCTCTGTGCCCAGTGTGTGTGTGTGGGTGGGGACTTCTCTGCGCTCAGTATGTGGGGGGCCCTTCTCTGCACCCAGTGTGGGGTGCTTCACCACAATTTACATAGAACGCAGGAAAACTTTGGCTGAAGATGGCGGAAATTCATGGAAAGGAATAGAAGTCACCGCTGGAGCAGTTTGTCGTCTTCTAGGCTGGCTTACTTTACCAGACAATAGAGGGAGTGTCGGCTGGGCACGCACTCGCCCAGGAGTCGCTAGCATGATGTGGATCTTCAGGTTGTGGTGTGTCACACATGTTTGGGGGGGGGGGGGGGGGTTGGGTCTGGGTTTATGGTCCCCTCTGTGCTCTGTAAAGTACTTTTACTGCCTGAGAGTCGTAAACGGTCATGTATAGTCCTTGTCCGCTATTGTTTTATGGATCTCGGTATTGCACCTGCCACCCCCATTGCTGACAAGGTGTGGTGATTGTAAAAACGTCACATTTGCAGTGAAATCTGTGCTCTCAAAATTAAGGGTTTGTTCACACGGAATGGATTTTATGTAGAAAATTTTGACCTAGGTGGTCCTGCCCCTATCACTTCCACAATGGGAGGTGAGTGGTCCTGATGATGTCGCATCTGCAGACATGAGCTATTGAGGGCGATGGACCGTTCCTTTAAGCACACATTAGTGCTGTGAGACAGGAATGTGTTGGGCTTTTTACCATCGCCTTCATCTTGGCTGGAGGGTGAGGCTTGGCAGATGCAGGCCCATTCCCAGCATCGCTTCAGCCCAGTCAAAGCTGAATCCCTGAAGAGAGAATTATTGATAATGATCTTTTTTGCTTTTATTCTGTGTGCCCCTTAAAGAGGCTGAATATTACCCCCAACCCCCTATACTTTTCATTAATCATCCTGGTGTGTCGTCTGTAATCCTCCTGGCTCTGTGCTGGTCACAAGACTGCGCTCGGCCTCTCCCCGGGGACGGGTCACGTCCTGTATGAGCAGCCGGCCGCCCTCTCCTCCATTCCTGCTGTCGTCTGCACTTCTGCGCACTCAGTATTGTACTCTCTTGGGGGAACACTCTCAAAAATGTTATTCCGTCATGAGGGTGGTGTACAGCAATGGTCGCTAATGGGACGAGGGTGATGATAGTGCCAATGCTCAGACATTAAGCCTCCATCAGTGCATTAGTCCCTTGTATAGGGCGAATCCTGGCACAGATCCACTGCAGATATGGGAGTGTCGGCATTGGATTATTGTCACCGATTCTGCAGGAAATACCTGTTGGATTTGCAGTGTGTGAACGGTACCTGAAAGGCGACCGCCGTCCCTATTACACTGGATTCACACGTTTTCCAGGATTTTTTTTTTGCTTTTGTACTAGCAGCTTTTATTTTTTTTGTATGTGAATGTATGTGTGTGTGTGTATATATATATATATATATATATATATATATATATATATATATATATATATATATATATATATATATATATATATATACATACACAGTGTGTGTATATACATATTGCCAAATGAATTTAAAATCTAGTCGTCCAGACATAAACATGGTTCGAAAAAAGATTTTTATTTGAAATAGTTTTCTCCTTCAAACTTTGCTTTCATCAAAGAATGCTCCCTTTGCAGCAATTACAGCATTGCAGACCTTTGGCATTCTAGCAGTTAATTTGCTGAGGTAATCTGGAGAAATTTCACCCCATGCTTCCAGAAGCCCCTCCCACAAGTTGGTTTGGCTTGATGGGCACTTTTTGTGTACGGTCAAGCTGCTCCCACAACAGCTCAATGGGGTTGAGATCTGGTGACTGCGCTGGCAACTCCATTACAGATAGGATACCAGCTGCCTGCTTCTTCCCTAAACAGTTCTTGCATAATTTGGAGGTGTGCTTTGGGTCATTGTCCTGTTGTAGGATGAAATTGGCTCCAATCAAGCGCTGTCCATAGGGTATGGCACGGCGTTGCAAAATGGAGTGATAGCCTTCCTTATTCAAAATCCCTTTTACCTTGTACAAATCTCCCACTTGACCAGCACCAAAGCAACCCCAGGCCATCACATTACCTCCACCATGCTTGACAGATGGCGTCAGGCACTCTTCCAGCATCTTTTCAGTTGTTCTGCGTCTCACAAATGTTCTTCTGTGTGATCCAAACACCTCAAACTTGGATTTGTCTGTCCATAACACTTTTTTCCAATCTTCCTCTGTCCAATGTCTGTGTTCTTTTGCCCATATTAATATTTTCCTTTTATTAGCCAGTCTCAGATATGGCTTTTTCTTTGCCACTCTGCCCTGAAGGCCAGCATCCCGGAGTCGCCTCTTCACTGTAGACGTTGACCCTGGCGTTTTGCATGTATTTAATGAAGCTGCCATTTGAATGACCTGCGAGGCGTCGATTTCTCAAACTACAGACTCTTAGGCTCTGTGCACACGGTGCGAATTCTGCTGCGGATCCGCAGCGGTTTTGGCTCTGCGGGTCCACAGCAGATTTTGCTGCGTTGTACAGTACCTTTTATTTCCAATGGAAAAAAACGCTGTGCACATGCTGCGGATTTTTCCGCGCGGTTTTGCTGCAGTTTACAATCCGCAGCATGTCAATTCTTTAGTGCAGAAACACTGCAGTTTCACACCTCATCCATTATGAGGTGTGAAACCGCAGGGCAAAACCGCAGATAAACTGCAGGACTTTAGTCCTGCGGATTTATCTGCGGATTTCACTACAAAATCCGCAGAGCCAAAAAACTCTGTGTGCACATACCCTAATGTACATGTCTTGTTGCTCAGTTGTGCAGCCAAGGAACCGCCTGTGCAGTGTCTGCGAGAACGGCAGGGGTTCCGGTCCAGAGGCAGCGACGGGGGAGTGCTGGAATCCGGCTCCCTCCTCGGCTGGTATGGACGGACGGGCAGAAACCCCGGTACCGGGTGGCGCCGACCGGGGTTCTTCTGTGGACGACATGACACCGGGCGGGAGGATCCATTCCGGTCCATGTGGGGGCGGAGGAACAGGAGAAAACGGCAGCCTCCGGTGTTCCTAAAGGGCTTCAGCGTCCAGGAGGACGCACAAGCAGCGCAGCAGGAAGTGGTAAGGAGGAACTTCCAGGTTACCGGAGGTTCCTCGTCTCAGAGCGCACGCGCGGCTGGGCGGCGCTGCAAGCAGAGAGGCGCTCCCTGCCCCCTCCAGAAAGGGAAAAAAAAAAAAGAGCGATTTGATCTGCAGAGCGCGGGCGGCTAGTCTCAGCGCTGTAGCGAGGAGCCGCAAATAGGCGCACCTGGAGGGGGAGGTACCAGGTATGAAGGGGCTTATAAAAGGCCTGGGGCACAGGGATATGGCATGCAATCATGTCTTCACCAAGGCAGGACACGCATCCCCAGGCAGGCGACGCAGCAGCAGCCAAGTACCACGCAAGACGAGGGTCCTCGGATCGTAGCCACAGAAGCCATGCCAACAAGCCTCCTTCTCAGCCTCCTGAGCCGGTACCTACAGCTTCTCTGGGTGAGTGGACGACGCTCTGCCTATCAAGCTGATAAAATGTCTCTCTCTCCCTCTCCCTCTCCCCTCCGTCATGATGTCTCTATCTCAGACTAAGAGGAAGGAAAAATCAAAAAATAAAGAATGTGCCCTGTGTACACGTCCGCTACCGGACTCTTACACAAAAAGACTATGCAAAAGATGCATAAACGAAACGGCAAAGCAGGCGTCAACATCAGCCGCAGACATAAGGGCTATAATTAGGGAAGAACTACAGGCCCTAAGTCAGTCTAGCAGGCCTACTAATATCGAAACAACTAGGCCAGCAGACGCCGTAGACACCGATGAGGGCGAAATAGCCTCGGATAGTTCTAATGCATCTACATCGGCATCCTCCTCAGAGATGGAGGGCCGTTGCTGTTTTCCCTTAGATCATATGGATAATTTAGTTAAATCCGTGAGGAATACAATGGGTTGCACAGATGCAAACGACTCAGGAAATTATGTTTGCAGGTCTAACAGACAGAAAGAGTAGAGTTTTTCTGGTTATTCCAGCGATAAAAGCTCTGGTTAAGAAGGAGTGGGAGAGACAGGACCAGAGAGGGTATCTTCCCTCAACTTCAAAGAGAAGGTACCCCTTTACCGACGAAGACTTGTCGACATGGGTTAAAGTCCCGAAGGTAGACGCGGCAGTGGCCTCCGCCTCAAAGCAAACAATCTTACCAGTGGAGGACTCGGGCGTTCTAAAAGACCCTCTGGACCGTAAAGCTGACGCCTCATTAAAGAGGGCATGGGAGGCAGCTACCGGCACGTTTAAACCGGCAATAGCTAGTACTTGCACAGCTCGCTCTATGCTGGTCTGGATCGACCAACTAGACCAGCAAATAGACCAGAAGATCTCCAGAGACAAGCTACGAGCCGCCATACCTCTAATCCGCGGCGCAGCAGCATATATAGCATATGCTTCGGCTGATTCCTTACGCTTGGCAGCCAGAACAGCAGGGTTCGCTAATAACGCCAGACGTAGCCTATGGCTAAAAAGCTGGAGAGGTGACACCCAATCCAAAGCAAAGCTTTGTACCATTCCTTGCGAGGGTGAGTTCTTATTTGGGAAAGCCTTAGATGAAATCCTTACGAAGGCAAAAGAAAGGAAAAAAGGATTCCCTAACCCTCCTCTCCCATTTTATAGGAGGGCGTTTAGGAGAAGACCATTTGGCCGAGAAAGACCAGCAGAAAATCAAAACCGCTGGTCCACAAAGGAAGGAAAGGGCAAAGGTGCCATGTTTAGGGGATCCTCCTTCCGCAGGGACAGGAACTGAGGAGCCAGTCCCTCCAGTAGGGGGGAGGCTAAAAATTTTTTTTTCGAGAATGGGAGAAAATTACGCTTAGCCCTTGGGTCCTGGGCATTATTAAAGAAGGGTTAAAGATAGAATTTCATCAAGTACCCCATAATTCGTTAATCATAACATCCTTCAGCTCGCCAATTCAACAGCAGGCCCTGGAGGCTGAGATTTGGAGCCTTCTGGACAAAAAAGTTTTGGTCCATGTGCCTAAAAGGCAGGAAGGGAGAGGATTTTACTCCCCTCTCTTTCTGATACCTAAACCAGACGGGTCATTCCGGACGATAATCAACTTGAAGAAATTAAATTCATTTATAATAAATCATAAATTTAAGATGGAATCCATAAGATCCACGATTAAGCTCCTCTTTCCTAATTGTATGATGGCAGGCTTGGATCTGAAGGATGCTTATTATCATATTCCCATCCATTGCAGATATCAGAGATACCTCAGAGTGGCGGTCCTCCTCGATGGCACCATACAGCATCTCCAGTTCACAGCCATGCCATTCGGCATTTACATCGCACCACGAGTATTTACAAAGGTGATGCTGGAAGTGATGGCTTTTTTACGCAAGAAGGACACACTAATAGTCAGGGCTGTGGAGTCTGAGTCGGAGTTAGTTTTGGTTGGAGTCAGAGTCGGTAGAAATGTACCGACTCCAGCTTTAAAAAAAATGTATTAATATTTCATAATTGAACTTTCATATGAATTTTATAAATGTTACTCAAATATATATGTTCTATCAAACTATGAACAACAGTGATAAGCAGTTCTGCTGGAGATAGAGACATCTCTTACTTCTTGTGTGTCACTGTTCTCCACTGCCCTTATCTAATCTTATACTTGGTTAACCTCATGCTGCCCCAACCCCCCTACTTACAATGTATGAAACTGAAAGTGAAAATGTGTTGCAAATTCTTAGTAGTAAAGCTCCTCCTCTAGACTAGATCATACTAGGTGTGCGTCTTCCAAGCATCTCACAGCTGCCTGCTACTCAGAAGAGGAAGACTGTAAGAAGTATTATCCTTTCAACAAACTTTGCATCAGTTAACTGTGAGTACATGAGGAATAATAACAGTATTACTGACCACTATATCAGTTGTACGACCTGGCAATAATTTTGGATTTGAATGCAGAATTAAAAACCTGAGAATGTCAAAGAAGCATCACATTAAATCAGCTGTATTTGAACATTTCACCATCACTCAAGATAGAAAACATTATGTCTGTCAGTGTATGACAAATGATCCAGATGAAAACAAATGCTGTGAAGCCAAGATGAGTGCATATTCAGGCAAAGATAAAAATGCTCCTACCAGAGCTTCTAATCTAAAGAGACATTTACAGCGCTTTCATACAGAAGTACTGAAAGCAGTGGATGAGAGAGACTGCATTCAAACCAATGAACCAGTGCCCAGCTCTTCCAGCCAAACAAAGGAGCAGAGAACTTTGCAGCCATCAGTTGCAAGATATTTTGTCAGTGACAAAGTTACTGTGACAATGACAGTAGATACATTTAAAAAACAGATCATAGAGCTTGTTGTAAAGGATAGTGTGCCTATTTCATTATTTTCACGACCAGCTTTTATGTGTCTGAATGGGGAAATGGCCCGCAAGCTTGGTGTTTCTCTGGAGAGAGAGAGAGTATTAGAAAATTAGTAATCGAAGAAGCTTTTAAACAAAAGGAAGAACTTAAAAAAACTCTCAAGGGACGCTTTCTGTTTCTTAAAATGGATGCCTGCACACGTCACAGAGTGAACTATTTTGCCATCAATTTCCGATTTGTTTGTGACAAAAATGAAATAGTTACCAAGACATTGGCAGTAAAAGACACCAAAGCTCATCACACCAGTGAGTTTCTCCAGGTCTTGGTGGAAAAGGTTCTGCAAGACTATGAACTTAAAAAAGAGCAAGTTCTTTCTGTCGTAACTGACAATGCTTCAAATATGATAAGTACTATTAAGCTAATGAATGAGAGTAATGATGGTGACCAGCAGCTAGAAGAACATTCTGGGTCCACAGACACAGAAATGTTTGAAATAGAGGAACACAGTATTGAAACTGAGGTTGCTTCAGATGAACAGCAACATGATAGTTTAGATGATCTTGTTGAAACTGTCAATATGTTCTTTCATTCATCACATGCGCTGTGTTGTGCATACGCTACAGCTGGCTATAAGAGACAGTCTGCAAGAAGGACATGCTGCTGCACTGATTGGCAAGGTGAGAAAATTGGCTACTGTTGCCAGAACCCCTAAAGTTGACTCAATTTTGAAGAGACGTGCTGGAAAAGGGGCAATTATTGATCAAGCCACACGATGGGGCAGTACTTACTTAATGATTCAGCGCTTGGTTGAACTGAAAACCTTTCTTGTAGACATGGCTAACCCTCAACTGACGCTAAATGAAAGTCAGTGGAATCAGGTGACTGAGCTGGAAAAATTGCTAGAGCACCCATTTACAGTGACTAAAAAATTACAAGCAGAGGACTTAACTCCAGGTATTTTCTTAAAGGAGTGGAAGAACCTGATGTTTCGCCTGTCCTAAAGAGGAGGGTTAATTGCAAGTGGCATTGCTACATCAATGAAACGGAGAGAGGAGCTACTATTACAAAATAACATTCTTTTGGCAGCTGTTTATGTAGACCCAATGCATCGGATTCTTCTAGATGATCAACAGCTAAGTAAAGGAAAAGAAGCTCTGCTTGAAATAGCAGTAAGGATGAAAGGGTTGCAGAACAGTCAGGAGGAACAAGAAGAATTTGGTCGTCCTGCCACATCTTCACCCTCATCATCAACTGATGAAGAATTTAATTTCGAAAAATATTTGGATCACAAGGACCGTGCAAAGCGTTCCCGCATAGAAGAGTCATCCCCATCAAGGAACACAGCCAGTACATTTCAGCAGAATTTTTCATGTGCACTAAAAGAAATTGAGAAATTTGACCGTTCATCAAAAATAACAGTGCAACAAGCGATTCCTCTGTAGCCTGACATTGTCAGAGATGTTGCCCGAGTGGTTACTGCTTTGCCACCAACACAAGTTAGTGTAGAGAGGTTGTTCTCTGCTCTCAAAATAATTAGATCAGATTTGAGGGCATCCATGAAGGAGGATCTGACAGAGGCAATACTTTTTCTGAGGACAAATTTATAGATTTCTTCTTATTAACTGCATAAAAGTGTTTATTGCATATTTACTTACAGTTTAGAAAAGTTTATAAAAGTTATTTGCTATATTCTAATTGTATTCTAATAAATGTAGTTTTTGCTCTAAGTGGTCTGATTGCTTATATGATGGTGAGAAACTGAATAAGCACGATGTTTAATATTTTACAACAGTAAATTTGTTGTTATGAATTGGCCATTTATGAAGGAGTCGGAGTCGGAGCCTGATAAAATCCAGGAGTCGGAGTCACAACTGTGGCTTACCGACTCCACAGCCCTGCTAATAGTACCCTATCTGGATGATTTTTTGATAGTAGGGAATTCAATTCGGCAATGTAATGAGCGGGTTGCTGATACAATCTTGTCCCTACAGGCCCTAGGGTGGATAATAAACTTCAAGAAGTCCAGAATCGAGCCGCAGTCTGTTCAGTCCTTCCTAGGTCTCGAGCTAGACTCCATACACCAAAAATGTCTACTGTCTCAGGTAAAAATTTCAGCAATTAAAAAGAAAGTGAGGATAGCAATAGATCGGCCACACATATCTTTAAGGGAAGCAATGTCCCTCCTGGGATCCCTTACTGCCTGCATCCCCGCAGTTCGCTGGGCCCAGTTCCACACGAGGGAACTACAACACCAAATTCTCTTAGAGGAATCCCGGGATCGGGGGAATCTGACAAAGAAAATCACGCTATCCCAGGAGGTCCTAACCTCCCTTACATGGTGGCTAAGGGATGATAACTTAGCGGGAGGAGTACCTTGGGTTATAACACCCTCCCGTATAATTATCACGGACGCTAGCCCCACAGGATGGGGAGCCCATATGGGAAATAGTTTTGCCCAAGGCCTATGGGATATAGGCGAAGATCAGGATTCGTCAAATTTAAAGGAACTAAAAGCAGTCTATCATTCATTGTGTCATTTTCTTCCACAGTTACAAGGGGAAAACGTGAGAATCCTTTCGGACAACACCACAGTAGTCGCATATCTGAACAGACAAGGCGGAACTCGATCAGTCACCTTAATGTCTTCCGCAAGAAGGATTTTATCCCTAGCAGAAAAACAATTTTTGTCTCTCTCAGCCCTCCACATAAGGGGAAGAGACAATTGGGAGGCAGATTTTCTAAGTCGCCATACACTGCGACAAGGAGAGTGGTGTCTAAGCCGGGAGATATTCACACGCATCGTGGCACTATGGGGTTGTCCCCAAATAGATCTCTTCACCACCAGAGAGAACAGACAGGTGCGAAGATTCGCCTCTCTAAATATGACAGACAATCCAGAAATTCTGGATGCCCTCCAGGCCCCGTGGCAATTCAAACTGGCATATGCATTTCCCCCAATCATACTTCTACCGCAGGTGATCAGGAAAATCAGAGCAGAGGAAGCACGAATAATCTTAGTAGCACCATTCTGGCCCAGGAGGCCTTGGTTTTCTTGCCTGCAAGCAATGTCAGTGACAGACCCGTGGGTGCTTCCTTCAACCCCCAGGCTCCTCTCACAGGGGCCATTCTTCCATCCTCAAGTGGACAATCTCCACTTGACGGCTTGGAACTTGAAAGGGAAATGTTGAGATCAAGAGGATTCTCGGAGGGATTAGTCAATACACTCCTACAAAGTCGAAAAGTGACAACGACAAAAATTTACACCAGAGTATGGAGAAAATTCCTAGAGTCCCACACAGGCCCGAATTCTGGAGAAATTCCGATTACAGTGATCCTAGAGTTCCTACAGAAAGGGAAGGAATTAGGGCTAGCTGTTAACACACTAAAAGTACAGGTGTCGGCTCTAGGGGCCCTCTATAGTTATAACGTGGCAGGCAATAGATGGGAAAGCAGATTCATCTCGGCCTGTGAGCGGAGTGAGCCGGTGCACATACCTAGAGTTCCTCCTTGGGACTTAAACCTGGTTCTGGAGGCTCTAACACGTCCTCCCTTTGAACCTTTAGATTCAATATCCCTTAAACACCTATCCTTCAAAACAGTACTGCTAGTTGCACTAACCTCAGCCAGAAGAGTTAGCGACATACAAGCCCTTTCAATAGAATCCCCTTTTCTGTTGACATTTCAGGATCAGTTAATATTAAAACCAGACCCCTCATACTTACCAAAGGTAGCAGGGAAGTTTCATAGATCACAAGAGATCCACCTCCCGTCATTTTTTTAGTAACCCTTCTACTCCAGAGGAAGAAAAGTTCCATACACTAGACGTTAGAAGAGCTGTACTACAATACATCGAGAGGTCTAGCAGCTGGAGGAAGAGTAGGGCTCTGTTTATTTCCTTCCAGGGCCAAAAGAAGGGATATGAAGTCACAAGGGGTACTTTGTCTCGGTGGATCAGAGACGCAATTGGGCTGGCATACTCCGAGAGCAATGAAAATCCTCCGGAGGGTATCAGAGCACATTCCGCCAGAGCTATGGCTTCCTCCTGGGCAGAGAGGGGAGACGTCGCAATCGAGTCTATATGTAAGGCGGCAACCTGGTCTACACCCTCTACCTTTTATAATCACTATAGGCTTGATTTATCATGCTCATCCGACCTAGCCTTTGGTAGAGCGGTCCTCAGCACGGTGGTCCCTCCCAGGTGAAGGTCTCTGAAAGTCTCTCCAAGTGGGTGCTGTCGTGGCGAAGAGTAAAAAGCCAGATTACTTACCGGTAATGCTCTTTTAATGAGTCCACGACAGCACCCGTTCACTAACCCTCCCTAGAAGTTAACATAATGTATATACACCTTCTTAGTTGTAAAGTTAATAAATTTAGAATATTGGATAATATAATGGCCTAATAATTGGCGGTCCTCCTGGTACTCTGAAATCCAACTGAGGGGGAGAGGCGGACCGCCCTCTTTTATCTCTGTAGGTTTCCTGTTCCTATGGGCGGATCCCTCTCTCCAAGTGGGTGCTGTCGTGGACTCATTAAAAGAGCATTACCGGTAAGTAATCCGGCTTTTCTTGGCAATTTCTCACATGGAATAGCCTTCATTTCAAAGAACAAGACTGTCGAGTTTCACATGAAAGTTCTTTTTTTCTGGCCATTTTGAGAGTTTAATGGAACCAACAAATGTAATGCTCCAGATTCTCAACTAGCTCAAAGGAAGGTCAGGTTTATAGCTTCTTTAATCAGCCAACTGTTTTCAGCTGTGCTAACATACTTGCACAAGGGTATTCTAACCATCCATTAGCATTCTTACACAGTTAGCAAACACAAAGTACCATAGGAACACTGGAGTGATGGTTGTTGGAAATGGGCCTCTATACACCTAGGAAGATATTGCATTACAAACCAGACGTTTGCAGCTAGAATAGTCATTTACCACATTAACAATGTATAGAGTGTATTTCTGTATCATTTAATGTTAGCTTCACTGGAAAAAAAAAATGTGCTTTTCTTTCAAAAATAAGGACATTTCTAAGTGACCCTAAACTGTTACATGGTGGTGTGTGTGTGTGTGTATGTGTATATATGTATATATATATATATATATATATATATATTAGTTTTTTTAATATTATACATATAGGTTTTGTTTTTTTATGTTTTGAATTTGTGTACATAGCAACCAGTCAGAATGCGACAGCTTTGGTTGCTATGGGTTACTGCTCTTGTAAGATTGGTTGTTAAGAGGCTGTTCCTCTGGCAAAATAAAAAGCTGGGCTCTCATTCATTGTTGAGGGTGGTTTGCTGCTCTTGTGAAATTAAAGCTGGGTTCTCATTGGCTGCCATGGGTGGGTTGCTGCTCTGGTAAAGTGAAAGCTGGGCTCTCATTGGTTGTCATGGGTGGGTTGCTGCTCTGGTAAAATGAAAGCTGGGCTCTCATTGGTTGTCATGGGTGGGTTGCTGCTCTGGCAAAATGAAAGCTGGGCTCTCATTGGTTGTCGTGGGTTACTGCTCTGTAAAAATGAAACCTGAGCCCTGATTGGTTGCTATGGGCTGCTGCTCTGGTTTCGTTTGAGTAAGGCCGGTTTCACATTAGCGCTTTTTAAGCGCACGCACGGCCGGGGGTAGCTCCGCCCCCGAGCCGGCTCTCTGCCCGGCGTGCCCGCCCCTTGCTTGTATCGCCGCCTACTAGCGGACAGCGGCGCCTGCGATCGGCGCACCCTATCTTTAGCATAGGGTGCGCAGATCGTGCGCAGGCCGTGCGCTAGTTGCACTTTGACCTGCGCTGCGCACTTTTGACGGTGCGCCGTGCGCGCCAAAATCAAACTTTTCGGATTTTGGCGCGCACGGCGCACCGTCAAAAGTGCGCAGCGCAGGTCAAAGCGCAACTAGCGCACGATCTGCGCACCCTATGCTAAAGATAGGGTGCGCCGATCGTAGGCGGCGATACAAGCAAGGGGCGGGCACGCCGGGCAGAGAGCCGGCTCGGGGGCGGAGCTACCCCCGGCCGTGCGTGCGCTTAAAAAGCGCTAATGTGAAACCGGCCTAAGATAATCATAGAATCGTAGAGTTGGAAGGGACCTCCTGGGCCATCTGGTCCAACCCCCTGTTCAAAGCAGGATTCGCAAAATCATCCCAGACAGATATCTGTGTCTGTCCAGCCTCTGTTTGAAGACTTCTATTGGAGGAGAACTCGCCACCTCTCGTGGCAGTTTGTTCCACTCATTGATCACTCTAACTGTCAAAAAGTTTTTTCTAATATCTAATCTGTGTCTCCTCCCATTCAGTTTCATCCCATTGCTTCTAGTCTTTCATTGTGCAAATGAGAATAAAGATGATCCTTCTACAATGTGACAGCCCTTTAGATATTTGTAGACAGCTATTAAGTCTCCTCTCAGTCTTTTCTTCTGCAAACTAAACATTCCCAAATCCTGCAACCTTTCCTCATAAGACAGGGTTTGCAGACCGGTCACCATTCTGGTCGCTCTTTTCTGAACTTGCTCCAGTTTGTTGATGTCTTTTTTAAAATGTGGTGCCCAAAACTGGACACAGTATTCCAGATGAGGTCTGACCAAAGAGGAGTAGAGGGAAATAATAACTTTGCGTGATCTAGACTGTATGCTTCTGTTAATACATCCTAGAATTGCATTTGCCTTTTTTGCTGCTGCGTCACACTGTTGACTCATATTCAGTCTGTGATCTATTAGTATATCCAAGCCTTTTTCATATGTGCTGTTGCTTAGCCCTATTCCTCCCATTCTATATATGCTTTTTCCATTTTTCTTGCCCAGATGTAGTACTTTGGTTTTTAACAGGGAAAAATGCATTCTGTTAGTTGCTGCCCCTGCTCCAGTTTATTTATATCTTTTTGAATCTTCTCTAGTATTAGCTATCCCTCCTAGCTTTGTGTCATCAGCAAATTTAATCAGTTTACCCTCAATTCCTTCATTTAAATCATTGATAAAGATGTTGAACAATACAGGGCCCAGGACAGAGCCCTGTGGTACCCCAGTTGAGACATTCTTCCAACTGGATGTGCAGCCATTTACGACCACTCTTTGGGTCCGATCACTAAGCCAGTTATGAATCCACCTAACGGTTGCCTTGTCCATTCCATACTTAGTCATTTTTTCAATAAGGATTGTATGAGATACTTTGTCAAATGCTTTGCTGAAGTCAAGATCTACTATATCTTCAGCATTTTCCTGATCCACCCAATCAGTGATTCTGTCATAGAAGGAAATTAAGTTAGTCTGACATGACTTATTAGTTACACACCCATGCTGACTCTGTTTAATCACTTCATTCTTATCCAGGTACTGACATACATGTTGTTTAATAATTTGTTCAAAGATCTTTCCTGGTATAGAAGTCAGACTCACCGGCCTATAGTTTCCTGGGTCCACCTTCTTCCCCTTTTTGAAGATAGGAACAACATTTGCTCTTCAGTCTTCTGGGACTTCTCCTGTTCTCCACGAATTTTCAAAGATTATGGGGAGCGGTTCAAAAATTTCTTCTGCTATCTTCTTCAGTACTCTGGGGTGTCATTCATCTGGACCTGGAGACTTGAATTCATTTAGGTTAGCTAAGTGTTTCCTCACTATCTTTCTGTTTATAGATATCCTTGATTCTTCTATTCCCTTAATAGGACAGAGAAGAATAGTTGATGTTAAATTTCCTTTCTGAGAGAAAACAGATGCAAAATAGGAATTTAAAAGTTCGGCCTTCTCAGCATCCTGTCTTACCATTTCATCATTTTCATCCTGTAAAAATCCTATAGCATCTTTGACTTTTCTTTTACTTTTGACGTATCCCCAAAATCCTTTATTATTGCTTTTGACGTCTCTTGCAAGCCTCAATTCATTGTCAGCTTTAAATAATCTGATTAGTGCCCTGCAGGTTCTGCAGACAGCATTATATTCTTCTTTAGATATGCCTCCCTCTTTCCATTTTATAAACGTTTTTTTCTTCCTTTTTAGCATGTGCTTAAGTTCTGTGTTCATCCATCCTGGTTTCCTTAAATGCTTCCTATTCTTCCCTCTTTTCGGAATTGTTAACAACTGTGCTTTGAGAATTTCATTTTTCAAGATTTCCCATCCTTCCTGGACATTTTTGTCTTTAAGGATATCCAGCCATTGGATCCCTCCAATTTTCTTTCTGAATCCCTTAAAATCTGCCTTTCTGAAATCTAATCAGTTTTTTGGGTCCGTCACAGGATATTAACCTAAGTTTTTTTTTCTTCTCTTCCAGTGCCCCCGGTGTATGCATTGTGAAGCCAAATTCGACTTCATAAACAGGAAGGTAAGAGCCTCGTGTAGGACGAGCGGGCGTACTGTCCTCCAATACACTGTGCTTCACTCCCTCATCACTGCCCAGATCTCTGCTTGCTGTCAGTGAGAAGAATCTCTTCTAAAACCAGGAGACCAGGGCTGACACTGCTGGAACGGCACTGGAGGGTAGTATAGTGTTTTACTGGGGGTAAGCACATGGCTCTGCGGCCTCCCTGCTTGTGGCGGTACACTCCTGGTGACTGACAGCTCCGAATTGTGTCATGGTGGCGCTGCTGATACTCACTGTTCACCGTGCCAGGCCCAATGATCCAGCCCGCATCACAGCAGCACGTACAAGCTTTACGTGTCCTTACCTAAGAAACCAGCCACCTCTAGTGTGGCGGTGGCCGGTAACCAAGGCAACCATCAATACACAATAGAATTTAAAAACGTCTCTCTGTTCTTGAATGGAGAGGATGTTTAATAAGAGCTTCATTGGAAAGTTATTTTGACTTAGAGGGGTTTTCCCATAATTATAAGTAGTTACAATTAAAAACAAAAAGGATCAGACTGTGAGATTCCAATATGCCCTTTCTGGTGAATGGGGCCTATAGGGTGATGTCAATGTATATGGCAAACAGCAGAGGACAGCGAGGTCTAAACAGCGGCATTTCCTGAATGTTTAATTTAGAAAACCTTAGAATAACTAAAGTCACAGGCCTAAGAGATGCTCCTGTTACTAATTTTTTATTTTTTTTTCTCCCCCCCCCCCCCCCCCCCCCCTCTTTCTTTTTCTCCTAGCATCACTGCCGAAGGTGCGGGAAATGTTTCTGTGATAAATGCTGCAGTAAGAAAGTGCCTCTACCACGGATGTGTTTCGTGGACCCCGTGCGGCAGTGCGGGGAATGTTCTGTCATCTCACAGAAAGAGATGGAGTTCTATGATCGACAGCTGAAAGTCCTGATGAACGGTGAGCGGAGGCCGTGCTCGTTTACGCCGTGTGTAATGAAAGGATGACGGTAATACACGTACAGGATTAGTTATATGCTTTACATATGTGTGCCACGGTCCCAGCACAGACTGTCTCCTAATTACAACTTGACAGCCTCGTAGGCATATATAGGACTCAGGAGACGCTTGGACTGTGACAACCAGATATGTGGCGCAAGTTCAGGGCTCTATGGTGATTTTTTTTTTTGCCCCATGACTAGTGCACTGTGCAGTCATGTTGGATCACAGTGTAATATGTTTTTTGCAAAATTGCACTGCTGCAGCCTCCACATTTTTTCGGAACAGGAATAGAGATTATTCCATTATGGCCGCGTTCACTCAATGCAATTGCACTCTATTTCTCTATTTCTTTTTTTTTTTTTTTTCTTATTGCTTCAAAAATAAAAAGAAAGTGCAATCACATGGCGTGAACATGGATGGTGTAAAGGGGTTTTAAGAGCAAGGCATCAACTCTGTCACTGATCCTTGTAGAGACGCAGAAACATAAGCCGGTTGGCACCAGACCACAAATCACATTTGGGTGGCCACATGACAATGGTTCAAACCGGCAAGTACAGCAAAAATCTTATAGAGCAATCACATAAATCGAATCAAAATCAGAATGCAGTCTTTGGACTGGCTGTCAGCTCTCCTAATCCGAGCGTGACCTCTTCATGTATTTCATGCATGCAGCTGTCACGCTCGGGTTGGGATAGTGGCTGGCCAGTCCGAGCACTGCATTCTCATCTCGGTCTGATTTATACAGCCAGCTGACCGTGGCCTCACAGTGTATATATTTCACACTGTTATGATTCGCCATGATACAGTTAATTGCTCCCTGCTCCATATAACCCCAGGTGTAGTTGTAGCCAGGCTGGGGACGTGTTTGGGTTATTCTGGAAGCCGTTTCTAGAACGCTTTCTGCATAGAAGGTAACGATTCTTTTGCACTTTCCTTATTTTTATTCTGTAGGATTGTTCTCTGTTTCTATGTTGTTACATTCAGTCTCATTGTACCTTGACAGATATATTGTTTTTCTTTTCCTGATTTTGTATGTGATTTCTTTCCTTCTACATTGTCAGGAGCCACCTTCAGTATTACCCAGGGATTCTCCGAGAAGTCTGAAGCAGTCATGTGCCGTCTCTCCAACAACCACCGGTAATAAAAGCTCTGCCTCCCATAAGGAGCAATGACATTAAAAAAATCCAATAATTGTAATCCACTAATCTAGGAGAAAGTAGGATTTGTCAGATCTATAGGTGCTAGCCAGTTTGTGATATATGGTAATAATGTGCCTAAAATGAGGAGTTACGAGATTTACTAATGACACAAGTAAAGGTGGCAATAATGAAGGCGCTGGTCACGTCACACACCCTGTGACCACTGTGTGGATGGTGTCCCTATGTGTGCAGGCCTGAGCATGTAAGAGAGGTTACTTGCCTGGTGCTTTTATATATATATCTGCCCTTACAATATTGATCGGCGGCTCACTCATGTTTTGGGTCACAGAAGAGAAGAATAATTTAAAGGGATAGGCCTGCTTGGCTCACTTCCATGTTGCCGAGCTGGTGACGTCTCATCTGCTGAGACGCCATCGTGCCTGTGTCCCAGCAGGTATTGAACACGCTTAATGATTATTGAATGTTGCCGTACACCTATTCTGTCGGCCTGCGGGCCGGACCAGTGTTCCTGAGAGCACTACTTCGTTGTGAGGCCTTTGCCAGCAGCTTATAGGCAGGCGCTCTGCCGACACCGATGGATGCGTCATCTGTGGGCAGAAAGCACAAGGAGCCACTGAATGTTAAAAATATACTGTATATTTTTTTTTTTTTCTCTTTTATTTTTGCAGATATCTGTTTCTAGATGGGGAAAACCATTATGAAATTGAGGTTGCTCGGATTTCCACAGTTCAGATCCTGACAGAGGGCTTCACTCCTGGAGGTAACGACTTAATCCGGACTGTGTTCACTAGTACTCGGCAGATTGTATGTGACTCATGAATGTTCCCCATCACTCACACTTATGGCATATTGCACCTGTTTCGGGAACATATGACCCTTGACCCCGAACTTACTTGCAGCTGCCGTGGATGGAGGGGTGTCCACATATTTATAGGTCTCTTCTTTTTTTTTTTTTTTTTTTTTTTTTTTTTTCCCCCTCCTCTTCTCATAGAGGTGAACACATACTGTCACCTCTCCATTCACAACAGCTGTGAAATGTGGGTTGGGGATCCCTGTACTTGTGATGGGCATGAGACCCACATCTCTCACACCCTTATAATAGAAGTCATTCACTAGGTAAACCACTTAGACATAAAGGTTTTGCCCAAGATTAGAAAAATATGGTTGTTTTCCTTTTACAAACATTATCACCTCCTGACCAAGGATTGGGCATGAAATTGCAACTCTGCTTCATTGAAGTGAATGCAGCTGAGCCGCAATGTTCTGCATGACCCATGATCAGGTGTGGTGCTGTGTCTGGAAAACCGCCATGTTTTTGTAATCGTGGACAATCCCTTTTAAGATTTCTGCAAGGTAGAGGATCATGTCAGCCCTTCTAGCTTGAATGGGAATGTGCTGTAATACCCAGATACAGCTCAGTCTTAAGAGTGGCGCTGTTTCTGGAAAACATTAGCCAACCCTTTTTAACATTTTTATTTTTTTTTTTTTTTTTTTTCCTATCACAACAAGTAATAGAATATTGATAAAACCTGATAAGATAATTACTGGATCTATAGGACCCAGATACACCGATCCATATAATAAAGGGCCATGATGCTTATACGTGTGCAGAGAACTGTAACCGAGCTCTCTTAAGTGCCATAGGGGGCTTTCATAATGCATTGGGGGCCATGTGATGACCCATGGAATTGCATAGCCATTTTTACAATAATTTTATGGTGACTGTGTTCTTTCTCATACCAGACCACCTTCGTTCCCATGAGCTAACATTCTTCTATCGGCCATCTTTCTCGCCTGATACTTGCTGTTGTTAGTGATGATGTCCCAATGCTCAGCCTGTTACTAACTTTCTTTTTCACTGCTCACGCTGCTTTGATGTGAAAAGATATTCATACATACACCAGCCTGCTGGAGAGCCAGTGCGTAATTGAAGGTCAGCAGAGGATTTGTGTAGCCCCCTACTCTGTGTTCGCATGCAATGTCTGACTTTTTTGATTGGTTGTTTTTTATCCCCCAAATCAATTTACTCCTCGAGCGAACTTACCCTTTAAATTTTCCCTGATTTGCATTAATTAATGGTCATGATAATCGTGTGAGTAGCTCAGTGCTGCCGTGCGTCTGACTTCCTGTAGACGTCGATAGGGTACAGGTACGGTATAAGATGCGCTGATCCAGATCTGACATCTTGGCTCAGCATATTTTAGATTCCAATCACTTAGTCCTAGAAATGGTTCTGATTGCAAAGCTGACCAGAGACGTAAAGGCTAGCCCTCCTGATCCATGAGGGGGCGCTGCCTGTTAAAGGGGCAAAGGTGTAATCTTACAGCGCCCGGACTCGTCATTCGATTCGTGCTGCCCAAATTGTGCTCCTAATTGGTTTGGGCAGCATCAATTGAGCGACAGATGCACATGAACGGGAACCTATCATGTGACATGGGGTAGATGTCTAACCCACAGGCATCAGGACACCAATATATCTGCTAATTTGGCACCCCCTCTAGCTACGTTCCTGTACAAAAAGATGGGAGTCGTTTTCTGGGTGGTACAATGCTAAAAAAAATTAAAAAAAATTTTCAAAATCAAATGTAACTATATTTTCATTGTCCACCATAATGGAGGGAATTTTGCTTTCACTGATGATTATTATTGCGTCTTTGGTTACCTTTCATTCCTGTACTTCAGATAGACGTGCTTGCTTTTTTTTTTTGGTGTGTGTTTATTTCTTTGCATTATTAGTCTCTTAGTGGATGCTCCCATTGTTAGAGAAAGGTTGCGATGTCATGTTATTGCAGTCATGAATGCTTTGCTCTGAAACGCTGCGGCATTTCAGAAAAAAAACGGATAAGGAAGATGCGTCTCGGGTGACTATTACAAGAATCCAGTCCTTTGGGGCTGGGACTGACCAGTCTTTCTCTCTATAAACACACATGGAGGGGAGGACTGACAGTCCGGAGGAGTAGGGAGAAGTCGCCAGGAACCTGCCCCTCTCTTCATAATATGTCAGGTAACCTACATCGCTGCTGACCCCGGTTGCCTCCTGAGCTGGATCCATAGGGGTGCCGAAGGGTGAGTATGCCTCCGCTAATCATTTTCTTGCCTAGAAAAATTGTATTAAGTAGTGATGAGCGAGCATCCTCGGATGATCTCCGAGTATTTGGATGTGCTCAGAGATTTAGTTTCTGTCGCCGTAGCTGCGTGATTTGCGGCTGCTAGCCAGCCTGAATACTTGTGGGGATTTCCTAACAAACAGACAATCTCCACGTGTATTCAGGCTAGCTAGCAGCCACAAATCATGAGGCTACGGCAACAGAAACTAAAATCTCTGTGCACCTCCAAATACTCGATCACCCGAGCATGCTCAGGAAATCTCGAGTAACGAGTATACTCGCTCATCACTAGTATTCAACTGTTGGACAACCCCTTTAAGACTTTGTGTTGGCAAAGCAGTTGCAAAATGACTTTACTCATCTACCTGATAGGTTGTGTCCTGTATCACTCGCTTTACGTTCTCACAATAACTGCCCCCCGTACACATTGTCTAAGTCGACCATCTGCTGTTCATCCTGACACCCTTGGCAGTGGATCTTCCTTACGAACAAAAGGGATTGAGCATGTTGATATTGAATATGCCGAACCCTTCTTTCTGCTGCCTTGCGGGAGGAGATGGGACACCGGCATACTCGTCAGTCGAGCAGTCCCTCCGAAAATCACAGGTTCAGCCAGCAGTTAATGTGTGTGGGGATTTCTGAGATTGCTTCTTCAGTCTTTCCTTGCCCATCTTCTCAGCACTGGGAGCATCCACAATCTGAATTTATGCTGATGGGACTACTAATATGGCTTTATAGTCAGACTATTGGGTGACATTGTGTAATGTGTGCGCTGCTGCACTGTGCTGCGGGTGATGGGGAGAAGTTACAGGGAAGGTGTCTGCAGAAAAGGACCAATTGCTTAATCAGATTATGTTGAATTTGTGATAAAATTATATATTTTTATGCAAATATTCTATATTTGACACTAACTATAAAATACAAAGAAAAGTCTTGTTTAACACTGACCACTAGGCCCAATGCTAGACTTCTACCTCCTGTTATGCACATGGACATAAGCAGCAATAGACCGACTTAAATGACCCTAGACACCGCTGAGTGTAATGTGACGAGCATTCTCTAATCCTGGCAGAAGTCATTGGGAAGAGAAGGTGAACTGTGACATAACACTGTATATAGAGGTGTTATCAGTCATTATAGGGGAGGGGGTGAGCTGTGATATATATTGTGAATGGTGGATCCTATGTTAACTACTGTATATAGAGGTACTATTAGTCATGCAGGAGAGGGAGGTGAGCTGTGATATCACCTATGGTGGGATCCTGTGTTATCTACTGTATATAGAGATGTTATCAGTCATTGTACAAAAGGTGGAGGAGGTGAGCAGTGTCATCTATTATGAATGGTGGATTACATGTAATCTACTGTATATAGAGGTGTTATCAGTAGTTATGAGCCAGCAAGCTCGGATAACGTCTTATCCGAGCATCTGGGAGTGCTCATACATTATAATAATCTTTATATAGCGCCAACATATTCCGCAGCGCTTTACAGTTTAACAGTTTCAAAAGACAAGTCATAAGTAACAGCGTTAACAATACAATAATTAAAGCAAAATAAGACGAAATAAGACAACCCTGCTTGTGAGAGCTTACAATCTACAATGAGGTGGGGGAGATACAAAGTACAGGTGTGTATTTACAATGATGGTCCAGCCATCTTGAGGGATGGATGGAGATAGTGAATGGGCTACAAACGCACACTTGCACATAGAATGACTTTGATTAGTGAATGTGATAGGCCGCTCTGAACAAATATGTTTTGAGGGAACGCCTGAAACTATGCAATCTGTGGATAGTCCTAATTTCTTGGGGTAGACCATTCCAGAGGATTGGCGCAGCACGGGAGAAGTCTTGGAGTCGGGAGTGGGAGGTGCGGATTAGTGCAGAGGTTAGTCGAAAGTCGTTTGCAGAGCGCAGCGGTTGGTTAGGCCGATAGACAGAAATGAGGGAGGAGATGTAGGGCGGTGCCGCACTGTGGAGAGCTTTGTGGGTGAGAACAAGTACTTTGAATTGGATCCTATAATGAATGGGCAGCCAGTGTAAGGACTAGCGAAGAGCGGATGCGTCCGAGTACCGATTAGCCACATAGATGACCCTGGCTGCTGCATTAAGTATGGACTGGAGAGGGGAGAGTCGAGTAGCAGGGAGGACAATTAATAGAGCGTTGCAGTAATCCAGGCGGGAGTGGATCAATGCTACAGTGAAGGTTTTTGTTTCCATGGTGAGAAAAGGGCGGATTCTAGAGATGTTCTTTAGGTCAGGGGTCCCCAACCGCCGGTCCGCGGCCCAGCACCGGTCCGCTGCAGTGCCCTTGCCGGTCCGCGGACACAAGGGGAGCCAGGGGCGGTCAGTGGCGTAGCGGGGGCTGGGGCGGCGCGCAGCAGTTCTTAGCGGCGGCCAGGAAGCGATCAAGCAGCTCCGCTGCCTGCAAGAGGGAATAGCAGGAGCGGAGCTGCAAGGACACGTCCACTGCGTCCAGCTTCCTGCCCGCCGCCCGCGCTTCCTGTTTCTGACTGTCACAGAGAGGAGCGCGGCCGCTGCTGTGTCAGAGCGAGGAAGCGCGGGCGGCGGGCAGGTGAGAGGAGACAGGTGGTGTGTGTGTATGTATGTCTGTGTATATGTATGTCTGTGTGTGTACGTGTGTGTTGGTCTGTGTTTGTGTAGCCTGGCCCTGGAGGAGATGGGGACATGAGGAGAAGACCGTGAGGGGAGTGATGGGGTGCAGGCAATGATGGGGTGCAGGCAATGATGAGGTGAAGGGAGTGATTGGGTGAAGGGAGTGATGGGGTGAAGGGAGTGATGGGGAGAAGGCAATGATGGGGAGACAGCAGTGATGGGGTGAAGGGAGTGATGGGGTGAAGGCAATGATGGAGAGATGGCAGTGATGGGGTGAAGGCAATGATGGGGAGAAAGGAGTGATGGGGTGAAGGCAATGATGGAGAGATGGCAGTGATGGGGTGAAGGCAATGATGGGGTGAAGGGAGTGATGGGGTGAAGGCAATGATGGAGAGAAGGGGGTGATGGAGCACTCATTCAAAACCTATGGTGAGTTGAGTCACATTATAAATGTTATTTAATTATAAGTATGCACTGCTACACTACAACCGTGTCCATAGCCCCGCCCCCTTATGACAAAAGCCCCGCCCCTGCCACACCTCCATCCCCGCCCTGCCGGGCCATGGAAGAATGGTCTTGCTTGAAACCGGTCCCTGGTGCAAAAAAGGTTGGGGACCACTGCTTTAGGTGTATGCAGCAAGAGCAGGCAAGAGATTGTATATGGGATGTGAAGGAGAGATTGGTGTCAAGCATAACACCCAGACAGCGCGCCTGCTGTCGGGGAGTTATTGTGGTACCACCCACGGAGAGGAAAATATCAGATTTAGGGAGGTTAGTAGATGGCGGGAGCAGAAGTTATTCAGTTTTTGAGAGGTTGCGTTTCAGATAGAGAGCGGACATGACGTTGGAGACTGCGGACAGACAGTCATTTGTGTTCTGTAGTACAGCGGAGGTAAGGTCAGGGGATGACGTGTATAGTTGTGTGTCATCAGCATAAAGATTGTACTGAAAGCCAAATCTGCTGATGATCTATCCAATTGGGGCCGTGTAGAGAGAGAAGAGAAGGGGGCCAAGGACTGAGCCCTGAGGTACCCCGACAGCGAGAGGAAGAGGAGATGACGTGGAGCCAGAGAACAAAACACTGAAGGATTATTTTCGAGTCTCTGCGGCTGCATGATTTGTGGATGTTGGACTGTTATGCAAGCCCCACATGTGTTGAGGCTAACAACCACAAATCATGTAGCCATAGAGACTCGAACATAATGTGTGAGCACTCCCAGATGCTCGGATAAGACGTTAACTCATCACTAACTATCAGTCACTATACAGGAGGCGGTGAGCTGTGACATCACCTATTGTGAATGGTGGATCCTGTGTTATCAGTCATCATACAAGAGGAGGAGGAGATGAGTTGTGACATTACCTATTGTGTATGGTGGATCCTGTGTTTACTGTATATAGAGGTGTTATCATTGTACAGGAGGAGGAGGTGAGCTGTGACATCTATTGTGTATGGTGGATCCTGTATTATCTACTGTATATAGAGGTGTTATCAGTCATCATACAGGAGGAGGAGGTGAGCTGTGACATCACCTATTGTGAATGGTGGATCCTGTGTTATGTACTGTATATAGGGGTGTTATCAGTGATGATATTGAGAATGCTGAAAAGTTATCTATACAGAACAGGACATGTGTGTCTGGTATTGGGCCTAGTGGTTAGTTTTTTATTTATTTTTGGATCTTTTAATCACAGTACCGGAGTTATTAACCAGCCCCGGCCTGAGGTCTCGTTCACACAGATCTTGTGCAGCTTCTCGAATTACTTGATAAATCTTCCTCAATGTTGTAATGAAATGTGGACCCCATAATCATCTGTGTGAACAAAGCCTTAGCCTCCACTGGATTTTATTCCATCCTGGGGTGTAAAATTCAACATGTTTTTGTTTTGTTCTTTCTCTGCATAAAATATACAGGGGGGAACAGTCGGGCGACCGGGATGCTGATCCAGTATAAACCTCAAGGCTCCGACGAACTATTACAGATGAAGTTTACAACAAGCGAAGACTTTATTAGCAACAAAAAGATGGCGGCGTCGTGGCTGGCCGCAATGCACAAGGTACACCGTGTCCGATGGGAGCAGATGGCATCACGATGCATTGGGGGTCACTCCTCCCAGACTGACTGCTGAGATCTCGAGCGTTCGCCATCACCTTAGGCTGCTGCATGCACTGTAGGGTAGGTAATGTGGCTTTTGCCCGCACACATGACCTTACTGCGCATGCACCAGCCCAAGCTGTGGAGGAATTTGGCTGCACTATGGATGCATTCATTGCCTTTCCTTGCTCACGACTGAGATAATCAGGCAGTATTGGACTTTGCTATTAGGGAACCGGAGAACAGAAATCCGAGGGACTATCCAAGACTAGATGGGGCGCCACATCTGTCTACGTGTTGTGTCTGGTATTGCAGCTTGGCTCTACTGAAGTGAATGAGCTGCAATACAACATTTGGCCCGGGGTGGTGCTGCTTCGTGGTAGTAGTTATAAATGATAGCTCACTGATGTAGCAGAGCTGAGCTTGTCGGCATAGCGCTTACCTGTGAGCCCACGGAGACCATCTCAGCTCTGCTACATCTCTCCTGTTTTCTTCTCCTCTCACCAGGCTGCCAAGTTTCTGTATGAATCTCGGGACCAGTGATTGAAGATGGGAGAATGCAGAGTCGTGTTTGTAATTGTCATTTCTCGATGCCATCTACTTGCTCCACTTTCCGCACCTGATGTAAGACTAAACTTCTAAGTTCAGGGACTTCTCAGAGCGAGAGATCCTCACCGTAACCGTGCAATATGTATCCACAGTAATGCTTCAGACTGTACGTTCACAGGCAAGGACGCGGCCGTGGGGTTTTTTCAGCACCTTTCGTTCCAGGTGGCCATTTTGGCCACATGTTGTATTGAGCCTCTGACGTCTCTGCGGAAGAATGAAGACTTTCTACACTAGATCTCAGGTTCTTTTTCTCTCTTCTACAAAAGCACTAACCTTCTGGGCAATACTATGGATGTGAATTGTGAGGGGATGTCTGGAGCAGTGTTGCCCACCCCTCTGTTTTCTGAGCCAGTTTGTCGTAGTGAAGTGCCCAGGATTTACCTATTGTTGGCACTTGTGAGGAGCGACGTGCACCACTAGAGGGCAGCGCTGGCTGCATAGATACGATTGGTTTACACGGCGGGGGAAGCCATTTTTGTTATTTGCCTTATCAAGTAACACATTGTTTCCCCTTTTTTTTATCAAGTTTTATTTTTTAAATTCTTTAAAGGGGATTTCCACTTTCAAAAAAAGTGGTGTCCGAATGACCACATATGTGTAAAACAACTAAAATATAATACCCCAGGACCAGCACTCCAACACTGGTGCGCCAGTTGCATCATGACCTAAGCACATGTGAGCAGCTCTACTGATGTAGCCATCACATGTCCCTGAGCTCAGTGATTGGCTGCAGCGGTCACACACATGTTAGTCAGGGCCTCACTGCTGCACCTAAAACACAGGGACCAGAGCACAAGTGTGGAGCCAGTTCTGGACCTGGAGAGGGTGACGCATTATCGATTTGTCGTCTTGCAAATATTCAGTAGTTCATGCAAATGGATTTGTAGGACTTGGTCCATCGGCCATGGCCGGAGTCTGTCACTGCCAGTCAGGAGCCCCGAGAGCCGCCTGGTATCTGTCAGCATTTCTTCTGATTAGCCGGCATGACATAACCAGGTGTATGATGCCGCACCAGGCCTGCTAATCAGAAGCTGGGTGATGCCATCAGGTAAGGGGCGATTGTGCCATCCAGTGGGCACATATTATGGGATAGGGTCCTGCAAGTCAATTTGCACAAACCCTACATTTCAATTGTTTGGGTTACAACTTTCATGAAAGTGGGAAAACTCCTTTTAAATTGATTTTCAAGTCCTGTTTATTTCAGGGGAAAGATGAGTGACCCTCGCTTACTGCGGACACAAACCCAACGCACACGGTCGTAATTCTGCCTCCTGTATTATCAGATTTGTCTCTCCAGGGTCGGGGAGAGATGGGAGCTGTAACGGGGGCTAGATTTTACAGTCATCTTGAAGAATTAAAGGGGATGTCCACTTAGGGAGAAAAATAAATATAAAGATATATAATTAATATACAGTGGGGAAAAAAAGTATTTAGCAATCAGCAATAGTGCAAGTTCCACCACTTAAAAAGATGAGAGGCGTCTGTAATTTACATCATAGGTAGACCTCAACTATGGGAGACAAACTGAGAAAAAAATCCAGAAAATCACATTGTCTGTTTTTTTTTTTTTTCATTTTATTTGCATATTATGGTGGAAAATAAGTATTTGGTCAGAAACAAAATTTCATCTCCATACTTTGTGATACATCCTTTGTTGGCAATGACAGAGGTCAAACGTTTTCTGTAAGTCTTCACAAGGTTGCCACACACTGTTGTTGGTATGTTGGCCCATTCCTCCATGCAGATCTCCTCTAGAGCAGTGATGTTTTTGGCTTTTCGCTTGGCAACACTGACTTTCAACTCCCTCCAAAGGTTTTCTATAGGGTTGAGATCCGGAGACTGGCTAGGCCACTCCAGGACCTTGAAATGCTTCTTACGAAGCCACTCCTTCGTTGCCCTGGCGGTGTGCTTTGGATCATTGTCATGTTGAAAGACCCAGCCACGTTTCATCTTCAATGCCCTTGCTGATGGAAGGAGGTTTGCACTCAAAATCTCACGATACATGGCCCCATTCATTCTTTCATGTACCCGGATCAGTCGTCCTGGCCCCTTTGCAGAGAAACAGCCCCAAAGCATGATGTTTCCACCACCATGCTTTACAGTAGGTATGGTGTTTGATGGATGCAACTCGGTATTCTTTTTCCTCCAAACACGACAAGTTGTGTTTCTACCAAACAGTTCCAGTTTGGTTTCATCAGACCATAGGACATTCTCCCAAAACTCCTCTGGATCATCCAAATGCTCTCTAGCAAACTTCAGACGGGCCCGGACATGTACAGGCTTAAGCAGTGGGACACGTCTGGCACTGCAGGATCTGAGTCCATGGTGGCGTAGTGTGTCACTTATGGTAGGCCTTGTTACATTGGTCCCAGCTCTCTGCAGTTCATTCACTAGGTCCCCCCGCATGGTTCTGGGATTTTTGCTCACCGTTCTTGTGATCATTCTGACCCCACGGGGTGGGATTTTGCGTGGAGCACCAGATTGAGGGAGATTATCAGTGGTCTTGTATGTGTTCCATTTTCTAATTATTGCTCCCACAGTTGATTTCTTCACTCCAAGCTGGTTGGCTATTGCAGATTCAGTCTTCCCAGCCTGGTGCAGGGCTACAATTTTGTTTCTGGTGTCCTTTGACAGCTCTTTGGTCTTCACCATAGTGGAGTTTGGAGTCAGACTGTTTGAGGGTGTGCACAGGTGTCTTTTTATACTGATAACAAGTTTAAACAGGTGCCATTACTACAGGTAATGAGTGGAGGAAAGAGGAGACTCTTAAAGAAGAAGTTACAGGTCTGTGAGAGCCAGAAATCTTGATTGCTTGTTTCTGACCAAATACTTATTTTCCACCATAATATGCAAATAAAATGAAAAAAAAACAGACAATGTGATTTTCTGGATTTTTTTTTTTCTCAGTTTGTCTCCCATAGTTGAGGTCTACCTATGATGTAAATTACAGACACCTCTCATCTTTTTAAGTGGTGGAACTTGCACTATTGCTGACTGACTAAATACTTTTTTTCCCCACTGTATTCTAATGATCAATGGAGTTCTGATCGCCAGATATCAGTGGCGGCCCGGCAGGTCCACTTCCACACAAGGCGGTGTTTCCACGGGATCAGTGATGTGTGTGAGACGGGTTTTCATAGGCCGAGATGTGCAGCCAGTCAGCGAGTCCCCCTCATACACAGCATCGGGGGTCTCCAGAGTGATACACCTGTCCTAATACATGTAAAGTAAAATCGTATAGCTTGCTAACCCCCTTAGAGGATGGCGGTTTCTGGGGGAATTAAGGCGATGTCTAGTTGCTCTGTGCTTACCTATTAATTCTTTTTTTGCTTTGCTCCATTAGACACATCTACAATCAGAGACCCCAGTGTAATGTGAGGCCAAGGGCGAGTCCGCACATCGTGTACAATGGGAATGAGCTCACGCAGGGGTCACGTATAGCTGTGAGTTTAGACACTACAAAAAAAACTGCAGCAATTTTGCTATGCAAGACTCAAAGTGCGGCGGTATCCAATATATAAGATAGGCTCTGCAAATCTAAAGTCTACATTGTGGCTTGTAGGCTCTTATTATATTTCTGCAAAAAAAAAAAAAACTTTCACACACCCCCCCCCCATTCCAGGCCTAATATTAAACTCCTAACCCTATATCACAGCACCCCCCCCCCCGTACAATTACCGAGGACAAGTTCTACTCTATATAGTGGTGTTATCAGTCATAGTACAAGAGGAGGTGAGCTGTGATATCACCTATTGTGAGTGGTGGATCCTGTTATATACTGTATATAGAGGTGTTATCAGTGGTTGTACAGGAGGTGGGCTGTGACATCACCTATTGTGAATGGTGGATCCTGGGTTATCAGGCATTGTACAGGAGGAGGAGAGCTGTGATATCACGTATTGTGAATGGTGGATCCTGTGATCACACCTCTATATACAGTAGATAACACAGGATCCACCATTCAAAATAGGTGATGTCACAGCTCACCCCCTCCTGTACAATGACTGATGACACCTCTATATACAGTAGATATCAGTTATTGTTCAAAAGGGGTCAAGTGTCATCACAGCTCACCTCCTCCTCCCTTCACAAAGACCTTTACCCTGATTTCGGCATGCTCAGATAATGCATATGTACAGTTTTTATAACAAAAGTCCATATACAGTTTAGAACAACCTCATAGATACAAAAATAGACAAAATCCCAATCAATGGAGTCAGATGGATAGAGAGGCATAAACATAAATATCGTAAAATGTAATATTGAAAAATGATTAAAAAATTAATTAATGTTAACATAAGGATTTTATCTGAGGTAGCAGGGTGTAGATTGTCAGTAGCAGGGGGCTTGGCAGCAAATAGGTTTAAATTGATTTAATCTTATTCACAAATGTGCGTTTAGAGGAAACTATATGCAATAAAGTGCCTGAATATATCTGAAGTCATACTTCCTCAAATGCAGTAATGGTAGTCAACTAAAGCATATGTTGGACAAAAAACACATGGGCCATGCACACAGCGAACAAGTCTGTAGGACAGTGTTTACACCACCAAAAGACAAACAGAAAAACAAATGTATAAAAATACTCTGTTGTAAAAAAGTAACAGTAAACAGCGAGTGCTAGTAAAAAGATAACAAAACAGGGTATTTGGTTAATACGTTTTTTTGCAAAAAATGTATACTAATTCGCTCTACCAAACATCAAGGTAACCTGTGTCAGAGCAGTCCCTAACCGATGTATTTAATAACCTGATCATGTGTATAGTACAAAGTATATGTTAGGTAGATAAATCACTGGAAGAAGCCAGATAGGCGAAACAGCGCTGGCGGGGTCATAGCTGTGGTATGTCTGGGTTTACACTAATGTAAGTAACACAAGATCTTTCATTTTTTTTTTATTGCTTTGCAGCACCTTTTTTGCACATTGTCACTTCATTTGCATTGATTTATCTACCTATGTGCAAAAAAGCGAGCCCCAAAGCTACGTTACTTACATTAGTGTAAGCCCAGACAAACCATAGCTACGACCCCGACAGTGCTGTTTCGCCTATCTGGCTTCTTCCAGTGATTTATCTACCGAACATACGCTTTAGTTGACTACCATTACTGCATTTGAGGAAGTCTGACTTCAGCTATATTCAGGCACCTTACGATTACATCTATTGCATATAGTTTCCACGCACATTTGTGAATAAGATTAAACCATTTATACCTATCTACACCCTGCTACCTCAGCCAAAATCCTTATGTTTGATTATTGAAAAATACATTATCAGATTTAAAAAAATTCATTATAATGTAATATTTTATGTTTTTCTCTTTATCCCTCTGATACCATTGATTGGGATGTTGACTATTTTTGTGCATAAACCGTGTCTGAGACACGGCTGTGTCCCATAGGAAAGTAATACTAGGCCTGGGGCAGTGTGAAAGTTATTTTCATAAAGACTTTTTTTTATAAAATATTTAATTCCACACATTCAACTTAAAAACCAATAGGTCATTTTTTTCTATGACACGCAATATGTAAGACAGATGCAAATCCACCTCCTTGTCTTATGAAAGGTTTATAGGCCGCTGCTTTACACTGCAGCTCTGCTTATGTAGATTTTTCCAGCCAGTCATCTTTAAACTTTGGCAATTTCTCCAGGATCCTTTCTGTGCATTATGGCTGTCCCCATTAGTGTAGGGTGCAGACTTTTATAACCCTTTCTATGGCACATGGTATAATGTGCAGGGATGGGACATTATGGGATGTCTGGGATGTCTCTTACCATTAGGACAAAGGCTGAATCCTTTTCTACTGCTCCTGGATGTCCAGGCTGTTCGGTGTCGTTCTGCTCCTTGTAATACTCACTTTATACAATGATTTGTACTTCTGTATTATTATTAGACCTTATTTTACACTAATACTCGGCTCCGGACCCCAGAACAGTGATTGGGCTCAGTGTAACAATGGATTCACTGTCTCCATGTATTCAGCTACTACAGAACACCCAGAGTGATCGCTGTATATTAAAGTAACATTGCTTGTGGTTCTGTAGGGACGGTGAATCGCACCAATGTAAAGCCTGACGGGGACGGGCGCCGGCTTTTGTATTCTGTGTTTACCTAATAAAGAGCACAACAGACGTTACTTGGGGCAACGTGGAGTTTTCTTTGATGCGTCAGACTGGGCGAGTTAGTTTTCGGCTGTTATTACGGTCTATAACACTAATGAGCTTTATCGAGGCAGCAGAAGTGAGTTATACTGATTGCTGTATGGGGGTCCGGGGGGGGTCTTGCGGCTCAGTCAGGAGGCTGCTGCTGCTGGATCGGACCCCTGCGAACAGTTTCCTACCTGCTGCCATTTCTAGCATGGCTTTTGATTAGCCAGCCTGGCACAACTTTGTGGGCATCATGCCATACCAGACCAGTTTTCAACCTCTGGGATCTTGAGGCCAGGTCTCCAGTCGCATAGGTGCACATACTCTACCTCCACTCCATTCATTGTCATTAGAATAGCCAGACCTAACCAAGCACTGTACTCAGACTGTGCAAGTGCACCACCGTTCCATTCATTGTCTATAGGATGGCCGGACATAGTGGAGCAGGGGTGCACATGCTATGTCTGGCCATCCTATGGAAAATGAATGGAGCAGCAGTGGACATGCTCAGTGTGAGTACAGCGCTAGGCCATGTCCGGACATCCCGTAAACCACATGTGCACCTCTGCTGTATTCATCTAGGGGAAGGCTGGACACAGCAGAGCGCTGTACTCACACTGAGCATGTCCACTGCTGCTCCATTGGATCTCAATGCTGAGCAAATTAACCCCTATTCTATTGTCTGTAGACCAGCATACATGAGGAGTATCTCAGGTGTGCTCAAATACTACATTTGTTGTTTTTGTTGGTTGACAACAGCAACACATGGAGGGATTGCCTGCACGCCTCGCGGCTGTAATATAGTATTTGAGCACACGGGGAATACTCTTGGCTCTCGAGCATGCTTGCTCATCACTATTCACCATACACAGAATTACCCCAATTTGCTGAAGAAAAGTTTCCCCTTAAAGGCCCATGTATACATATTCGGGAGGGGACGGGGCTGTAATAAGCAGACGGCAGACACCGGATCATTGAACATGCTGTAGCATTTTATTGATAATTTACAATGGGTTTCTTTCTGAACTCTTATCCTCTAGATCTTGTCAGAAATAAACTTCAGTAGTAGCAAATAAACTTAACAAATAACCTTTCCACCATCACCATGATATATACACTGAACGCAAACATATCGGTAAGAGCATATTCAGCATGGCATGAAGTGAGGACGTGATAGAGATGACACGTGTCTGCGCTCCGGCTGAACACAGCTCAGAACTGAGGGAAATACTTCTGGTAATAAAGTACAGTGAGTTCCAGTGAAAGTCACATCTATCTACTCCACAATACAGTGTATAGCTTATTGCATCCCTTCCAGAAACATCGCAGGGCAATCACACATGGCAATCTCTCCTGATCCACAGCCTGTCACAGTTTAAGACGGTGCTCTCCAACCAGTGGGGCTCTGGCTAATGCAGAACTACAAGTCCAACCATGCTGGGAGTTGTAGTTTTGCATTAGCCAGAGCCATGCACATTGGAGAGCCTTTATTTAAGGGCCACGTCCTGACCCGAGTATCCATTAAAGCTGTAGCGAGAGGCAGCAGAAGGTGACGCCATGGATAGATCTAGCTTTGGACCGTCCAATATTTATAAATCAGGGGGATGTTGGCCCTTGGGTCTACTCTTTGGCTCTCCAGCTGTTACCCTAAATATCCCAACAATGCTGGGACTTGTAGTTACTATAGCAGCTACATCCACAACCTCCACTATTAGGCAGGGGCTAGCTGGCGACAGTTGTGCAGCCAAACATGGCAGCATAATGCAGGTGAGTACAATCTGACCCCATTGTGCAACTCTGCAGTATAGCACCCCCAGCCGTAAAAGGGATTAGTAGGGCATGGCTGCTCAGAATTGCAGCAATACTGAACCACTGCTGGTAACAGAAAGCAGCCATGTTTTTCTAATCTTATACAAACGCGATAACTTTTCTTAGACGTCATAAATTCACCTGCAGGGACCAAATCCTGCATCAAACTTGTGTAAAAAAAACAAATTACAGTGTTCTCCCAAATGCAGTCACACGTCTAAAGTCTACCCCACTTGAATTACCTAGAGAAATGAGATGTCTGGTGATCTAAGTACTACAGTATAACACCCTGTGTCTAAAAACATGGCGTCCGCCCCAGTACAAACCACTCAAAATCCCACGGAGGTTATTGGTGGCACTTGCCAAAAGTGTATACAGACGTACTAGGCTCTGACTAGTGGTGAATCCTTTTATGCATAAAAAGTGCAAATAGTGTTTTATCCCTCCTCCCCACCCCCCACTTACATTAAAAAAAACCCATGGTGGTCTGAGCCCCTCCTCACCATACACTTCCCTTACGTCTTCTATAACATAACTTGCAGTTCCCGCTTTCTTTTCCTCTTTCCATGCTGCTGCCGTCAATTATCTACATACAGTTCCCTCCTTGTCCACATCCTCTTGCGTAGTTTTTCGGGCACTATTGATTGGCAAATAAAAAGGACACCAACTGGAAATGAAGATTAAAAGGCGAGCGAATATGGTGAACTGCCCAAGGTGTTGTGCCCATCACATGTTACAAGGGGTCCCACCTGGTACTATATGCACAGGCACTAAAACATAGGCGAAAAGCAAGCCGAAGGAGCGAAACGCGTGAAATTAAACTTATTTACACCGAAACGTCTCGGTGGCACTGGACAGTAAATCTGCAGTGGTGCCGTGGACCCAGTTCCTGCAGACATCCTATGACATCGCTTCATACAGTTTTTAAATGTTTGGCTTCAACCACCGGGGAAGGAAGTTTATAATACAACTCGGGACAAGTTATCTTAACCTCTCCATTATTTAAAGCCACCGAATGTGAAATGTCGTCCTCCGAACACGTCCTGATGAAATGTTTCCAGCACATGATCTGCGGTTTCCAGTGTGAACATAGGATGGGGGTCTATACAACTCAAGCCAAAGTCCTCTGCCTGGGCTTTATACGAGGGTACAGCTGCAAAATACACAATAACAGGGAGAAAAGATCAGGATCGACATCTTAAAAGCATCAGTCAACTTTACAGTCAATAGGAGATCCTGAAGGGGGTTGAGCCTTTACAGAATGTTTTCTACTCAAGCTATTGCAGAACCTCTTTGAAAGACGAAGGAAGCTTTATATCAATCACCATTGATTATCATGGAAGCTAGCATTGCAAAACTGTCAAGGTAAAAGGAGATGACACTGACATCAGAGTGCACAACACTGATAGTGTCCATCGGCCTATATAATGGAGGGCTCGGGGATGTCAGAGAGGGCAGATTATAAAGGATGTGTACATAAAACACGCATAAATTGCAGATAAGTCAGACTAAAATTAAAAAAATTTGATTCATACCCCCAACAGGTTTTTAGGCACATATCCTTCCTTGTCGTTCAGACGTGCCCACCACCAGTCCGTCTCCACATCATCTTTGCGCCTTAGGATCGTGATCGAGTCACCTTCTCGGAATGAAAGTTCATCAGCGTTCTGTGCTTCGTAATCCCACAGGCAGTAGACCAGACCTTTATTCATGACGCCAAGCTTCTCCTGGACACCTGGGTGCAGGAAGGAGGACTGCGGTTATCAGGCAGCAATTTTAATGGGCAACATCAGATGCAAAATGTTATTTATCCTGTTCATATCACATGTGCGCCGCCGGGCCGGCGCAGGGGAAGGGACGAGCGCCGCCGGGCAGGGGAAGGGGAAGGGACGAGCGCCGCCGGGCCGGCGCAGGGGAAGGGACGAGCGCCGCCGGGCAGGGGAAGGGGAAGGGACGAGCGCCGCCGGGCCGGCGCAGGGGAAGGGACGAGCGCCGCCGAGCGGCGGTGGAAAAGAGCAGAGTTGGTGCGGGAGGGAGAGAAGCAGGCCCGCAAAGGCTAAGTATATTTGCTTTCTCTCAGTAAATGAATTTTAGCTCCGAGCTGTATGAAGAAGTTCTCCATGCTGTGGCTTCTGGACATGTGCTACATAGAGACAGGAAACACTCGTGTCTGTGCTGTGTGTGGGAGACATCACTGCAGCTAATCTCTGTGCACCAGCTCAGAGACAGCTAGAAATTAGACAAGCCTGCAGGAGGGAAAACTGATGGAAAAAATACAGGCTACAGCTCACATTAACTAGAAATGGAGTTATTTCACATGTACACACAGCACAACTTATTCTAATTAATTGCCTGAAGCAACAGACCTAACTTCAAGAGAACCAGTCACCCGATTTGTGCTGTCCTAACTACGGGCAGCCATGAATCAGAACCTGGCTGCATAATTGCAGATCTGGCTGAGGACCATAGCTGGACACAAGACTAGTCCACCCCTGACCGGCTCTTCCCAGCGCTGCTGTTGGAGGTGATTGACAGGTCTCTTTCATGCTGAAAAACCTGTCAATCAGATCCGGAGGCAGCGCCCAACTAGTCTTGTCTGGCGATGTTTTTAACTTTCCTTTTAGCGTTTCTCGCACTGTAATGTTCCCTTTCAGAAATTAACACACATATACATAAAAGAATAGTCCAGTTTACCATAAAGGAACTGAGAACACTGAATATAGCCTTCTTCCATCTCTTCGCATTTGTCCGCAGCGGTCTCAATATCACTAATCGTGGTCGCGAAGATGGCCGCCCCGCACTCTACCAGCATCTTGCATAGGTGGACGCTGTTACATGACGCTGCACAGTGCAGAGGAGTCCTGAAAAGAAGAGGAAGAGACAGTCCTGAGCGACACGACAAATGATACAGGAAGCTGCCTTGTATGTTCGGGCATAGTCTGTGGCTGAAAAGATGGCAATTTATTGCTTTGCACAGTGGCTCCCATTTTCCTTACACAGGGCAGAGAGAGGTGACAATTTTAGGCACTGACAGGGTCAGAGGTCACTTCTGCACTTGTAAGACCACAAGGTCATATGAAGGCCATTCATTATAGCATGACTGATAAGAGCGCTCCCTCTAGTGGACATAATGAAGAATGCAGGTGTGTGTGCAGGCAATAAGAGACCGTGCAGCTAGAAGGCGTGGATCATCCCATCAATGATCACTGTGTGACACCATCAGAAAAAAGGAAGCATAAAAGAAGACTTCATGTTCATAGCACTCACCAGCCATCACTGTCCGCTGCGTTCACATTCACACCAAAGTCCAACAAGAACTTGACAATGTGGTGGTGCCCGGCGCACACAGCGTTATGTAGAGGGGTGATGCCTTCATCATTGGGTTTGCTGGGATCCTCCACCTGCATAAAGGTGAGAGATGGTGACCACTGACATGACTATGGTCAGACGATGACCACTTTATGGTAGAAGTGCTCCCCTACCTCATATATTATCCTCTGAACTAGGTCGAACTCTCCTTCTAGAGACGCGTCAAGCAGCAGAGCCAGAGGGTTAAACTTCACTCTCAGTCCGTGTCCTGTTCGCTCCGAGTTTGGTTTCTTCAGATTTGTGCGTTTCACCTAGAGGAAATAAACAAAGGGTTAAATGGAAGATATATTAGTGCAATCACAATACTAACATGGTCTCCACAAAAAGATTGCGTACAGCCCTATCTCCTGTCCTTACTTCCTCCATCATCTACTGATAAGAGGACCCTTTTGACTTGTCCCAGTCTACACAGAAAGAAAGCACAGTAGACTAATGCATTGCCAAACTGATACTAAAGGGTCGGCTGTAACAACAATTTATAAAAATATTGATGGGTGACAGAATCTGAACTATAGACTCCGGCCACCACCTCCAATGCTACCAGAGCCTTCACTCTATCACACTAGTTGGCAGTCTCCAAGCACTTCCACCAGTAGTGTTCTTGCCTCTGGATAATCTCGACGGAGCAGCCATCCCTCCCTGTAAGACGCGAGGTGACAGACAGGGAGCATCTGTTTTTCCACACTCTAATTACAAGTGATCTGATAGACGAGGTCTGAAGGATGTGCTGGTACCGGGAACACAAACGTGTCCCATCATCTTGTCCTTCAGCGTCTGATAGCACAGGGCAGTCAATGTGATAGCCCTCACTGTTTTTACTGTAGAGTATTGGGCTCTTGCAGCAACATAGTCATAAGAGAAGTACATTAACAAACTGTTTTTTTCCTCAGATTCTGGATTAGCAAGTATGCTGGATAATCAGATGTAAAAATAGGGAAAAAAAGCTTTATGACAATTACTTTCAAGCTCAACATGAATAGTGGGGTGGGGTTCACGTGTCTGCAATGGAGAAGCCAACCATCACTGACATTTCTGTATATCCGATGCAGAGAATTGGGAAAACGTCATGGACGTGGCTGTAGCCTTCACTTTCCGACCTGGCTTCTTCAGCTGTGAACCTCCTATGCCCAAGTCTATGTGCCCACGATCAGGATGTAGCAGCGTTTTGGACGCATCGTATAATTGCTGCAACCAAAACGCTGCGTTCTGATCATGCAGGTAAATTCGCATGTGTTCAGTGAGCCATGTGGATTTACCATATGTAATAGCTATGGGTGAGACTACACAGTGGCTCTGTATAATTAACATGCTGTGGCTGTATATGTACCCTGCATAACTGCGGCTGTATATGTTCCCGGTATATGTACCCTGCATAACTGCGGCTGTATATGTTCCCAGTATATGTACCCTGCATAACTGCGGCTGTATATGTTCCCGGTATATGTACCCTGCATAACTGCGGCTGTATATGTTCCCTGTATATGTACCCTGCATAACTGCGGCTGTATATGTTCCCTGTATATGTACCCTGCATAACTGCGGCTGTATATGTTCCCAGTATATGTACCCTGCATAACTGCGGCTGTATATGTTCCCTGTATATGTACCCTGCATAACTGCGGCTGTATATGTTCCCGGTATATGTACCCTGCATAACTGCGGCTGTATATGTTCCCTGTATATGTACCCTGCATAACTGCGGCTGTATATGTTCCCGGTATATGTACCCTGCATAACTGCGGCTGTATATGTTCCCGGTATATGTACCCTGCATAACTGCGGCTGTATATGTTCCCTGTATATGTACCCTGCATAACTGCGGCTGTATATGTTCCCTGTATATGTACCCTGCATAACTGCGGCTGTATATGTTCCCAGTATATGTACCCTGCATAACTGCGGCTGTATATGTTCCCTGTATATGTACCCTGCATAACTGCGGCTGTATATGTTCCCGGTATATGTACCCTGCATAACTGCGGCTGTATATGTTCCCTGTATATGTACCCTGCATAACTGCGGCTGTATATGTTCCCGGTATATGTACCCTGCATAACTGCGGCTGTATATGTTCCCTGTATATGTACCCTGCATAACTGCGGCTGTATATGTTCCCGGTATATGTACCCTGCATAACTGCGGCTGTATATGTTCCCGGTATATGTACCCTGCATAACTGCGGCTGTATATGTTCCCTGTATATGTACCCTGCATAACTGCGGCTGTATATGTTCCCTGTATATGTACCCTGCATAACTGCGGCTGTATATGTTCCCGGTATATGTACCCTGCATAACTGCGGCTGTATATGTTCCCTGTATATGTACCCTGCATAACTGCGGCTGTATATGTTCCCTGTATATGTACCCTGCATAACTGCGGCTGTATATGTTCCCGGTATATGTACCCTGCATAACTGCGGCTGTATATGTTCCCTGTATATGTACCCTGCATAACTGCGGCTGTATATGTTCCCTGTATATGTACCCTGCATAACTGCGGCTGTATATGTTCCCGGTATATGTACCCTTCATAACTGCGGCTGTATATGTTCCCGGTATATGTACCCTGCATAACTGCGGCTGTATATGTACCCTGCATAACTGCGGCTGTATATGTTCCCAGTATATGTACCCTGCATAACTGCGGCTGTGTATGTTCCCGGTATATGTACCCTGCATAACTGCGGCTGTATATGTTCCCGGTATATGTACCCTTCATAACTGCAGCTGTATATGTACCCTGCATATGTACCCTGCATAACTGCAGCTGTATATGTACCCTGCATAACTGCGGCTGTATATGTTCCCAGTATATGTACCCTGCATATCTGCGGCTGTATATGTTCCCGGTATATGTACCCTGCATAACTGCGGCTGTATATGTTCCCGGTATATGTACCCTGCATAACTGCGGCTGTATATGTTCCCGGTATATGTACCCTGCATAACTGCGGCTGTATATGTACCCTGCATAACTGCGGCTGTATATGTTCCCAGTATATGTACCCTGCATAACTGCGGCTGTATATGTTCCCGGTATATGTACCCTTCATAACTGCAGCTGTATATGTACCCTGCATAACTGCGGCTGTATAAGTTCCCAGTATATGTACCCTGCATAACTGCGGCTGTGTATTTACCCTGTATATGTTACCCTACATAACTGCGGCTGTATATGTTCCCGGTATATGTACCCTGCATAACTGCGGCTGTATATGTTCCCGGTATATGTACCCTGCATAACTGCGGCTGTATATGTTCCCGGTATATGTACCCTTCATAACTGCAGCTGTATATGTACCCTGCATATGTACCCTGCATAACTGCGGCTGTATATGTTCCCAGTATATGTACCCTGCATAACTGCGGCTGTGTATTTACCCTGTATATGTTACCCTACATAACTGCGGCTGTATATGTTCCCGGTATATGTACCCTGCATAACTGCGGCTGTATATGTTCCCTGTATATGTACCCTGCATAACTGCGGCTGTATATGTTCCCGGTATATGTACCCTGCATAACTGCGGCTGTATATGTTCCCGGTATATGTACCCTGCATAACTGCGGCTGTATATGTTCCCGGTATATGTACCCTGCAAAACTGCGGATGTATATGTTCCTGGTATATGTACCCTTCATAACTGCGGCTGTATATGTTCCCGGTATATGTACCCTGCATAACTGCAGCTGTATATGTTCCCGGTATATGTACAGTTGTGGCCAAAAGTATTGACACCCCTGCAATTCTGTCAGATAATACTCCGTTTCTTCCTGAAAATGATTGCAATCACAAATTCTTTGGTATTATTATCTTCATTTAATTTGTCTTAAATGAAAAAGCACAAAAGAGAATGAAGCAAAAAGCAAAACATTGATCATTTCACACAAAACTCCAAAAATGGGCCAGACAAAAGTATTGGCACCCTCAGCCTAATACTTGGTTGCACAACCTTTAGCCAAAATAACTGCGACCAACCGCTTCCGGGTACCATCAATGAGTTTCTTACAATGCTCTGCTGGAATTTTAGATCATTCTTCTTTGGCAAACTGCTCCAGGTCCCTGATATTTGAAGGGTGCCTTCTCCAAACTGCCATTTTTAGATCTCTCCACAGGTGTTCTATGGGATTCAGGTCTGGACTCATTGCTGGCCACCTTAGAAGTCTCCAGTGCTTTCTCTCAAACCATTTTCTAGTGCTTTTTGAAGTGTGTTTTGGGTCATTGTCCTGCTGGAAGACCCATGACCTCTGAGGGAGACCCAGCTTTCTTACACTGGGCCCTACATTATGCTGCAAAATTTGTTGGTAGTCTTCTGACTTCATAATGCCATGCTCACGGTCAAGCAGTCCAGTGCCAGAGGCAGCAAAGCAACCCCAAAACATCAGGGAACCTCCGCCATGTTTGACTGTAGGGACCGTGTTTTTTTTCTTTGAATGCCTCTTTTTTTCTCCTGTAAACTGTATGTTGATGCCTTTGCCCATAAAGCTCTACTTTTGTCTCATCTGACCAGAGAGCATTCTTCCAAAACGTTTTAGGCTTTTTCAGGTAAGTTTTGGCAAACTCCAGCCTGGCTTTTTTATGTCTCGGGGTAAGAAGTGGGGTCTTCCTGGGTCTCCTACCATACAGTCCCTTTTCATTCAGACGCCGACAGATAGTACGGGTTGAAACTCTTGTACCCTCGGACTGCAGGGCAGCTTGAACTTGTTTGGATGTTAGTCGAGGTTCTTTATCCAACATCCGCACAATCTTGCGTTGAAATCTCTTGTCAATTTTTCTTTTCTGTCCACATCTAGGGAGGTTAGCCACAGTGCCATGGGCTTTAAACTTCTTGATGACACTGCGCACGGTAGACACAGGAACATTCAGGTCTTTGGAGATGGACTTGTAGCCTTGAGATTGCTCATGCTTCCTCACAATTTGGTTTCTCAAGTCCTCAGAGAGTTCTTTGGTCTTCTTTCTTTTCTCCATGCTCAATGTGGTACACACAAGGACACAGGACAGAGGTTGAGTCAACTTTAATCCATGTCAACTGGCTGCAAGTGTGATTTAGTTATTACCAACACCTGTTAGGTGCCACAAGTAAGTTACAGGTGCTGTTAATTACACAAATTAGAGAAGCATCACATGATTTTTCGAACGGTGCCAATACTTTTGTCCACCCTCTTTTTTATGTTTGGTGTGGAATTATATCCAATTTGGCTTTAGGACAATTCTTTTTGTGGTTTTTCATTTAAGACAAATTAAATGAAGATAATAATAACAAAGAATTTGTGTTTGCAATAATTTTCAGGAAGAAACTGAGTATTATCTGACAGAATTGCAGGAGTGTCAATACTTTTGGCCACAACTGTACCCTGCATAACTGCGGCTGTATATGTTCCCGGTATATGTACCCTGCATAACTGCGGCTGTATATGTTCCCGGTATATGAACCCTGCATAACTGCGGCTGTATATGTTCCCGGTATATGTACCCTGCATAACTGCGGCTGTATATGTTCCCGGTATATGTACCCTGCATAACTGCGGCTGTATATGTTCCCGGTATATGTACCCTGCATAACTGCGGCTGTATATGTTCCCGGTATATGTACCCTGCATAACTGCGGCTGTATATGTTCCCAGTATATGTACCCTGCATAACTGCGGCTGTGTATTTACCCTGTATATGTTACCCTACATAACTGCGGCTGTATATGTTCCCGGTATATGTACCCTGCATAACTGCGGCTGTATATGTTCCCGGTATATGTACCCTGCATAAATGCGGCTGTATATGTTCCCGGTATATGTACCCTGCAAAACTGCAGCTGTACATGTACCCTGCATAACTGCGGCTGTATATGTTCCCAGTATATGTACCCTGCATAACTGCGGCTGTGTATTTACCCTGTATATGTTACCCTACATAACTGCGGCTGTATATGTTCCCGGTATATGTACCCTGCATAACTGCGGCTGTATATGTTCCCGGTATATGTACCCTGCATAACTGCGGCTGTATATGTTCCCGGTATATGTACCCTGCATAACTGGGGCTGTATATGTACCTTGCATAACTGCGGCTGTATATGTTCCCGGTATATGTACCCTGCATAACTGCAGCTGTATATGTACCCTGCATAACTGCGGCTGTATATGTTCCCGGTATATGTACCCTGCATAACTGCGGCTGTATATGTTCCCAGTATATGTACCCTGCATAACTGCGGCTGTGTATTTACCCTGTATATGTTACCCTACATAACTGTGGCTGTATATGTTCCCGGTATATGTACCCTGCATAACTGCGGCTGTATATGTTCCCGGTATATGTACCTTGCATAACTGCGGCTGTATATGTTCCCGGTATATGTACCCTGCATAACTGCGGCTGTATATGTTCCCGGTATATGTACCCTGCATAACTGCGGCTGTATATGTTCCCGGTATATGTACCCTGCATAACTGCGGCTGTATATGTTCCCGGTATATGTACCCTGCATAACTGCGGCTGTGTATTTACCCTGTATATGTTACCCTACATAACTGCGGCTGTATATGTTCCCGGTATATGTACCCTGCATAACTGCGGCTGTATATGTTCCCTGTATATGTACCCTGCATAACTGCGGCTGTATATGTTCCCGGTATATGTACCCTGCATAACTGCGGCTGTATATGTACCCTGCATAACTGCGGCTGTATATGTTCCCAGTATATGTACCCTGCATAACTGCGGCTGTGTATTTACCCTGTATATGTTACCCTACATAACTGCGGCTGTATATGTTCCCGGTATATGTACCCTGCATAACTGCGGCTGTATATGTTCCCGGTATATGTACCTTGCATAACTGCGGCTGTATATGTTCCCGGTATATGTACCCTGCATAACTGCGGCTGTATATGTTCCCGGTATATGTACCCTGCATAACTGCGGCTTTATATGTACCCTGCATAACTGTGGCTGTGTATTTACCCTGTATATGTTACGCTACATAACTGCGGCTGTATATGTTCCCGGTATATGTACCCTTCATAACTGCGGCTGTATATGTACCTTGTATAACTGCGGCTGTATATGTTCCCGATATATGTACCCTGCATAACTGCAGCTGTATATGTTCCCGGTATATGTACCCTGCATAACTGCGGCTGTATATGTTCCCGGTATATGTACCCTGCATAACTGCGGCTGTATATGTTCCCGGTATATGAACCTTATATAACTGCGGCTGTATATGTTCCCTGTATATGTACCCTGCATAACTGCGGCTGTATATGTTCCCGGTATATGTACCCTGCATAACTGCAGCTGTACATGTACCCTGCATAACTGCGGCTGTATATGTTCCCGGTATATGTACCCTGCATACCTGTGGCTGTATATGTTGCCGGTATATGTACCCTGCATAACTGCAGCTGTATATGTACCCTGCATAACTGCGGCTGTATATGTTCCCGGTATATGTACCCTGCAAAAACTACGGCTGTATATGTTCCCGGTATATGTACCCTGCATAACTGCAGCTGTATATGTACCCTGCATAACTGCGGCTGTATATGTACCTTGAATAACTGCGGCTGTATATGTTCCCCGGTATATGTACCCTGCAAAAACTACGGCTGTATATGTTCCCGGTATATGTACCCTGCATAACTGCAGCTGTATATGTACCCTGCATAACTGCGGCTGTATATGTACCCTGCATAACTGTGGCTGTATATGTACCTTGTATAACTGCGGCTGTATATGTTCCCGGTATATGTACCCTGCATAACTGCGGCTGTATATGTTCCCGGTATATGTACCCTGCATAACTGCAGCTGTATATGTACCCTGCATAACTGCGGCTGTATATGTACCCTGCATAACTGCGGCTGTATATGTTCCCTGTATATGTACCCTGCATAACTGCGGCTGTATATGTTCCCGGTATATGTACCCTGCATAACTGCGGCTGTATATGTACCTTGTATAACTGCGGCTGTATATGTTCCCCGGTATATGTACCCTGCAAAAACTGCGGCTGTATATGTTCCCGGTATATGTACCTTGTATAACTGCGGCTGTATATGTTCCCGGTATATGTACCCTGCATAACTGCGGCTGTATATGTTCCCGGTATATGTACCCTGCATAACTGCAGCTGTATATGTACCCTGCATAACTGCGGCTGTATATGTACCCTGCATAACTGCGTCTGTATATGTACCCTGCATAACTGCGGCTGTATATGTTCCCTGTATATGTACCTTGTATAACTGCGGCTGTATATGTTCCCCGGTATATGTACCCTGCAAAAACTGCGGCTGTATATGTTCCTGGTATATGTACCTTGTATAACTGCGGCTGTATATGTTCCCGGTATATGTACCCTGCATAACTGCGGCTGTATATGTTCCCGGTATATGTACCCTGCATAACTGCAGCTGTATATGTACCCTGCATAACTGCGGCTGTATATGTTCCCTGTATATGTACACTGCATAACTGCGGCTGTATATGTTCCCGGTATATGTACCCTGCATAACTGCGGCTGTGTATTTACCCTGTATATGTTACCCTACATAACTGCGGCTGTATATGTTCCCGGTATATGTACCCTGCATAACTGCGGCTGTATATGTACCTTGTATAACTGCGGCTGTATATGTTCCCCGGTATATGTACCCTGCAAAAACTGCGGCTGTATATGTTCCCGGTATATGTACCTTGTATAACTGCGGCTGTATATCTTCCCGGTATATGTACCCTGCATAACTGCGGCTGTATATGTTCCTGGTATATGTACCCTGCATAACTGCAGCTGTATATGTACCCTGCATAACTGCGGCTGTATATGTTCCCTGTATATGTACACTGCATAACTGCGGCTGTATATGTTCCCGGTATATGTACCCTGCATAACTGCGGCTGTGTATTTACCCTGTATATGTTACCCTACATAACTGCGGCTGTATATGTTCCCGGTATATGTACCCTGCATAACTGCGGCTGTATATGTACCTTGTATAACTGCGGCTGTATATGTTCCCCGGTATATGTACCCTGCATAACTGCGGCTGTATATGTACCTTGTATAACTGCGGCTGTATATGTTCCCCGGTATATGTACCCTGCATAACTGCGGCTGTATATGTTCCCTGTATAAATGAAACTTTATATACACCCTGTATTACTGTGGCTGTGTATGTACCCTTTATATGTACCTTTTATAACTGCGGCTGTACACTGTGTTCCACATTATTAAGCAAAAAATATTTCCTCATATTTTCTCTAAATTACCTATATGAATTGCAGTCATTGTTATTTTCCAGTCATCTAATATTCTAGTATAATTGCAATGTTTTTGAACAAACTGCCCATGAAAGCAGTATATTTTTAAAAATAAGAAACACTCAAAATGCATGTTCCAAATTATTATGCACAGCAGAGTTTTCAACCTTTTTATTTTTATTTTGAACAAAAAAATGGTCAATTGTGAAATTATAAGCATTATCAGCTTATTACAAAATGAAATCAAACAGTTTTCAAGTCAAAACTTTATTCTAGGTGATGTTACATTTGCACATAGGACCCCTTGTTGGAAAGAAGCTTCTGAACTCTCTCGTCCATTGAATTTGTCGGTTTTTGGATGGTTTGCGCTTCAATTGTTTTGCATGTGGACAGAATACCCTCCCAGAGCTGTTGCTTAGATGTGAACTGCCTCCCGCCATCATAGACACTCCTTTTGATGATGCTCCAGAGGTTCTCAATGGGGTTGAGGTCAGGGGAAGATGGTGGCCACACCATAAGTTTGTCCTCTTTTATGCCCATAGCAGCCAGAGATGCAGATGTGTTATTTGCAGCATGAGACAGTGCATTATCATGCATGAAAATGATCTTGCTGCGGAAAGCACGGTTCTTCCTCTTGAACCATGGCAGGAAGTGCTGTTTTAGAAACTCCACATAGATTATGGAGTTCATCTTTACCCCTTCAGGGATCCTAAAGGGGCCGACAATCTCTCTCCCCATGATTCCAGCCCAAAACATTACTCCACCTCCTCCTTGTTGGCGCCTTAGCCGTGTTTTCATGGGGTGTCCATCAACCATCCATCCTCCACTCCATCCATCTGGACCATCGAGCGTTGCACGGCACTCATCGGTGAGCAAAACAGTTTGGAAGTCAGTCTTCATGTATCGTTTGGCCCACTGGAGCCATTTCTGCTTGTGTGCAGTGGATAGAGGTGGTCGACAGGATGGCTTACGCACAGCTGCAAACCTCTGAAGGACCCTGCATCTTGCTGTTCGGGGGACGCTGGAGGCACCAGCAGCTTCAAAAACTTGTCTGCTGCTCTTTTAACCTGACGCAATTGCCTGTTGGAAAGAGTCCTCAATTTTTCCTTATCAGCACGCACACGTGTATGCTGGGAATCAGCTACATACTTCTTGATTGTGCGATGGTCACGATGAAGTGTCTTGGCAATGTTGATTGCGGACTCTTTCCAACAGGCAATTGCGTCAGGTTAAAAGAGCAGCAGACAAGTTTTTGAAGCTGCTGGTGCCTCCAACATCCCCCGAACAACAAGATGCAGGGTCCTTCAGAGGTTTGCAGCTGTGTGTAAGCCATCCTGTCGACCACCTCTATCCACTGCACAGAAGCAGAAACGGCTCCAGTGGGCCAAACGATACATGAAGACTGACTTCCAAACTGTTTTGTTCACCGATGAGTGCCATGCAACGCTCGATGGTCCAGATGGATGGAGTGGAGGATGGCTGGTTGATGGACACCCCATGAAAACACGGCTAAGGCGCCAACAAGGAGGAGGTGGAGTAATGTTTTGGGCTGGAATCATGGGGAGAGAGATTGTCGGCCCCTTTAGGATCCCTGAAGGGGTAAAGATGAACTCCATAATCTATGTGGCGTTTCTAAAACAGCACTTCCTGCCATGGTTCAAGAGGAAGAACCGTGCTTTCCGCAGCAAGATCATTTTCATGCATGATAATGCACCGTCTCATGCTGCAAATAACACATCTGCATCTCTGGCTGCTATGGGAGGACAAACTTATGGTGTTGCCACCATCTTCCCCTGACCTCAACCCCATTGAGAACCTCTGGAGCATCATCAAAAGGAGTGTCTATGATGGCGGGAGGCAGTTCACATATAAGCGACAGCTCTGGGAGGGTATTCTGTCCACATGCAAAACAATTGAAGCACAAACCATCCAAAAACTGACAAATTCAATGGATGAGAGAGTTCAGAAGCTTCTTTCCAACAAGGGGTCCTGTGTGCAAATGTAACATCACCTAGAATAAAGTTTTGACTTGAAAACTGTTTGATTTCATTTTGTAATAAACTGATAATGCTTATAAATTTCACAATTGACCATTTTTTTGCTCAAAATAAAAAGGTTGAAAACTCTGCTGTGCATAATAATTTGGAACATGCATTTTGAGTGTTTATTTTTAAAAATATACTGTTTTCCTAGGCAGTTTGTTCAAAAACATTGCAATTATACTAGAATATTAGATGACTGGAAAATAACTGACTGCAATTCATATAGGTAATTTACAGAAAATATGAGGAAATATTTTTTTGCATAATAATTTGGAACACAGTGTATATGCACCCTGCATAACTGCGGCTGTATATACACCCTGCATAACTGCGGCTGTATATGTACCCTGTATAACTGCGGCTGTATATGCACCTTGTATAACTGAGGCTTAATATGTACCCTGTATAACTGCGGCTGTGTATGCACGCTGTATATGTACCTTGTATAACTGTGGTTGTATATGTACCCTGTATAATTGATGCTGTATATGTACCCTGTATAACTGCGGTTGTATATGTATCTTGTATAACTGCAGTTGTATATGTACCCTGTATAATTGATTCTGTATATGTACCCTGTATAACTGCGGTTGTATATGTATCTTGTATAACTGCGGTTGTATATGTACCTTGTATAACTGCTGCTGTATATACACCCTGTATAATTGATGCTGTATATGTACCCTGTATAACTGTGGTTGTATACTGTATGTACCCTGTATAATTGATGCTGTATATGTACCCTGTATAACTGTGGTTGTATATGTACCCTGTATAATTGATGCTGTATATGTACCCTGTATAACTGCGGTTGTATATGTATCTTGTATAACTGCGGTTGTATATGTACCCTGTATAACTGTGGTTGTATATGTACCCTGTATAACTGCAGCTGTATATGTACCTTGTATAACTGCGGCTGCATATGTACCCTGTATAACTGCTGCTGTGTATGCACCCTGTATATGTACCTTGTATAACTGCGGCTGTATATGTACCCTGTATAATTGATGCTGTATACAGTCATGGCCAAAAGTATTGACACCCCTGCAATTCTGTCAGATAATACTCAGTTTCTTCCTGAAAATGATTGCAAACACAAATTCTTTGGTATTATTATCTTCATTTAATTTGTCTTAAATGAAAAAAACACAAAAAGAATTGTCCTAAAGCCAAATTGGATATAATTCCACACCAAACATAACAAAGAAGGTGAACAAAAGTATTGGCACTGTTCGAAAAATCATGTGATGCTTCTCTAATTTGTGTAATTAACAGCACCTATAACTTACCTGTGGCACCTAACAGGTGTTGGCAATAACTAAATCACACTTGCAGCCAGTTGGCATGGATTAAAGTTGACTCAACCTCTGTCCTGTGTCCTTGTGTGTACCACATTGAGCATGGAGAAAAGAAAGAAGACCAAAGAACTGTCTGAGGACTTGAGAAACCAAATTGTGAGGAAGCATGAGCAATATCAAGGCTACAAGTCCATCTCCAAAGACCTGAATGCTCCTGTGTCTACCGTGCGCAGTGTCATCAAGAAGTTTAAAGCCCATGGCACTGTGGCTAACCTCTCTAGATGTGGCCAGAAAAGAAAAAATTGACAAGAGATTTCAATGCAAGATTGTGCGGATGTTGGATAAAGAACCTCGACTAACATCCAAACAAGTTCAAGCTGCCCTGCAGTCCGAGGGTACAACAGTGTCAACCCGTACTATCCGTCGGCATCTGAATGAAAAGGGACTGAATGGTAGGAGACCCAGGAAGACTCCACTTCTTACCCCGAGACATAAAAAAGCCAGGCTGGAGTTTGCCAAAACTTACCTGAAAAAGCCTAAAACATTTTGGAAGAATGTTCTCTGGTCAGATGAGACAAAAGTAGAGCTTTTAGGGCAAAAGCATCAACAGAGTTTACAGGAGAAAAAAGAGGCATTCAAAGAAAAGTACACGGTCCCTACAGTCAAACATGGCGGAGGTTCCCTGATGTTTTGGGGTTGCTTTGCTGCCTCTGGCACTGGACTGCTTGACCGTGTGCATGGCATTATGAAGTCAGAAGACTACCAACAAATTTTGCAGCATAATTTAGGGCCCAGTGTGAGAAAGCTGGGTCTACCTCAGAGGTCATGGGTCTTCCAGCAGGACAATAACCCAAAACACACTTCAAAAAGCACTAGAAAATGGTTTGACAGAAAGCACTGGAGACTTCTAAGGTGGCCAGCAATGAGACCAGACCTGAATCCCATAGAACACCTGTGGAGAGATCTAAAAATGGCAGTTTGGAAAAGGCACCCTTCAAATATCAGGGACCTGGAGCAGTTTGCCAAAGAAGAATGGTCTAAAATTCCAGCAGAGCATTGTAAGAAACTCATTGATGGTTACTGGAAGCGGTTGGTCGCAGTTATTTTGGCTAAAGGTTGTGCAACCAAGTATTAGGCTGAGGGTGCCAATACTTTTGTCTGGCCTATTTTTGGAGTTTTGTGTGAAATGATCAATGTTTTGCTTTTTGCTTCATTCTCTTTTGTGTTTTTTCATTTAAGACAAATTAAATGAAGATAATAATACCAAAAAATTTGTGTTTGCAATCATTTTCAGGAAGAAACTGAATATTATCTGACAGAATTGCAGGGGTGTCAATACTTTTGGCCATTACTGTATGTACCCTGTATAACTGCGGCTGTATAACTGACATGCCGCGGCTTGTAAGCCCGCACCGCGGGGGAGTTTACGCAGCATTAAACAGAAGCACAGTGAGCAGGAGATTTCTATAAATCCCATCCACTGTATTTGTAAACTAGAACGCATTTTAGAAGCAGCGCAGTTGAGCTGCATCCAAAACGCTGGTATTCCGGATCATGGGTACATACCCTAAAGGTATGTGCACACGTAAGCGTTTTTTTTCGCAAAAACGCAGCATGCTCATTATTTTCGTGGAAAAATCCGCATTTCTAACAGTTTTCTATGAGACTGGGGACACTCAGGAAAAAAATGCATACGCGCTGTTTTTGCGCAAAAAATGCGCATTTTCTGGGAAGGAGTCCGGTTTTCAGTCAGGAATTTTTTGCATACGTGTGCACATAGCCTAACAGTTATTTATCCCTTTGCCTATCCCCTCTTGCAGTTAACAGCAGGGAGAAAGTAAAGGACTGCAGTAATTTCCATGACCTCCTACTGTGCCTCACTGCAAGATAGGAGAGTGATGTTTTTAGTACTTATACTTCCATCTCTGAGTTATGTAATGCTGCTCAAGGCCAAGAAAGGGGAACTGGAGAAAATCTAACATGGGACATCATAAAATTAAAGCAATAACCTCCTTGATCCATAGTACTCACAGTAGGAGTCAGTGCTGGGGCGCCGGCAGGAGAAGGGACTTCTTCTTTCACCGGAGATGCTGCTTCGAGTACAGGGCTGGGCGTCTTCTCCGCAGAGGGTACGATGACCGGATTATTATTATTGTTGTCTTCTGTTTCAGAGATCTGGTTTATGATCTCACTGCTGATTAGTTCCTCTGTGATGGGTGAACACATCTTATTGTCATTATCGTCTGCTGAGACCTGTGGTTCTGGTACTTGAGGAGGTGAAGGAAGTTGGGGAAGAGGAGGAATTGAGGGGACAACGGCTGATTGCAAGGAACCAGCCTCTTCTAGGTTACCGTTAGTGCCAGCGTTACCATTGTCCACATCGGCCAACGTGCCAAAGTCCTGCGAGTTGCACTGTTGGTAGAAAGGTGGGGCCTCCATTCCACCAGCCAAAGTATTGAAACGTTGATACAGCAGTTTCTGAATGTTGGGTCCGCTGGGACCTTCCGGCTCAGTTATAGAACTCCTTTTCTTCAGAGGTCTTGGAGCGTTGGCCAGCTTTCTCCTTAAAGCTTCCAGGTCAGCATCGCTTTGATATCGCAGAGGTGAATGCACAATTGGGGTCAGTTTGGTGGGGCTCAGAGGACGGGGTATGTTCTCTACACCATTATTGTCACCCGCAGGAGGAACGGCTTCTCCATCCTTATCAGCATTGGGTGGAGGTCCAGAATGTAGGAAAGGAAGGGGTGAAGAGTTGGAGGAGCTGGGCAGGACAACTGGTTTTCCATATACTGAAACAGATGATACAATGCATTAATATGGAAGACTAACCCTCTGTAAGGCATCGCACGTCATTGCGGCAGCTTTTCATTATCACGTCCTATATAGGTTTCATGTAAATCTGGTTACCCCTTGAATAATTTTCATATCAGAAAACCTGAAAGACTTAATAGCAGTAATTAAAGACTTTGCAGTGTTTCCAGTATAAATAGTTACCTTTATCAAAACATTTTCCCATACCACCCTTGGTGTGGAGGTCTCCCCCATCTGGCAGCAGCTAATATAGTCCCTTTCAAACTTCCCTGTAAAAGAGTCTTCTCAGGGTAACGTCTGAGGCTCTGTGCCTTTCCTGAGAAGCAGGCCAGAAAGCCAATTTCTATTGGCTATGATGCCAGTAGCCTCTTCAGAGAGGAAGAGGTCAAGAACTCTAGCGCTACCTATTGGATGTAGAAATCCTAAACATCAACATCGACCTTTTAAAGAGGATAAGGAGGCAAACCAGAAACTCCGTATTCAGACATCTGTTTTGGGGTGTCTGCCCATCATCAGTGCAAAGCAGAACTGGTTTGGCTAAGTGAGAGGCCTCTGACAGGAGGTCTAAGGGGTAAAGTTTCTCCTTGGGGCCATGTTGATGTAGAGAGACTTATTGGCCATGCAATGCAATATGCAAATAGCCTCTTCATAGACGAACTCTACTGCCAACTATTGGAAGACACACTCTTAGGAACATTGCGCTCTTGCAAGTGCTGCTACCCCTTCTTTATCCTGATAGGGGTGGGACCCCCCCAATGTTCTCTCTTTGCTGGCCCCCCCCAATGTTCTCTCTTTGCTGGCCTATTCTATTGAGAATATGACGGATAACCTCCCTGGTGTCTGGTAGTGGTACGGCAGTCAGATTTTGCTCTATAATGCGGCACTGTGCCTGCTGGTGCAGATAGGACCCATGACCCATACACATTAGATACGGACGTTATACAGAAGCCATTGTAGTCATGCACTCTTTGGTACCTGCTTTGACAGACTTGTTCAGGGTGTTGTACACGGCTTGCTGATAGTTCTTTGGTGGAGTTGATTGCTGAAGATACATAGAATAAATGGAGCTAGAGTTCACCGTCTGTGGCCCTTTTCTTGGGGATTGAGGCCTCGATCCTTTCTCAGCCAGGAAAGGTCTTATGGCCACGGTAAGAGGAGGGTCAGGTCTAGTGTCTGTCCCAGGGAACATGGGGGAAGAGGAAGGTGGGTAGGTAGGGCTCGGAGGCACAGAGATTCTTTGTTGTATTTGCTGCGAGGAACCAGGAGGATGGATGTTGCTGGTTGTAGGGAGCGGTAGAGGCCGGGTGCGGGTGTTGGATCCAGATCCAGGTCTTGGCAGACTTCCATCTTTTCTCCTTTCCAAAGAATTTGTAGCGCTCAATGGAAGAGGACCCTGGTACATTCCGTAATTAAGTGGTAGAGACTTGCTCAACCCGGGCATTGGAGATGGTAGCTTTCCAGCATCGCAAGACTGGGGAAAAATAATGCATAAAGTTTAGAAATTAACTCACTGTGATTCGATGAGAGAGGAAATGAGTATTATGAGGCATGTACCATGATAAAAAAAAACTAGGCATAATCCTTGACACTTCTTTGTGCTCTTTAATGGTGGTCTGTGTGGTACAGTGCTCCACCTGCGAGAGGTACAAGTCAGCATGCTGATGTAATTACATAAGCTCGTGATATATTAAAGGGGTCCAGCCTTAAGATATTGATGACTTATCCTTGACTACTAGGACCCCCAGCGATCCTGAGATTTGCCCTGCAACCGGGCTTTTCAGAACCCCTTTTTTCATATTGCGGAGGTGTGTGCTGGACCTCCGCTCCCTTCATTGTCTATAGCACTTCCTGTAGTAGTCCAGTGATTTCCAGGTAATGGAGTGGACGTTGAGCATGCACATCTTCATTCCATCCAAAAAGGGTCTCTACAGAGCTCCCTTCCCAAATCCAGGATCCCAGTCTCGTGATCACTGGGAGTCCAAATGGTCAGATTATTCCCACCGATCAGTAAGTGATCCCCTACCCTACGGATAACCTATGATTTTGAGAATGACGCTTTAATGAGTAGCGATAGCGGGTGGGATACTCACCAACTTGTCAGTGGGTCCCACAGCAGAAGAAGGTAAGGGCTGGGTGGATATAGGTGCATTCTTGAAGCCGGGCTCCATGCTTGATTCGTTCCAGTCCGAGGCGTTGAGCGGAGGGGTCTTCACCACCGACATTGTGCTTTGTTTCAGCGTCGGCCAACTTGTGTCATTACCTGGAAAGTCAGGATTGTGTGACCATAGGGCATAAAGGCACCACTTTCCAAACACGATACTTATACCCCAGGCCAAAAAAATTATATAAAATTATCTCAGAATTATCAAAACTAAGAAAGGATTAAAATAAATTACAAGTAAGTTAATTATTAAAAAATTATTTTAAAAAAGCCAACGTGAAGCTTTAGTTACTTCTCTATATCTACAGGTGACATTGGAGCGGTACTACAATTTATCACACACAAGCCTCGCTCTCTCATGTGAATGGACCCGTCTATCTGTCCTAGTTGGAATATGATTAGGTGTAGTCAGAGATGGCAAAAAATCGAACATGGTTGGACGTCTCTCGAGAGCCCATTCACATGTACGGCACTGTGATATAGCAGCGGCACCATCAACCTCATGGCTCCCAAGGGGATAAAGTGACAGCATTGTTGATTTTTTTTTTGTTTTATCTGGTCAGTTCAGGTCATAATTTGACTATGGAAATGCAGATGTGTAAACCGTTCCTGTCCAAACTGCCTTTTCGATTCTAGTTTTGCACTGTGCTGATAGGGGGCTGCTCGCAGTCCCTAAAGTAGCAACATCAGTTCCATCATAGAAAAAGTTTCTATGATGTTCATCTGTGTCCCCGGTGACTTCTCTCTGCCCCCGTTTTCACATCAATTAACAGCAAAGCCAGGGAGCAGAAAGAAAGAAGGTCAAGAGGCCTATTAAAAAAGTCAATTAAACCGCGTCTCATTACAATTAAGAATCAGGTCTCTAATATAGAAGTAGGAACGTCATGGCATTGACAACAACTAGCGACCAGTGGATCCCTGAAATCAGAGCCAAAATTTTGCAAAGTGGATGTGATTTCATGAAAATCACCACAAATGTATTTTTTTTAAAGTGTGGAATCACAACTTTTCTGCACTAAAAAATGCATGAAAGAAGGCTGTGTCAAATCTGCACAAAAAAAAGAAAAAGGGGAAAACACATAAAAAGGGCAAGCATAATAATCAGAGCCCACTGCTATCATGTATTTTGGTGCAGACGCCTGTAGAAAACCACATTGGAAAAAATGCAGCGGTTTCACATGTAAAAACGAATGTCTGTTATGTACGTGAAATATTTCTCATAGTCTCTTAGGTACATGACCTTCCAAATGCTGTCACCCCCTTCCCAACAACTTATTCTCATAACTAGGGTAGTACAACATCTTTTAGTGATCATACGATGGTCAGATAAGGGAGCAAGACATTATGTCAACAAGATCTGCAAGTGAAGTCAGTACGGATGGGACCGCCATGGGCACAAGTGCACAGCCTGATATATAACCATAGATTTACATTCACTAAAAAGGAAAAAGTCATGCTTGGGTTATCTTTCTAATCCAGGTCTGTGCTCCTAAATCAAGCCTATACACCAGGTAAACTGATAATTAATATTCATGGGCTGATAGAAGACCCCACTATAGCTCTCTCCAGAACAAGACGCATGTGATAATATAGCACATAGACTGATTAGAGTGATCTGGTGAGGTTCAGCAAGCAAAGGGTAAGAATTCCTGCGGAGTAAACTCACTGTGCAGGGTGTCAGAGAGGCCAGGTGCCTGATGGAAGACACTGTGGTCAGAAGTCTGAAGACAGGAGGTGGAAGATGAGCGCACAGGATCCACTAGAATGTCTAAATCTGAAACCTTCCAGGGACCTGGAGATTTTTTCACATAGTCACTGTCTCCTTCTATTGGAGGACAGGAGGCCACCCGGATGTCAGAAGGAAAAAAAACACATCACGGAAAGAAAAAAATATAAAAAAAAGCACGAAGACCAAGAGAAGACACAAGACACAGGACAAGACATTAGGATGTAAAAAGAATAGTGAAGTGAGAAACAAATACACAAACAAGCGTAATAGTACAAGAAATTAATAGCATCATGATATGGTGTCAGATCTGGAAAGAAGCTTTAAGTATCAGACCTGAAATCAACATTTACAAGATTAAATTGATAGCTGACTAGTAGAACTTTGGTAGACGAGGGGATGGTTATCTAGGGATCCATAATTATGACACGGCCATCATGGCAGTCTGTATTATTTACGTGTTCTATGTGGTCAGGTGTAAACCAACAGCAATGAGAGCCAACTGCTGGCACCAAGGGGCAGGGATGCTAGGTAGTATAGCGCTTAGTGATATCCATATCAATCTCTTCAGGTACAATCCCAGAGCTGCATTCACAATTCTGCTCACCTCAATTGGAAATCGTAAATGAGCTTGTTTCAAAATGCACCCCTAAAAATGCTCAGCTGATCTGCATCGGGACTGTTCTTTTTCCCAATATCGATTAACTACACAGTGCCTGGTGTGAAATAAAACCCAGACAGAACAAGGGAGATTTCAGCTCTGAAGTCTGCAGAATCTTGAATGCAGCTGTGAACTACAATATAGGTGGTTAAGGATATATTGTGAAGAAGTCTGTGCTCGATTATAAAAAAAAAATAATTGCAACCGTTATTTATATAGATATGGCTTCTTATAAAATTGTATGTAATTCTGCAACTCTGTATTCTACTACTCTGTAAGAACAGAACAATGCAGGATGAGGACCAGTACTTCCCCTTTAAATAAAAACAGTACAATACACATAAGATGATGGTTCACATGAAGATGATTGGTAATGAGCAGAAGGACAGAAATCTTAAAGGCAATGTGTGCACTTGAACAAAAAGAAATCAGACAAATATATTTCAGCTTGACTTAAAGGAGTGGTCCAGCGCCACTCTTTTCCATAATGGGAGCTGAGCTCGCGCTGTGCCAATGACGTTCCAACTACACATAACTGCAGATTGTGCACGAGTTCCAGATGATATTTGTAGAGAGAAAGTCATAGTGCACCTCCGGATACAGAAGTGAGTGACAAAGGACAATCCCCTTAGTTCCCGATGCCGTCTCTAATGGACAACCCCTTAAATTTCTAGACTTACTTTGCAATCAGTGACTTACCAGATTTGGAGCGCTGCTGTGTTCCAGTAGCAACAAGTGACAGAGATTGAGGTTTGACCGGATCGGGAGGCAGCGGGTAGTTGACTGTGCTTGGAATTTGGATGTAAGGACCAACGGCCGCTACTCGCCCCGATGCCGTTAACGTGGACTGAGGCGACGGAGTTCCATTTATGCGATTCAGCTGTGATTTAAAGATCGAAACGCATCAGTGACACAGACTGGAAGAGGGCGATACACCATGAAAATGGTAACACAACTCCACCAAGACCATGTTAGAAGGAAATCTTACAGGAATGTTTTCTTTTTGACGTGCCTCAACTTTCTTTTTGTACAGACGCTCGCGCAGCTCGTTGATCCGCTTGTCCATAATGGCCACCTCCATGTTGCGCTTGTTTAGCAGCTCCTTCTGCTGCTGGAGCTTCGTGTTCTGCTCCTGGTTGAGACGATTTCTGATCTGGAGGACACGAAATGACTCGTTACAGGTAAACCGTATTGTGATGAGCCCTAGCGGGATCTGTTTTCTCCATCTATGTGCAGTGACACTTTGCAGAGGTGGGCACTTGTGACTCCACTCACTTGCAGCTCTTGATAAAGCTTTTTCAGCTCCAGTGCGGCAGGACCAGTCATTTGCCCGTAAGCCTGGAAACCATTTAACTTTCCTTTCCGGAGATCCTCCAGCTGCTGAGACAGCTGCTCTACCTTCAGCACAGCCGCCTGGAGCTCCTGCTGCTTCTCCTGAAACATGTCACTGATGTGCTCAATTTCTGTTGCTGCAACGTAATGGGAAAAGTGTCAGTGGGGATCAAGTGCAAGAGACGAGAGGGTGGGACATATACAAGGAGGTCATTTCCCTACTGGAACAATTGTACATGAGGCTAACTTGTATGTATTAGGACACCACCATATTACTAATGGAGGGACCTGATGAATCTAGTAATGGCTTCCACAAAGGTCATGTCATTTGCACTACTGCACAAGTTTAAAGGGTTCCACTGATCCCGATGGATCAATAGAGGGGTCAGTTGTGGAACACTGTGACCCCTTCAAACGGCTGACTGGAGAGGGATCGGAGAGCAAGACCCCCAAAATTGATAACCTATCCTAAGGATAAGCCTCAAACCTTCAAGTCCTTTATAACCCCTTTAAGATATAGTTGCATTCAAAGTTGCTGCTGAGACAATCCCTTTAAACCACTTCACGACATCCGCCGTATATATACAGCGCATGTCGGAAACGTGTGTCTGGAGCGGGCTCACGCAGCGAGCAAGCCCCATACCCGGCAGGAGATGGCTGCGCATTACCCCTTAGGTGATGGCTGTGCATTACCCCGCAGGACCTGACACTAACAATCGCAGGTGGAGAGGTGCTCCGCCTGCAATTGTTAACTTGTTAAATGCCACTGTTAATCTCTCACAGCGGGATTTAACACACCTCGACGTACACATGTGTCATTAAGTCCACCCATCAGCGCACTCGTGACAAATGATGACCCCCCCCTGCTTGTCATTACGGAGCTCCTTTGAATGACAGCCTATGGCTGGTTTTCAGAGGAGACTGTGATTTTGGCTCTATGCAGCCATGCTCTGGCATCGCTGCATATATAGCACAAACAATTGGACAATCAAATCTTCAAGTCCCCTATGGGGCTAACAAAATCAGTAAAAAGTGAAAAAAAAAGTTTTAAAAAATATGAAATAAAACCTAAACAAAAAGTTCAAATCACCCCCCCACTCAAAAATAAACAATTTTACAAATATCCCAATCAGTAAACACCGTAAACAGAAAAAAAATTCAAGAACTTCAAAATTAGGTTTTTATGGTCGCTGTAGTTCCCCAACAAATGCTGTAACAAGTGATCAAAAAGTCACATCTATATCGAAACAGTACTAGGAAAAACATTGCCTCTCCCTGCAAAACATAAGCTATGACACGGCTTCATTGTCTGAAAAATAAAAAAGTCGGAAAAAGGCGACGACTCCAAAAAATTTTATTTTCAAACTTCAGAATTTTTTTTCATTAGTAAAATAATTAAAAAAAAACAAAAAAACTGAGAAGCAATTTTTTTATTATGCATCCAGACAAAAATAGACTCATCTCATATGAACGTTTTCAGTCCAACAACGGACCTTCATCAGAAAGGTCTTTTTGTTTCTTTTAGAGTAGACTGTTTATTTTGTAATGACTGGAGCTCGAGTCTATCAAAGGGGCTGGATACAATATGACTGGATGAAGCAGGCCTTAGGGAGAGAGAGGCAGCGCTGTCTGCAGCAGTGTCTGCAAGGGGCTGCAGCGCTAAGAGGCCGCTGAAACAATCCAGGGTGCCGCCGTGTCATATTGTATCCAGTCCCTTTGATAGACTCCAGCTCCAGTTATTACAAAATAAACAGTCTACTCTAAAAGAAACAAAAAAGACTCTTCTGATGAAGGTCCATTGTTGGACCGAAAACGTTCATATGAGATGAGTCTATTTTTGTCTGGATGCACAATAAAAAAAATTGCTTCTCCGATTTTGAGTGCCAAGTATTTTTGTATATGTCTATGGGTTGGAAACCTTACTTGAGCACCAATTCTCCTCTGGAGTGCCGTGGTTTTTTTGTATAAAAAAAAAAAACTGGGCATGTTTAGTATCGCCGTAATCGCATTGATGAGCATAATCATACTGCATGGTCATTTTTACCACAAAATGTAAACCGTAAAAACAATTCCCTAAACAATGTCAGAATTGTGTTCTTTGTCACAATTTCGCCGCACTTGAAATTTTCCCCCATTTTCGAGTACACTATGTGGTAAAGTGAACAGTGTAATTCTAAAGTACAACTCGTCCCACAAAAAAACAAGCCCTCATATGGCTCTGGGAACAAGGGGATGAGAAAACAAAAGCGGAAAAATGTAAATGGGCTGCGGTGTGAAGGGGTTAACAGTAACACCTACACAAGTTTCCATTCATGACTTTGCTGTAGTCCACTTGTCCTCTCATGGCCCGGATCTTCTTGAGTTTGTTCTCCTGCGTCTCCACTCGTTCTTTGAGTTTCTGAAGTTTTTCGGTTTCGGAGACGGCCTGCAGCTGACGACGCTCCTGTTGCTTCAGATAACGCAAGCGTTGTTCCTGCCGATGCAGATAAAAGAGCAAAGTTTAGGTGCAGAAGATAATAACAGGAAAAGAAAAAAAAGCAAAACCCAAGACGACAGGAAAAAGACAATGGAGGAGGTAAACATGGATTCCCTCACATCTGCGAGTCTCCCTGCGCCGGACGCTTCCGGAGACCTGCATCTGCCATCAGAGCTCCCTGATGTCTCCTAGACTAGAGATAAGTAGCGGAGGGCGATAATAAATGTTAACTGTGATGAGCTGCGAAGACAGGAGAGCGCCACCCGTGCCAGCGGACACCGTGGCACCTCCGAGAGGCCATGGAATAATCTGTGTTGGTGGGATTGGCATGGATTATTCTGCACAGCGAGTCAGCCAGAAAACACAAAGACGGGTGGACAGCAGAGAGGACACTAAAGGCTGTGACACATCCGCCAAATACAGGACATTACCATTCACTCACAATGCGTCACAGCTAGGGGGTGCCGCAAATCTTTGTGTCTACAGATATATAGGCACAGATAGTACGGTCTTCCCTGAAAAGGTTGACATAAATCGTTCTCTTTGCCTATACGTAATACTATGGCTTGAACTGTATTCCAGCTTCTCCCTGTAAATGATGTAGGCACAGATAGTTCTGCCTTCCTGTTCTCAATGTAAATGTTGTATGTACAGACAGTACTGCCTTCCAGCCTCTCCCTGTAATTGATGTTGATACAGATAGTACTGCCTTCCTGCCTTCTCCCTGTAAATGATGTAGGTACAGATTGTACTACCTTCCAGTCTCTCCCTGTAAATAATGTAGATACAGATCGTACTGCCTTCCTGTCTCTAATATGGATACAGCTAGGACTATCTCCTTGTCTTTTTATGTTAATAATATGGGTACAGGTAGGACTGTCTCCTTGTCTCTTTCTGTTAGTCCTACCTGTACCCATATTATTAACAGAAAGAGACAAGGAGACAGTCCTGCCTGTACCCATATTATTAACATAAAAAGACAAGGAGACAGTCCTGCCTGTACCCATATCATTAACATAAAAAGACAAGGAGATAGTCCTAGCTGTATCCATATTATTAACATAAAAAGACAAGGAAATAGTCCTACTTGTACCCATATTATTATCTCCTTGTCTTTTTATGTTAATGATATGGGTACAGGCAGGACTGTCTCCTTGTCTTTTTCTGGTAATGATATGGGTACAGGTAGGACTATCTCCTTGTCTCTTTCTGTTAGTCCTACCTGTACCCATATTATTAACAGAAAGAGACAAGGAGACAGTCCTATCTGTACCCATATCATTAACATAAAAAGACAAGGAGATAATAATATGGGTACAAGTAGGACTATTTCCTTGTCTTTTTATGTTAATAATATGGATACAGCTAGGACTAACATAAAAAGACAAGGAAATAGTCCTACTTGTACCCATATTATTATCTCCTTGTCTTTTTATGTTAATGATATGGGTACAGGCAGGACTGTCTCCTTGTCTTTTTCTGGTAATGATATGGGTACAGGTAGGACTATCTCCTTGTCTCTTTCTGTTAGTCCTACCTGTACCCATATTATTAACAGAAAGAGACAAGGAGATAATAATATGGATACAGCTAGGACTAACATAAAAAGACAAGGAAATAGTCCTACTTGTACCCATATTATTATCTCCTTGTCTTTTTATGTTAATGATATGGGTACAGATAGGACTGTCTCCTTGTCTCTTTCTGTTAATAATATGGGTACAGGTAGGACTCTCTCCTTGTCTCTGTTAATAATATGGGTACAGGTAGGACTATCTCCTTGTCTTTTTATGTTAATGATATGGGTACAGGCAGGACTGTCTCCTTGTCTTTTTCTGGTAATGATATGGGTACAGGTAGGACTGTCTCCTTGTCTTTTTTTCTGCTAATGATATGGGTACAGGTAGGGCTGTCTTCTAGTCTAGAGGACAGGTTATGAATTGATCCTCATGTTCAGACAAATCTAAATCCATGGTCAACGATTAGTCACAAGATCAAGACCCCGAATGTTCGAACAGCATTAATATCTGATGCGGATCCACCTATGCTGGATTTCCTTGGTTGAGCAAGCCTAATGAAATAAAAATGCCCAGAAATAATGTCTGTGACCTGAAACCATCATGTCTTTCTGTAGATTACTACCAGTAACCTACTTACCAGCAGACATGGTGCCAACATGCACCCAGCATTAAATTATAATGTACGGTAAATTATTGTGTATATACCTGCATAAATTACAGGACTTGCCGTACAGACGTCAGCAAATTCCACTTTTGTTTTGTCTGAAAAAAATGACTAGACTAATACATCTCTAGACTGTGGAGTGATGGATATCGCAGTTGAATAATCCTTAAATAAAAGTATTTGTGAAGTTAATCTGATGCAGAGCCTCCAACTACTGGGATAACCAGTGATCAGCTCCGATCTGTGGCAAATGCTAGTGTGCAATTCTCCTTCAGCGCCACCATAGGGGGGAATAAAGCATTACACCATGACAATATAATTTAACCCCTTAACGACCACCGATATGCCTTTTAATGTAGGCAGTTAAGGGTACTTATTCCTCAGCTCCTCTTTTTAACGGAGCTGAGAAATAAAGCTGTAACGCCCCCCCAGCGATGGAAAAATCTCCGGGGTCTCAGCAACTGGGAGTAGCTGCGAACTTGGAGAGTATGATCAGGGCAGGTTTTTATGGTCCCCCGTCACAAGTTAGAGAAAAGTGAATTTTAAATCGAATATCACATCAGAGAAGCAAGAAATGCGGTCCCCCCGATACCTCCGCCATCCCCGGACCCTTCTGCTCTCTCCCTCGGCCCTTCGCATCATCTTCCTGGAAAAAAATGTGCATGTGCCCGCCAAGATCTGCCGGCCGGTACCCAATAACAATAGGGAATTTTTCCTATTGGTTCCTTTTGATCACTGTGATAAACCCTATCACGGTGATCAAAATAAAAAAAATTGTATATTAAATCCTCCTTTGTCACCCTCTTAGTTAGATAAAAATTATAAAATAAAAAAATGTAATCTTTCTCATTTTTTGCAGTTAGGTATGGGGTTACGGTTGTGTTAGGGTTGGAGTTAGATTGGGGGATTTCAAACGTAAAAAAAAAAAATGACAAAGATATGACGGCTAGTGTTGAGCACAAGTAATCACTACTCAAGTTTGCATCGGGTGCTTGGGTATACATGGAGTATTGCGTCTCCCCACATGTTTTTTTGGGGATGTATAACAGTCGCAAAAAATGTGGGGCAGGGACTCGAGCATGTCACTCGAGCACCAGAGATATTCGGTGCACACCTGAGCACCCGATGCAAACTGGAGTAGCGAGCACTTGTGCTCAACACTAATGATGACATATTCAATATGACAATCTAATGTTATCAAATTCTGTGTCGTATCTGTTGGCTCAAAATGCTAACTGTACACCGGGATAAAATCCTTGAGGGGTGTGGTTTCCAAAATGGGGTCACTTGTGGGGGTTTTCACAGTTTAGGCACATCAGGGACTCTCCAAATGCGACATTGCATCCGCTCTTGATTCCAGATAATTTTGCGTTCAAAAAGTCAAATGGCGCTCCTTCCCTTCTGAGCCCTGCCGTGCGCCCAAACAGTGGATTTCAGGAGAAAGTGTACAGTCATGGCCAAAAGTTTTGAGAATGACACAAATATTAATTTTTACAAAGTCTACTGCTTCATTTTTTCTAATGGCAGTTTGCATATACTCCAGAATGTTATAAAGAGTGATCAGCTTAACAACAATTACTTGCAAAGTCAATATTTGCCTAGAAAATTAACTTTATCCCCCAAAACACATTTCAACATCATTGCAGCCCTGCCTTAAAAGGACCAGCTAACATCGTTTCAGTGATTGCTCCATTAACACAGGTGTGGGTGTTGATGAGGACAGGGCTGGAGATCAATCTGTCATGATTAAGTAAGAATGACACCACTGGACACTTTAAAAGGAGGCTGGTGCTTGGCATCATTGTTTCTCTTCTATTAACCATGGTTATCTCTAAAGAAACACGTGCAGTCATCATTGCACTGCACAAAAATGGCCTAACAGGGAAGAGTATCGCAGCTAGAAAGATTGCACCTCAGTCAACAATCTATCGCATCATCAAGAACTTCAAGGAGAGAGGTTCCCTTGTTGCCAAAAAGGCTCCAGGGCGCCCAAGAAAGACCAGCAAGCGCCAGGACCGTCTCTTAAAAGTGTTTCAGCTGCGGAATCGGGCTACCAGCAGTGCAGAGCTTGCTCAGGAATGGCAGCAGGCAGGTGTGAGTGCATCTGCACGCACTGTGAGGCGGAGACTCTTGGAGCAAGGCCTGGTCTCAAGGAGGGCAGCAAAGAAGCCACTTCTCTCCAGGAAAAACATCATGGACAGACTGATATTCTGCAAGAGGTACAGGGAGTGAACTGCTGAGGACTGGGGTAAAGTCATTTTCTCTGAATCCCCTTTTCGATTGTTTGGGACATCTGGAAAACGGCTTATTCGGAGAAGACCAGGTGAGCGCTACCACCAGTCTTGTCTCATGCCAACTGTCAAGCATCCTGAAACCATTCATGTGTGGGGTTGCTTCTCAGCCAAGGGAATGGGCTCTCTCTCAGTCTTGCCTAAAAACACAGCCATGAATAAAGAATGGTACCAGAATGTCCTCCAAGAGCAACTTCTCCCAACCGTCCAAGAGCAGTTTGGCGATCAACAATGCCTTTTTCAACATGATGGAGCACCTTGCCATAAAGCAAAGGTGATAACTAAATGGCTCAGGGAACAAAACATAGAGATTTTGGGACCATGGCCTGGAAACTCCCCAGATCTTAATCCCATTGAGAACTTGTGGTCAATCATCAAGAGACGGGTGGACAAACAAAAACCTTCAAATTCAGACAAAATAAAAGCATTGATTTTGCAAGAATGGACTGCTATCAGTCAGGATTTGATCCAGAAGTTGATTGAGAGCATGCCAGGGAGAATTGCTGAGGTCCTGAAGAAGAAGGGTCAACACTGCAAATATTGACTTGCTGCATTAACTCATTCTAACTGTCAGTATAACCTTTTGCTACTCATAATATGATTGCAATTATATTTCTGTATGTGATAAAAACATCTGAAAAACACACATAAAAACCAGAGGCCAGCAGATCATGTGAAAATATAATATTTGTGTCATTCTCTAAACTTTTGGCCATGACTGTACAACAAATTTTAGGGTCCATTTTCTCCTGACACCCTTATGAAAATAGAAAAAAAATTGGGGTAAATTTGTGCAAAAACTTAAATGTTCATTTTTTCCGTCCACATTGCTTCAGTTCTCGTGAAGCACCTGAAGGGTTAATAAATTTCTTGAATGTGGTTTTGAGCACCTTCAGGGGTGCAGTTTTTAGAATGGTGTCATTTTTGGGTATTTTGTATTATATAGACCCCTCAAAGTGACTTCAAATGTGAGGTGGTCCCTAACAAAATGTTTTTTTAAATTTTGTTGTAAAAATGACAAATCGCTGGTCAACTTTTAACCCTTATACCGTCCTACCAAAAAAAAAAAAATTATGTTTCCAAACTTGTGCTGATGTAAAGTAGACATGTGGAAAATGTTACTTATTAACTATTTTATGTGACATAACGCTCTGATTTAAGGGAATAAAAATGAAAAGTTTTAAAACGGCAACATTTTAAAAATGTTTTGCCAAATTTCCATTTTTTTCATAAATACACGCCAGTAATATCGAAGAAATTTTACCACTGTCCCGAAGTGGGACACATTGAAGCGTTCCACATTTCTTACTACATAAAGTGACACTAAATCATCCAATTGCCACATGAATAGTAAATAAGCTCACAAGTTACAACACATATCCACCATCTGGTAGCTGAATCAGAGCCCCAAAACATATGAGTGTCAAACCACTAATATTAAAAATTACAATTTTATTAATTATCCATTAAAAATATTTGCATAAATACACAACAGAGTACAGGAACAAAAATAAGTGGCAGACTGACTCCTCACAATTTCCATATGTTGCTGCATGGCAAGTGACATGACACTCAACAAGTACTTAATGTTTCAAAAAAATTGTAATCCTGCATATTTTACATACCCCAGAGTGCACATTGCTTTGTAAGCACAATAGCCCAATGAAACCACACAAGGGATTCATGGCAGGAAAACAAGCACATTTAACCCTCTTGACAATGCCTGCAACCACTAAAACATTCTCCACCAGAGATATACCATGTGGGGGCCTCAGAGGAATAATGCGCCCTGCATATAATTCATCATTTAGCAAATGAACGTTGTGAGCCGCCATGCACCCCCCCGAGGAAGCAGGGCGAAACGTGCGCGTCGGGTGACAGGGCTCCTAGTCCATCTTCACATGCTGCTGGGATCCGTGTAGTGTGTGCATGGCGGCTCACTGGACAATAGGTTTTCTGCACCAGACAAATACCTTAACAGAGACCTTCCACTTGCATAAAAAAAATAAAAATAAATTGCATATTTATTGCTTGGTGTAAATGTCGCTGTTTTCCTGAATCCGGCGATGTTTTTCTTTTGTACCTGTGCTTTTCCATTCCGGAGATACGGCCCCCTCTTCCTTCTATATAAATCTACTCTTGTAAGCCAAGTAGGTGTGGTCATCAAGGAAACACTCACAGAGACGTGTTGAAGGCCACGCCCATGACTAGATTTATAGACAAGGAAGGGGAGGCCATATCTCAGGAATGGAAAGGTGCAGAAACAAAAGAAAAACAGCACTGGATTCCGGAGGACAGTGGCATTTACACAAAGTAAAGTAATTACATATTTCTGACATTACTTAATTTGTCATCACATGTTAGACCTACGGTACTCACCTTTGCCACCAACATCTGTTGTTGGTTCTCGATCTGCTGCTGTTGGCGTGAGGCCATGTCCTGCAGCTCTGAAAGAGTCAGCTCCACTCTTGGGTTACCCACCTAAGTAAGGGAAAAAAAATTAAGCTCTGATATATATAATGTTTGTAAAGCGCTGTGGAATTAATGGGACTATATAACTGAGTAAAATGAATCCAATATATAAAGCTCAAGTGTGTGTATGTATGTGTGTGTGTATGTCTGGGATTGGCATCCGCACCCTCGCAGCTACAGCCAAAAAATTGGCACAGTCACGAGTCTGGACCCCGAGAGCATCCTAGGCTATGTTGTGAGGCGAAATTTTAACCCCGCGCGTTCCAATTCACCAAACAATTTTGCCCCTATCTACTTAATGGGGAAAAAGTGTGTGTATCAAGCCCTGCCCCTCATTATGATGTCATAATGGTTGCCATGGCGACGCTGATGTCATCATAGGTTGCAAGCCCCGCCGCTCACTATGATGTCATAATGGTTGACTATGGGAAGGAGGATGTGTGATGGGACTATGGGATGGCGGATATGTATGATGGGTATATGGGCACGGGACTATGGGATGGCGGATATGTATGATGGGTATATGGGCACGGGACTATGGGATGGCAGATATGTATGACGGGTATATGGGCACGGGACTATGGGATGGCGGATATGTATGATGAGTATATGGGCACTCAACTATGGGATAGAGGATATGTATGATGGGTATATGGGCACGGGACTATGGGATGAAGGATGTGTGATGGGTATATGGGCACGGGACTATGGGATGGCAGATATGTATGACGGGTATATGGGCACGGGACTATGGGATGGCGGATATGTATGATGAGTATATGGGCACTCAACTATGGGATAGAGGATATGTATGATGGGTATATGGGCACGGGACTATGGGATGAAGGATGTGTGATGGGTATATGGGCACGGGACTATGGGATGAAGGATGTGTGATGGGTATATGGGCACGGGACTATGGGATGGAGGATATGTATGATGGTTATATGGGCATGGGACTATGAGATGAAGGATGTGTGATGGGTATATGGGCACTCGACTATGGGATGGCGAATATGTATGATGGTTATATGGTCATGGGACTATGGGATGGAGGATGTGTGATGGGTACATGGGCATGGGACGGAGGATGTGTGATGGGTATATGGGCACTCGACTATGGGATGGGGATGGAGGATATGTATGATGGGTATATGGGCATGGGACTATGGGATGGAGGATGTGTGATGGGTATATGGGCATGGGACTATGGGATGGAGGATGTGTGATGGGTATATGGGCATGGGACTATGGGATGGAGGCTGTGTGATGCGTATATGGGCATGGGACTATGGGATGGAGGATGTGTGATGGGTATATTGGCACGGGACTATGGGATGGAGGATATGTATGATGGGTATATGGGCATGGGACTATGGGATGGAGGATGTGTGATGTGTATATGGGCACAGGACTATGGGATGGAGGATATATATGATGGGTATATGGGCACGGGCCTATGGGTTGGTGGATATGTATGATGGGTATATGAGAACTGGACTATGGGATGGAGGATATGTATGATGGGTATATGGGCATGGGACTATGAGATGAAGGATGTGTGATGGGTATATGGGCACTCGACTATGGGATGGAGGATATGTATGATGGGTATATGGGCATGGAACTATGAGATGAAGGATGTGTGATGGGTATATGGGCACTCGACTATGGGATGGCTAATATGTATGATGGGTATATTGGCATGGGACTATGGGATGGAGGATGTGTGATGGGTATATGTGCACTCGACTATGGGATGGAGGATGTGTGATGGGTATATGGGCACTGGACTATGGGATGGAGGATATGTATGTTGGGTATATGGGCACAGGCCTATGGGATCGTGGATATTTATGATGGGTATATGGGCACGGGACTATGGGATGGAGGATAATTATAATTTGCTATAACTAACCCACAGTTAGTTACTATGCCCGGGCAGCGCCGGGCTCTTCAGCTAGTAAATAAATAAAAATATAGTTAAAGTTGCTATTATACAAAAACATACATAGAAAATATATCAAATCATGGCTGACCTCGAAATCCAAGTGATGGAAGCAAAAATTCAGATTGCATGCACATGATGTCATATCATATACACCCTGCCAACCTGCAGACACCATGCACAGAATCGGTACTAGGTCCCTTTAATTCCGTGTAATCTAATTTTGACCTTTTCCAAAATAAGACAACGTAATAATCCAAGTTGAGTAAAAAGAAAAGGATTTCCGTATTGAGATAAAGTCAGGTAGACAGGAAATCGCAGACATCCCGAAAAATCTGGTTCTTATTATAGCACAATCTCAAGAGCATACGGCGAACCAGGGCAGAGTCAAAGGGTCCAGATATACGGTATATACATCACCAGTGCTGTGTATGGAAGATTCTACTAGTCATGCTGGGACTTATGGTGCAACCAGAACCATCGTTCCGCAGAGTAATACTTCTATGGCTCTGTGCACAATTCTCGCCGGTTCACAAAAACGTGGAACAGTCATAAAATTATATGATGTTAATATTAAATAATCAATCAAGAAAACTAAACATAACTAACACAGTCTAAAAAAAAACGATCTGTGTGCAAGGAGCTTCTGTGATGGAGCACCCGGGGTGGAGTGAATTCTGCTCCTACACTGACATAAAAGCTTCAAATACTTTCGGATTAGGTTCCCTATTCATATCAATGGGAAACTACACCTATAGTGTGCATGGGTGGTTTTTTGCCACGTCACTTCTTCAGGGGTATACATTACATTTCTTAGTGATTTGGTTTTAAAGAGATTTTTTTTCTGGTTGAAACATCTACGTCAACAAAAGCGGTGTGAACGTGTCCATAGGGTATGTTTATATAAAGCGACCGAGCTGCGGTCATTTCCAAAAAATTGATGCAAAAACTAAGCGTTTCTCCGCAATTTTGGAAAATCCCATTCAAAAGACATTGCATGATAGCATCATGACTCTCCGCTGAGAACAGTGGCGCTGTGGACACTTCCGAGGCCGCAATCTCAACGCTTCATCGACCTTGTCCTCTAGAAACAACGTTCCTAGCGGGGAGAACAGCTTCGCGATATCCAACAGATACAATCAGAGTACAACTCAGAGGAGCGATTACCCCACGGATAATACCCACTGGACTAGAATTTGCAACTTGCCCTTTTCGGAGAGCCTAAAAGACGGTGCAAAATCTACATAGATGCACAGTTTCATGGAGGGGGAAAAAAATTATTAAAAGGAAAATAAGCCGCTCCCTATATACCGTGATTCAGTTACATATAAGAGTAGAGGCATACAAAGGTAAAGAACACAAAGATGTAGGAAGAAAAGCACCAAATATAGTCGCCCATTATTCGAACGCACGGAATGCGGCGCACGATACAACATTCTTCTGTTTAACCCCTCAACAGCCAAACACCTTCCAAATCCCTCACATTCTTCATGCTCTCATCCCTGGGGTGCACTCTACATCCTTCCTGGAAGTGAAGGGGTTACAGGAGTGCGCCCAAATCCCGCAGCACAATTAGTGTAAGAGGCAGCAGGAAATCCTCTTAATTCGTTCAGCATTAGAGGCGCAGAGACAATGCGCTGCCACCCACTCTCCAGCCTGAAGGAAAGCAGCAGAGATACACGGCCGGGCGGTGTATGGGAATTGGGATGGGGGTGAACCTGTAGCTTGATGAGCTGCGCTTTCCTCCTCGCCCACATCGTGGTAGGATGGATATCGGGGGGAGGATGCTCGCAGACCGAGGTCTTGCTGAGTGACTGCAGGCGCTGAGGCAGGTGTTGCTCTCGAGGAGTGTGCACGAGTGACAGGCGACAGGTACGTGCCTGGGAGCGTCTCACGTCCCAATGAGAGCGCATCTCTGGTGTAATCCTACACATTCCCACAGCTTAACACCAGGCCCCTAACATTAGATCCTCCCTTTCCAAAGCCACAAAAAAAAATATAAAAATAATAAGCAGCAGGCTCAGCCCTCACACAGGATATAAGGGAGAATTTACACAGGCTCATAAGGAAAAGTGAAAACAAGACTCTTCAGAATTAAAGGGAGTCTTCTCGGTCCCCCCAAAATCTGCATTAAAGTAGTTGCAGGTTCTACCAAGAGGAGCCAAAGCCCTTTGAATTGTTCTTTATTCCTATGTGCAAAAAAGGTGCTTAGAGCACTCTGGGCGGGGCAATGCACTCTGGGTTATGGTGGGCGGGGCTGAGCGGTATGCCACAGTTTTTCTGACCCCACCCACAGTGCTACAAGAGCCTTATATAGATACGAAAATACAGAACATTTCCTCCAAAACTATGCAGACTATTTTTTTTTATTTGAAGGTATGGCTCCTCTTAGCGCAAGTTTCCCTACGATGTAAAATCCGAGTGCGGCTGTGGCTCGTGACACAATCGGAGGAAGAGACGCGGGTCTTCTCATTGTGCGTCAACACCGATCTCAGGCTTGATGGAAAATATGGACACACCCTTCATTCAGCTTTGTAAGGGGTCATCATGGGATCACAGAATCACGAGTCCGACTCAATCAACTTTTAACCAGTTCCATCCAAGCAATAAATGGTGCAGCAACTATGTTGGTTTAAAGGAGAACTTAAAGGGATTCTCCAGTGAAGATAGGTTACATTATCTATCCACAGGAAAGACGATTACTTCTAGATTGGTGGGGGTCACACCGCTGGGAACCGCATTGATCAGCAGAGCAAGGCACTTTCACCCCCACTATAATGGAGCAGTAGAGCGCATGCTCCGCCACAGCTCTGTTTATTTTCTATGGGGGTGCTGGTTAATGAATGGGCCAGCGGTTGAGCATGTGGTAAAAGTCGGTGAGGGTCACAGGGGTCGAACCCTTATCAATATAGAAGTTATCACTTATGCTTCCCATTTTTTATAATTGCACCAAGTCAATTAAAATAAAAATGAAGAATGCAATCAATTAAAAAAAAAATCATGGCTGTGCAGCTCTGTGCATCTCCGTGGTAACAGACTACAAACAAATCCTACGTAGTCGGATTTTACAGTCATATGTATCGGATTCCGACTTCTTTATAGCATACATTTGCAGGTCGGTAAAGTGCAGGGGGCCAGATTGAAACTACTATGACTGCAGGTAGTGTTACCATGGTGACACATTGGTCTGCATGGGAGATGTAGATGCAAAGCTACAGATTTTTTATTACATCCATTTTAAGAGTTAGTTTAATTTTTCTTGCATCAGAATGATAAAATCCTCTAAATACGGCAATGTATTTAAAATACCCTTTAAATCTATTAGCGGTGTGTATTCGTAATCAAGAAGACAACATCCTATTGTAATGTTTTCTACGGTATCGACCCATCAGGCATCTATAGAGTTAAGTGTGGTGTATGTGTTGGCTTTTGTCCTGTGCGTATGGGTGTGTATGTGTGGGTGGGTGTACAGTGTTCTATCCCTTTGTTAGAAGGACTCAGAGTAATAGAATATTAGCTGGAGAATTTCTTATACCCCCTTGTGTTTATTACAGTCATTCCAGCAATGTGGGTAGTGCCACCCCCTACTGACAGGACCCTCTGATCCACGACATCACTCACATCTGGAGAGCCACATGCGGCCGGGGATGGGCAGCACACACAAACACACAGCGCCTCCAGGGAACCGTCACTTTACAAAACACAACATATTAAAGAAGATTTTAAACTATGGCTCACAAAAGAAAGTTCTCAATTGAAGAGACTTACCAAGAGTTATTGTTTTAATTTTTACTTCATAAATCAATAGCGTACATGAGAAAAGTGAAACATAGTACGGTAATATATCTTATCAGAGAAATCTGCTTCTTTCACTCCCAATTCCTGCATAAAACTGTATTTAGTAAAGACAGTTGGCGCTTTTAAAATTCTATGGAGGGGAAGAGCTAGAGGCTGACAGACATTCTGCTGCAATTTCCATAGCACTTTATAAGCACCAACTGTCATCTCCCATCTCATTAACAGGAAAGTCTGTATTCATTGATGACAGATTTCGCCTATGAACTGAGAATGTTGAGAACGAAAGAACAATCCTGGAGGAGAAAGAAGCAGATTTCTCTGATAAGATACAGCGGGTGAATTAAGTATTGAACACATCACCAATTTTCCAAGTAAAAATATTTCTAAAGGTGCTATTAACATGAAATGCTCATCAGATGTCAGCAATAACCCATCTAATCCATACAGGAAAAGAAACCAAACCATAGATAACAGAAATGTATGTAATGTGTAATAACGAGAAGTGACACAATGAAAAATTATTTAACACTTTTACCGAAATTTATTTAATACATTGTACAAAATCCTTTGACGTCTCCTTTAAGGAGAAACTAGTTGCAGGCATTGCTCAGGTGTGATTTTGGCCTATTCTTTCACACAAACACTCTTCACATCCTGAAGGCTCTGTGTTCTCCTTCCATGAACACTGAGCTTTAGTTCCTTCCATACATTTTCTATTGGATTCAGGTCAGGTGATTGCTCAGCCATTCTAGCAGCTTTATTTTCTTTCTGCGAAACCAATTGAGAGTTTCCGTGGCTGTGCTTGGGATCATTATTTTGCTGAAATGTTCACCCTTGTTTCATTTTCATCATCCTGGTATATGGCAGTAGATTTTTTTCAATAATGTCTCGGTACATTTGTCCATTCATCCTTCCTTGAATTATAAGAAGTTTGTCAGTGCCGTATGCCGAATAACAGTCCAACACCATGATGTTCCCACCTCCAAACTTCACTGTTGGTATGGTATTCAGTGGTGATATTCAGTGCCTTTTGGCCTCCAAACATGGCATGTATTATGGCATCCAAAAAGTACGTTTATTGTCATCTGACCAGACTATATTTTCCCAGTATTTCACAGGCTTTACTAAATTTTGTTGAACAAACTTTAAAACACGCTTGAACATGCTTTTTGTTCAGCATTGCAGTCTTCTATGGTGAGCGTGCATACAGTCCATGGAGGTTGAGTACATTACTTATAGTTTTCTTTGAAACAACTGTACTTGCTGATTCCAAGTCTTTCTGGAGCTCTCCATAGCTGGTCACTAGCTCTTGGACAACTCTTCTGATAATTCTTTTCACATCTATGTCTGAAATAATGAGTGGAGGACTTGGTCATTGGTGATTTATGGTGAAATGATGCGCTTTCCACTTGCGGATTACCGTATGACCCTAACAGAGCTCAATGGAACCTTTAGTAGTTTAGAAATTCTTCTGTAACCAATGCCATCAGTATTTTTTCCAACAATAAGGTTGTGAAGGTCTTGAGACAGCCCACTGGTTTTACCCATCATGAGAGGCTTCTTGTGTGGCACCTTGATAATGAGATCCATTTTTATAGGCCAGGAGTTGAACCAGCTTTTATTATTTGTCACTAAGTGGCAGGATTGTTTTCTAAAAACCGGACGACTTCCCAGAAAACGTGCGTTTTTGCCGTTTTGCGTTTTTCATGTCAATAGACCCTTAAGAAAATACATTTACTTAGAAAATTAGTGACATGTTCAATACTTATTTCACCAGCTGTATATTACAAATTAGCTTATTTTCTCGTGTGCTATTGGTAAGAAACAAATCAATAAATAAAATTACAGCTACCCTTTAATAGTTTATGGGTCAATAACCAATGATGCCCTTAAATTCTAAGGATGTAATTAACTGCCCGAAGCACGAGCCAGGAAATTAATTTGCAGCTCTGGGTGACTACACCAGCAATTAACGCTTGCTGCAAAGCAATTTTTTATATGAGTAGCCAATATGGGTATGTGATTGGTGCCAAGCTCTAAGACGCACCCATGGGTCTAGAAAGGTATGTACCAAAAGGGCCCAACCTCTTCAAGACCTAATAACTACCGTATATAAAACATGTGGTGTGCACAGCCGTGCACTAGACCCGCAGCCATAAGTATGGGAAAATTAGCCTGAGCATATAGCAGCCATTACCAGGCCACAGATCAGAAGTAACAGCTACTTTATGAACAAAAGGTCTGCTTTAGTGGCTCTCCGTTCTGGATTATAAGTGGCGATCGAAGTGGAGAAACCCCTCATTGTATCGTCCATATGCTCTAATAGGGCATATAGACAGTTTTTGCCTTGATGGGGGCAACCCCTTTATAAGGCAGGTTGTATACAATTGCACTCTAGGATTTTTAGCCATGCGGCCATTGAGAAAGACATTCATCATTGCTGGGTAATATAAATGTCTTCTCCATAGAGGTCTTGCAAAACACACAGTGACATCTAGGATGGCCGCGGTCAATCATGTTGGGGGCCACTGCTGTTTACATGGGGAGTAATATGCTGAATGCGGCATTCTTCTGCTGCTGACTAAGAGTTAACAGCTTATTAACACTCCATGGCGGTGTGAGGGAGGTCAGGAGAATGACCCAGAAGCCTGGCCAGATCTCCTCATATACCAGGCACATGTGCAGGGATTTTCGGATTATGTGCTTTCAGAAACTGATGCAAATGTTATGGGTTACAGTGAATCATGGGGTCACGGTTATTCATACAGGTAGGTTATCATGGCATCAATACGGTATCACCAACGCGACATCTAATCTATTAATCTATAGATGCAGAAAGTTTCATCCTTATATGTAGATACAAAATCTGTATGTCGCATTACAAATATGGAGTAAAAGTTTTTAATAAGTTAATTAAAGGAATTGTCAAAAGATAGAAAAAAATGTCTTCTTAATATCATACAATTCCTTTAAATCCCACCCCTTGGACTTGCTTCGCAAAGCTCAGAGTCCGAACGGTAGTCTCTCCTGCTAGCACACAGCGATTGTCCGTTTCCCGTAAGAGTATTTAATGGAAGCAGTCAGTCACCGTGTCCAAATATGGAAGGCCACTCTCTGGACTCACTACGTCTGACAAGAGGGGCCGTGTTACTTGCCTCTACTCTTTCTCTTTAAGCCTGCTTTCTCTGTTGCTTGGGGCCATTGTCACCTAATGCACACCTCTGATGTTAAGCTCATAGGCCACCAAAAACAGCTGGCATCCACACAGCTATCATGGACTGCAGGTCTGCTCTACGACTCTCTTGCAAAACCAGCTCTGCCTTGGACCTTGTGACAAACCCAGCTCAGTTACATTACTAGTCAATTCTGCCACACTGCAGGCCACATCTGTCTTGGACGTGGAGGCTCACCCAGCCTTACCACACAATTGTACCAACTCTGCATTGGACTCTGTCACACTATATTGCAGACTCAACTCTGCCGTACTGCTGTGAAAACTCTGGTACTTCACTGTGTAACTCTGCTATATAATTATGCATCTCGGCACTGGTTCTTCAATGCTGATGGAAATTATGCTACATCGCCAGACCAGCTCTGCCTAATCTCAGCTGGTTTATCAGTTCCTTTATTCCTGTAGGAAGTACAACACTGTCACACCCGCTGCCGTAATCTCAACTCTGATGCATGGGATCTTGTGATTCCCATTGTCTCCTACTGTTTCCATTCTGCCACCATTGCTTCAGGTGTTTATCTGGATCTCCCTGCTGCACCAGGTCCGTGCTACAGTCCGTGCTACATAAAACTGCTCATCCAGACAAATGGTTGTTGGGATCCATCTGAGACATAATCTGGAGACAGAAAGATTTGTTTGGGCACTACTTGTATTAAAAGTTCAGGTAGTACGGCAACAGATTATCTTGGGTATTTTACTACAAAAATATATGGCAATTATCCAAGAGGATAAAAACATTTACTCACTAATCAGTTCCAACAAGGCAGAGAAATGAATTTGAGGCCCGAGCTTCACGAGACATTACCTCAAGCATGTTTGCCGGGCAGACGAGAAATTACAGGTTATGTTCAAGTGTTCTCATCCCCTGCCTGAAAGTAGCCGAAGATAGAGGAAGATATCCGAGAAGGAGATTAATGTACTGACACAGATTCTCGGAGTATGGGAGCATCTACTACACGGTCCTTCTCGTCTCTAAACCAAGGATGGGAATGGATCAGCAAAATTGGAAAAAAGGAAAACCTTGCCCTTTTCTTCTCTCCTCCTTGGTAGGAACTAATTCCGAGGTGAGGAAACATGGTACACACGGTATAAAAGATGGGAGTTTAGGGAATCCAAAGTGCCCCAAAGTAGACGAGGACTTTAATCAGCAAACGGAGACCAAAACTTGGACGTGAATTTCTTTTTCTGTCAATGTCCAACTTTTCAGCCATACACCGCTGGAAAGTTGCATATTTTGGACTGAAACGAATTGTGAAGCCAGCCCGACCAGTGGAGGAGGAAACAGGCTTCATCTTCCTGATACTGTTACTTTGTCTACGTCTACCAAAGTGACACAGTTGGTTCCACTGGAACAAGATAAGATGGTATAATATGGGCTTCAAACTCTTCCAAGTCACTTTTACACTGGGACTTTAGGGTAAAAGAACAAATGATGCAGTTAAATTATCTATGTGTATCAATAACAGTAAGAAGAAAACATTGGAGTGAAGAGAAATAATATGGCCGTCTTTAAAGTTGCATGTGTTCATTGAGATAATCACAAATGTGAAAATAATTTAAAAATCGTAGAACGGAGCTTGTAATTAAGAGACAAAGAAATATCTCCAGTTACAGCCACACTGCCCCACAAAACAGACACATCCAGAAACACGCAGCGTAGTCAGCCAGCTTACAGTCAACACCACTGTTGTATGCAGCTATATACTGTCCGAAGAACGGTGCCACAAAGACTGATACTAAAATACTGTACAATTAATAGGACATCATTAATCCCAAATGGATAGTCATGACCAGGGCTGTGGAGTCGGTAAGCCAAACCACCGAATCAGACTCCTCAATTTCCCTGACTCCCAACACCAAAGCCCTGCTTCACTACTGAGCATGTACATAAAGTGCAGCACAGATTCATCTCATCTACAACTCCACAGCACCAGTCACTACTGAGCATGTACATAAAGTGCAGCACAGATTCATCTCATCTACAACTCCACAGCACCAGTCACTACTGAGCATGTATATAAAGTGCAGCACAGATTCATCTGATCTATGACTCCACCGCACTGGTCACTACTGAGCATATACATAAAGTGCAGCACAGATTCATCTCATCTACGACTCCACAGCCCTGGTCACTACTGAGCATGTATATAAAGTGCAGCACAGATTCATCTGATCTACGACTCCACAGCACTGGTCACTACTGAGCATGTACAAAAAGGGCAGCACAGATTCATCTCATCTACGACTCCACAGCACTGGTCACTACTGAGCATGTACATAAAGCACAGATTCATCTCATCTACATCTCCACAGCACTGGTCACTACTGAGCATGTACATAAAGCACAGATTCATCTCATCTATGACTCCACAGCACTGGTCACTACTGAGCATGTACATAAAGTGCAGCACAGATTCATCTCATCTACAACTCCACAGCACTGGTCACTACTGAGCGTGTACATAAAGTGCAGCACAGATTCATCTCATCTACAACTCCACAGCACTGGTCACTACTGAGCATGTACATAAAGCACAGATTCATCTCATCTACATCTCCACAGCACTGGTCACTACTGAGCATGTACATAAAGCACAGATTCATCTCATCTACATCTCCACAGCACTGGTCACTACTGAGCATGTACATAAAGCACAGATTCATCTCATCTACAACTCCACAGCACTGGTCACTACTGAGCATGTACATAAAGGGCAGCACAGATTCATCTCATCTACAACTCCACAGCACTGGTCACTACTGAGCATGTACATAAAGTGCAGCACAGATTCATCTCATCTACAACTCCACAGCCCTGGTCACTACTGAGCGTGTACATAAAGTGCAGCACAGATTCATCTGATCTACATCTCCACAGCACTGGTCACTACTGAGCATGTACATAAAGTGCAGTACAGATTCATCTCATCTACATCTCCACAGCCCTGGTCACTACTGAGCATGTACATAAAGTGCAGCACAGATTCATCTCATCTACAACTCCACAGCACTGGTCACTACTGAGCATGTACATAAAGGGCAGCACAGATTCATCTCATCTACGACTCCACAGCACTGGCCACTACTGAGCACGTACATAAAGGGCAGCACAGATTCATCTCATCTACAACTCCACAGCACTGGTCACTACTGAGCGTGTACATAAAGGGCAGCACAGATTCATCTCATCTACATCTCCACAGCACTGGTCACTACTGAGCATGTACATAAAGCACAGATTCATCTCATCTACATCTCCACAGCCCTGGTCACTACTGAGCGTGTACATAAAGCACAGATTCATCTCATCTACAACTCCACAGCCCTGGTCACTACTGAGCGTGTACATAAAGGGCAGCACAGATTCATCTCATCTACATCTCCACAGCACTGGTCACTACTGAGCATGTACATAAAGCACAGATTCATCTCATCTACATCTCCACAGCCCTGGTCACTACTGAGCGTGTACATAAAGCACAGATTCATCTCATCTACAACTCCACAGTCCTGGTCACTACTGAGCGTGTACATAAAGGGCAGCACAGATTCATCTCATCTACATCTCCACAGCACTGGTCACTACTGAGCATGTACATAAAGTGCAGCACAGATTCATCTCATCTACAACTCCACAGCCCTGGTCACTACTGAGCGTGTACATAAAGGGCAGCACAGATTCATCTCATCTACATCTCCACAGCACTGGTCACTACTGAGCATGTACATAAAGCACAGATTCATCTCATCTACAACTCCACAGCCCTGGTCACTACTGAGCGTGTACATAAAGGGCAGCACAGATTGATCTCATCTACAACTCCACAGCACTGGTCACTACTGAGCATGTACATAAAGTGCAGTACAGATTCATCTCATCTACATCTCCACAGCACTGGTCACTACTGAGCATGTACATAAAGCACAGATTCATCTCATCTACATCTCCACAGCCCTGGTCACTACTGAGCGTGTACATAAAGCACAGATTCATCTCATCTACAACTCCACAGCCCTGGTCACTACTGAGCGTGTACATAAAGGGCAGCACAGATTCATCTCATCTACATCTCCACAGCACTGGTCACTACTGAGCATGTACATAAAGCACAGATTCATCTCATCTACATCTCCACAGCCCTGGTCACTACTGAGCGTGTACATAAAGCACAGATTCATCTCATCTACAACTCCACAGCCCTGGTCACTACTGAGCGTGTACATAAAGGGCAGCACATATTCATCTCATCTACATCTCCACAGCACTGGTCACTACTGAGCATGTACATAAAGTGCAGCACAGATTCATCTAATCTACAACTCCACAGCCCTGGTCACTACTGAGCGTGTACATAAAGGGCAGCACAGATTCATCTCATCTACATCTCCACAGCACTGGTCACTACTGAGCATGTACATAAAGCACAGATTCATCTCATCTACAACTCCACAGCCCTGGTCACTACTGAGCGTGTACATAAAGGGCAGCACAGATTCATCTCATCTACAACTCCACAGCACTGGTCACTACTGAGCATGTACATAAAGGGCAGCACAGATTCATCTCATCTACATCTCCACAGCACTAGTCACTACTGAGCATGTACATAAAGTGCAGTACAGATTCATCTCATCTATGACCCCACAGCACTGGTCACTACTGAACATGTACATAAAGTGCAGCACAGATTCATCTCATCTACGACCCCACAGCCCTGATCACTACTGAGCATGTACATAAAGTGCAGCACAGATTCATCTCATCTACAACTACACAGCACCAGTCACTACTGAGCATGTACATAAAGTGCAGCACAGATTCATCTCATCTATGACCCCACAGCCCTGGTCACTACTGAGCATGTACATAAAGTGCAGCACAGATTCATCTCATCTACAACTCCACAGCCCTGGTCACTACTGAGCGTGTACATAAAGGGCAGCACAGATTCATCTCATCTACATCTCCACAGCACTGGTCACTACTGAGCATGTACATAAAGCACAGATTCATCTCATCTACAACTCCACAGCCCTGGTCACTACTGAGCGTGTACATAAAGGGCAGCACAGATTCATCTCATCTACAACTCCACAGCACTGGTCACTACTGAGCATGTACATAAAGTGCAGTACAGAATCATCTCATCTACATCTCCACAGCACTGGTCACTACTGAGCGTGTACATAAAGCACAGATTCATCTCATCTACAACTCCACAGCACTGGTCACTACTGAGCAAGTACATAAAGGGCAGCACAGATTCATCTCATCTACATCTCCACAGCACTGGTCACTACTGAGCCTGTACATAAAGTGCAGCACAGATTCATCTCATATACGACCGCACAGCCCTGATCACTACTGAGCCTGTACATAAAGTGCAGCACAGATTCATCTCATCTATGACCCCACAGCCCTGGTCACTACTGAGCATGTACATAAAGTGCAGCACAGATTCATCTCATCTACGACTCCACAGCACTGGTCACTACTGAGCATGTACATAAAGTGCAGCACAGATTCATCTCATCTACAACTCCACAGCACTGGTCACTACTGAGCATGTACATAAAGTGCAGCACAGATTCATCTCATCTACAACTCCACAGCACTGGTCACTACTGAGCATGTACATAAAGTGCAGCACAGATTCATCTCATCTACAACTCCACAGCACTGGTCACTACTGAGCATGTACATAAAGTGCAGTACAGAATCATCTCATCTACATCTCCACAGCACTGGTCACTACTGAGCGTGTACATAAAGCACAGATTCATCTCATCTACAACTCCACAGCACTGGTCACTACTGAGCATGTACATAAAGTGCAGCACAGATTCATCTCATCTACAACTCCACAGCACTGGTCACTACTGAGCAAGTACATAAAGGGCAGCACAGATTCATCTCATCTACATCTCCACAGCACTGGTCACTACTGAGCATGTACATAAAGTGCAGCACAGATTCATCTCATCTACAACTCCACAGCACTGGTCACTACTGAGCATGTACATAAAGTGCAGCACAGATTCATCTCATCTACAACTCCACAGCACTGGTCACTACTGAGCATGTACATAAAGTGCAGCACAGATTCAGCTCAACTTAAAGCAGAGCTCTTTAGATCAGGAACAGAACAAACATTTATAGCACATTTCATAACGTTCTCAAATTATTCTGAAAACATTTACAGCACATCCTGCATTGTACTACTGAACGGAATTTATTACATTTTTTTTAGGAGTAGGTCCATTTTATACCGAGTCCAACTCCACAGCCCAGAGAGACGCTTTCTTTCTAAGGTGCTGAGACAGAACTCTTAAAGATCATTAGTAGAAAAAAGGGAAGAAAGTTCCAGCGCAAGGAATGGAAAATTAAAAATCCATTTTATTGTGCCAATGCATATTAAAATTCCAGCAGGTACAGCATATCAGTCGGATGACTGCAGAACAACGCGTTTCGACGCCTCGAGGCGTCGAAACGCGTTGTTCTGCAGTCATCCGACTGATATGCTGTACCTGCTGGAATTTTAATATGCATTGGCACAATAAAATGGATTTTTAATTTTCCATTCCTTGCGCTGGAACTTTCTTCCCTTTTTTCTACTATTGATTGACTGCCTAGTCAAATCCGTGCGCAGGATTTGGATCCTACCAGCAAGGCAGTGCGGTGAGCTGGATTATTCTGTTCTTTTACTTAAAGATCATTGGTTCACCAATGAGATATCGAGAGATAGCCACAGAGGGAGCGAGAGATAGCCACAGAGGGAGCGAGAGATAGCCACAGAGGGAGCGAGAGATAGCCACAGAGGGAGCGAGAGAAAGCCACAGAGGGAGCGAGAAAGTAAAATATAGAGTAAACAGGTCTGAAATACAGAAGATAGATAATAATAATAATAATAAATTTTATTTTTATAGCGCCGACATATTCCGCAGCACTTTACATTTCAGAGGGGATTTGTACAGACAATAGACATTACAGCATAACAATAATCACATACAGTAGATTATAGCAAATACCAAGAGGAAAGAGGGCCCTGCTCGCAAGCTTACAGTCTATGAGGAAAGAGGTAGACACGAAAGGTGGGTGGTAACAGTTGCCCTGATTGTATGGACCAGCCATAATGTTAGGTGTGTGACAGTACGGACACAGAGGGCTAATGGATGCATAAAGCATGTGGGAGAATGATGCGGGGAACCTGGTTATGGTAAGACTTTTGGCTCTGCCACACAGGGATAGATTAGGTTAATGTGTTGAGGCGATAGGCCAGTCTGAATAAATGCGTTTTCAGGACACGCTTAAAATTGTGGGGATTGGGGACTAATCGTATTGACCTGGGAAGTGCATTCCAAAGAATTGGCGCGGCACGTGTAAAGTCTTGGAGACGGGAGTGGGAGGTTCTGACTATTGAGGATGCTAACCTCAGGTCATCAGCAGAACGGAGGGCGCGGGTAGGGTGGTATACTGAAACAAGGGAGGAGATGTAGGGTGGTGCTGAGCCATGGAGGGCTTTGTGAGTGAGGGTAATAAGTTTATACTGAATTCTGGAGTGGATGGGTAGCCAGTGTAATGACTGGCACAAGGTAGAGGCATCGGTGTAACGATTGGTGAGGAATATGATCCTGGCTGCAGCATTTAAGACAGATTGGAGAGGGGAGAGTTTGGTAAGAGGGAGACCGATTAGAAGAGAGTTACAATAGTTGAGACGAGAATGAATAAGAGAAACAGTAAGAGTTTTTGCAGAGTCAAAGGTAAGAAAAGGTCGAATTCTAGAAATGTTTTTGAGGTGCAGATGACAAGAGCGAGCCAGTGATCGAATGTGGGGGGCAAAGGAAAGCTCGGAATCAAGTATGACCCCAAGACAGCGGGCCTGTTGCTGGGGAGTAATAGTGGAACCACACACAGAAATGGCAATGTCGGGTATAGGTACATTAGTAGAGGGAGGAAACACCAGGAGTTCAGTCTTTGACAGGTTCAGTTTCAGATATGGTGAGGACATGATATTAGACACAGCGTTTAGACAATCGCCGGTGTTTTCTAGAAAGGCTGGCGTGATGTCAGGAGAAGAAGCGTATAATTGGGTGTCATCAGCATAGAGATGGTACTGGAAACCAAATCTACTGATTGTTTTACCAATAGGGGCAGTGTACAAGGAGAAGAGGAGGGGGCCTAGAACCGATCCTTGGGGGACCCCAACAGTAAGGGGAAGATGAGAGGAGGAGGAACTGGCAAAAGATACAGTAAAGGAGCGGTCGGAGAGATAGGAGGAGAACCAGGAGAGAACGGTATCCTTGAGGCCAATGGAACGGAGCATAGTGAGGAGGAGCTGATGATCCACAGTGTCGAATGCTGCAGAGAGATCCAAGAGAACTAGCATGGAGTAGTGACCATTTGATTTAGCTGTTAGCAGATCATTAGAGACTTTAGTGAGGGCCGTTTCAGTGGAGTGTAAAGAGCGGAAACCGGATTGGAGAGGGTCGAGAAGAGAGTTTTCTGAGAGATAGCGGATAAGACGGGAGTGGACCAGGCGTTCCAGGAGTTTAGAGATGAAGGGAAGATTAGAGACAGGTCTATAGTTAGCGGCACAGTTTTGGTCGAGGGATGGTTTTTTAAGTAGTGGATGTATGATGGCATGCTTAAATGAGGAGGGAAAAATACCAGAAGAGAGAGAGAGGTTAAATATTTTAGTTAGGTGAGGGGTGACAGCAGGGGAAAGGGACTGGAGGAGCTGTGACGGAAATGGGTCACTGGTGCAAGTAGTTGGGCGAGAAGATGCAAGGAGCCTGCTTACTTCTTCTTCTGTGACTGGTTCAAAATCAGAGAGTGAGTTAGATGCAGTGGGGGAGGGAGGACAGTGCATGGTATGAGGTGATTGGGAGATAATTTCCTGTCGGATCTGGTCAATTTTTTCTTTGAAGTAATTGGCCAGATCGTCAGCTCGGAGCTCCGTGGTTGGGGCCTGTACTCTTGGATTGAGTAGAGAATGAAAAGTGTCAAAGAGACGTTTCGGGTTATTGGACAGTGAGGTGATGAGGGTGTTGAAATAGGTTTGTTTTGAGAGGTGAAGGGCAGTGTTGTATGTTCTAAGCATAAACTTAAAATGGATGAAATCTTCGGGTAGATTGGATTTTCTCCACAGACGTTCGGCGCACCTGGAGCACCGCTGCAGTAAACGTGTTTGCACCGTGTGCCAGGGTTGTCGCCGTCTGCGTTGTGGTGTTCTATTTATAGGGGGTGCAAATTCATCCAGGGAAGTTTGAAGTGTTTCATTGTAATGCTTCAATGCAGAATCAGGACATGAGAGGGAGGAGATAGGGGCCAATGAAGACTGCAAGTTCTTCATAAGTTTCTGGGTGTTAATGGCCTGTATGTTTCTATAAGTCTGGACAGTGGGGGTGACCTGAGCAGCCTGGCAGTTCTTGATAGAGAATGAAAGAAGATTGTGGTCAGAGAGCGGGAGAGGGGAGTTTGCAAAATCATCCACTGCACAAAGCCGAGAGAAGACCAAGTCGAGGGAGTTTCCGTCTTCATGCGTTGGAGAATTAGTAAGCTGCGAAAGGCCAAACGAGGAGGTTAGAGATAAAAGGTGAGTAGCAGATGGTGAGAGGGGAAGAGCAATGGGGATGTTGAAATCTCCCATGATGAGGGTAGGGATGTCACAGGAGAGAAAATGTGGAAGCCAAGTGGCAAAATGATCCAGGAACTGATGGGAGGGGCCGGGAGGACGATACACCACCGCCACTCGCATGGAGAAGGGGGTGTAGAGTCTGACGGCATGGACCTCAAAAGAAGGGAAGACAAGTGAGGGTACTTGAGGGATAACCTGAAAGGTACATTTTGGTGATAGGAGCAGACCAACGCCTCCACCAGCTCTACTGTCTGATCTTGGGGTATGAGAGAAGTGAAGCCCCCCGTATGAAAGAGCAGCAGCAGAGGTAGTGTCTGACTGCTGGATCCAGGTTTCAGTAAGAGCCAGGAGGTTAAGAGAATTAGAAAGGAAAAAGTCATGAATAAAGGAGAGTTTTTTACACACTGAGCGAGAATTCCAAAGTGCACAATTAAGAGAGACAGATGGCATGCAGGGAATATTAATAAGATTAGAGGGGTTTCTAAGTGTAGCAGTCGGGGGGTTTGACTCTCTATAACATGGGGGACCAGGGTTGGGAGCAATGTCTCCTGCGACTAGGAGAAGGAGGATAGAAAGAGTGAGCAGATGGTTAAGTGATTTGTGAGAGCGTCTCTGATGTCGAATGGTGGGACTGACTGGATCTGTGCAATTTAACAACGTGAAAAGAGCATGAGTGCTATACATAGGAGAGGAAAGAAGCGAGGGGCCAATGTGGATGGAGTGTAGAGAGTTAATGCCAGGGCGGTGGATGTGTGTGAATGCAGCGGCCAGGATATAAATTACACAAATGCATATGGTATATATTTGTTGTACTCCTAATGTACAGGGAGTAGATGTATATAAATGTCTTACCTGTCTCCTGCCCTGTCTAACATCCATGTTATAACTGCCAGTACTTTGATAAACTGTACTTCGATAAAGTGTGCATAAATGCCCCCTGCATAAATGCTATCCCCAAGCTATGTCTGAATATATAGGAGGATAAGACTTAGAACTTTTTTTTTTTTTTTTTGCCTCTCTCTCTTCTCGTTAATCAATCACACTAAATTGAGACACCAGGACCCAATAAAATGTTGTGGTCAAATAAACACATGTCCAGCACTACATGGATCATAAAGCACTTTGAAAAGTTTCTTGACCTCACAACATAAGGGGACAAGCAGAGTAAGTTGAAAAAAAACTATATACCATATATAAGCTTGCAGAGTTGAAAACACAGAGATAGCATTCAGGATTAACTGCTTGCTGACATTGAATGGAGACACAGGAGTGGATTCAGAGTAGAGACTGGAAAAGCTGGTTACCATATATAAGCTTGCAGAGTTGAAAACACAGAGATAGCATTCAGGATTAACTGCTTGCTGACATTGAATGGAGACACAGGAGTGGATTCAGAGCAGAGATTGGAAAAGCTGGTTACCAGATATAAGCTTGCAGAGTTGAAAACACAGAGATAGCATTCAGGATTAACTGCTTGCTGACATTGAATGGAGACACAGGAGTGGATTCAGAGCAGAGACTGGAAAAGCTGGTTACCATATATAAGCTTGCAGAGTTGAAAACACAGAGATAGCATTCAGGATTAACTGCTTGCTGACATTGAATGGAGACACAGGAGTGGATTCAGAGCAGAGACTGGAAAAGCAGGTTACCATATATAAGCTTGCAGAGTTGAAAACACAGAGATAGCATTCAGGATTAAATGCTTGCTGACATTGAATGGAGACACAGGAGTGGATTCAGAGCAGAGACTGGAAAAGCTGGTTACCATATATAAGCTTGCAGAGTTGAAAACACAGAGATAGCATTCAGGATTAACTGCTTGCTGACATTGAATGGAGACACAGGAGTGGATTCAGAGCAGAGACTGGAAAAGCTGGTTACCATATATAAGCTTGCAGAGTTGAAAACACAGAGATAGCATTCAGGATTAACTGCTTGCTGACATTGAATGGAGACACAGGAGTGGATTCAGAGCAGAGACTGGAAAAGCTGGTTACCATATATAAGCTTGCAGAGTTGAAAACACAGAGATAGCATTCAGGATTAACTGCTTGCTGACATTGAATGGAGACACAGGAGTGGATTCAGAGCAGAGATTGGAAAAGCTGGTTACCAGATATAAGCTTGCAGAGTTGAAAACACAGAGATAGCATAGAGATAGCACAGTGATAGATGCGAGAGAGATAACAGATAGGGGGAAGCATAAGAAGATAGACATGAGATAAATAGAAGATAGAAGAGAGATACAAGCCAGATACAAAATAAATAGGGGAAAGATATAAGATCTATAGATATGAAAAAGATACAAGACAGACAGACATAAAAGAAAGCTATACAGTTCATTGAGCATGGCTGAACACCGTTTCTCTCTGAGAGCGGCACATATAAGGCACACAATGAAATCTACAACACTTAGAAGTAATGTAGATGCTTCACCAACTGGAGGCAACAGAGACATCACACAGAGTATAATACATCTACAAATAATCCCAGAAAACACAAGGTATACTGTACTGAGCCTTCTGTTACCGTTGTGACGCTCCCCCATGTGACCGTATAGGAGGACACTTTGATCTTGCTGAATGCTCCATCAGAGGTGATCTCCTGAACGCTCTCCAAGTGGGTCAGCTCCATGATCAGTTTTATTTTAAGGAATAGTCACGAGATTTTGAAAAAAAAAAAAAAACTAAATCAAACCATGTGGAGCAGGAAGGAAAATATAACTACAGCATAGAAAGTCTTTCGTGCTCCCGAGCTGAACTCCAGGAAAAGTAAATTGTAATTTCACACTGCGGTGGTGTCCGGCCCATTGGCGCACGGCTTTATCAATATGAAAATCTGTCCTTGTGCATGGATCAGCAACCAGTGAATGGAAAAGACTAGTGGATTTTGCCAGCAGTCAGACACCTAATCAAGGCAAGATCAAGCTAGCTGTCAGCTCCCATCAGCGTCATGTCCTGCACAGTCTGTACTAGCTGCGCGAGGTCTGCATGCAGCACATCACATCCCCACCCACCCGCATCTCTGCTGGTAATGTGCGGGCATCTTCCTTTTACATAGCATTTGCATTTATCCAAAGAGAGATTTGAACAAAATGAATTTTCATCAGGTACAAACAATCTCCGGGGACGTGGGGCTTGGTGCACTCACTAATTGAGAAAGCGGCTGTTCAAGAGCTGACAATTTCAAACCATAAGGAATTGGGGAAGAAGACACGTAACGTGCGAGTCGTGGAATTGCAGATGACCGGCCACAGCTATTCATGGAGTGTTCTGGATCTAAATAACTAGAAATATTACTTTCGGGGGCTGAAATTTTCTAATAGAGTGGAAAAGCGGTCAAGGGCCGAGGAAAAGGGGGGCAAGGGCAGAGGAAAAGGGAGAGGCAAGGGGCGAGATAAAGGGCAGAGTACTTGAACTCTAGGGCCACTTACTGAAAGTAGCAATAATTTGTTATAGACCCTTCAAAGAGTCATGCCACATGATTTAGGATAAACCAGACACGCAATTTGACTAACGTGTTTGGGAGTAATCTGGATAGGTGTGACGGCCTCTGATAAGTCCTTTTTAAATTAGGTAAGAGTGGCATAAGTTCCCAGATGACTAAACAATGATTATTATTACAGCCAGGGCTGTGGAGTCGGTAAGCCACAGTTGCGACTCCGACTCCTGGATTTTATCAGGCTCCGACTCCGACTCCGGCTCCGACTCCTTCATAAATGGCCAATTCATAACAACAAATTTACTGTTGTAAAATATTAAACATCGTGCTTATTCAGTTTCTCACCATCATATAAGTAATCAGACCACTTAGAGCAAAAACTACATTTATTAGAATACAATTAGAATATAGCAAATAACTTTTATAAACTTTTCTAAACTGTAAGTAAATATGCAATAAACACTTTTATGCAGTTAATAAGAAGAAATCTATAAATTTGTCCTCAGAAAAAGTATTGCCTCTGTCAGATCCTCCTTCATGGATGCCCTCAAATCTGATCTAATTATTTTGAGAGCAGAGAACAACCTCTCTACACTAACTTGTGTTGGTGGCAAAGCAGTAACCACTCGGGCAACATCTCTGACAATGTCAGGCTACAGAGGAATCGCTTGTTGCACTGTTATTTTTGATGAACGGTCAAATTTCTCAATTTCTTTTAGTGCACATGAAAAATTCTGCTGAAATGTACTGGCTGTGTTCCTTGATGGGGATGACTCTTCTATGCGGGAACGCTTTGCACGGTCCTTGTGATCCAAATATTTTTCGAAATTAAATTCATCAGTTGATGATGAGGGTGAAGATGTGGCAGGACGACCAAATTCTTCTTGTTCCTCCTGACTGTTCTGCAACCCTTTCATCCTTACTGCTATTTCAAACAGAGCTTCTTTTCCTTTACTTAGCTGTTGATCATCTAGAAGAATCCGATGCATTGGGTCTACATAAACAGCTGCCAAAAGAATGTTATTTTGTAATAGTAGCTCCTCTCTCCGTTTCATTGATGTAGCAATGCCACTTGCAATTAACCCTCCTCTTTGGGACAGGCGAAACATCAGGTTCTTCCACTCCTTTAAGAAAATACCTGGAGTTAAGTCCTCTGCTTGTAATTTTTTAGTCACTGTAAATGGGTGCTCTAGCAATTTTTCCAGCTCAGTCACCTGATTCCACTGACTTTCATTTAGCGTCAGTTGAGGGTTAGCCATGTCTACAAGAAAGGTTTTCAGTTCAACCAAGCGCTGAATCATTAAGTAAGTACTGCCCCATCGTGTGGCTTGATCAATAATTGCCCCTTTTCCAGCAAGTCTCTTCAAAATTGAGTCAACTTTAGGGGTTCTGGCAACAGTAGCCAATTTTCTCACCTTTCCAATCAGTGCAGCAGCATGTCCTTCTTGCAGACTGTCTCTTATAGCCAGCTGTAGCGTATGCACAACACAGCACATGTGATGAATGAAAGAACATATTGACACAGTTTCAACAAGATCATCTAAACTATCATGTTGCTGTTCATCTGAAGCAACTTCAGTTTGCTCCTCAGTTACAATACTGTGTTCCTCTATTTCAAACATTTCTGTGTCTGTGGACCCAGAATGTTCTTCTAGCTGCTGGTCACCATCATTACTCTCATTCATTAGCTTAATAGTACTTATCATATTTGAAGCATTGTCAGTTACGACAGAAAGAACTTGCTCTTTTTTAAGTTCATAGTCTTGCAGAACCTTTTCCACCAAGACCTGGAGAAACTCACTGGTGTGATGAGCTTTGGTGTCTTTTACTGCCAATGTCTTGGTAACTATTTCATTTTTGTCACAAACAAATCGGACATTGATGGCAAAATAGTTCACTCTGTGACGTGTGCAGGCATCCATTTTAAGAAACAGAAAGCGTCCCTTGAGAGTTTTTTTAAGTTCTTCCTTTTGTTTAAAAGCTTCTTCGATTACTAATTTTCTAATACTCTCTCTCTCCAGAGAAACACCAAGCTTGCGGGCCATTTCCCCATTCAGACACATAAAAGCTGGTCGTGAAAATAATGAAATAGGCACACTATCCTTTACAACAAGCTCTATGATCTGTTTTTTAAATGTATCTACTGTCATTGTCACAGTAACTTTGTCACTGACAAAATATCTTGCAACTGATGGCTGCAAAGATCTCTGCTCCTTTGTTTGGCTGGAAGAGCTGGGCACTGGTTCATTGGTTTGGATGCAGTCTTTCTCATCCACTGCTTTCAGTACTTCTGGATGAAAGCGCTGTAAATGTCTCTTTAGATTAGAAGCTCTGGTAGGAGCATTTTTATCTTTGCCTGAATATGCACTCATCTTGGCTTCACAGCATTTGTTTTCGTCTGGATCATTTGTCATACACTGACAGACATAATGTTTTCTATCTTGAGTAATGGTGAAATGTTCAAATACAGCTGATTTAATGTGATGCTTCTTTGACATTCTCAGGTTTTTAATTCTGCATTCACAATCCAAATGACAATTGTTTTTCCTAAAAACAATTGTACAAAATTATTGCCAGGTCGTACAACTGATATAGTGGTCAGTAATACTGTTATTATTCCTCATGTACTCACAGTTAACTGATGCAAAGTTTGTTGAAAGGATAATACTTCTTACAGTCTTCCTCTTCTGAGTAGCAGGCAGCTGTGAGATGCTTGGAAGATGCACACCTAGTATGATCTAGTCTAGAGGAGAAGCTTTACTACTAAGAATTTGCAACACATTTTCACTTTCATACATTGTAAGTAGGGGGGTTGGGGCAGCATGAGGTTAACCAAGTATAAGATTAGATAAGGGCAGTGGAGAACAGTGACACACAAGAAGTAAGAAATGTCTCTATCTCCAGCAGAACTGCTTATCACTGTTGTTCATAGTTTGATAGAACATATATATTTGAGTAACATTTATAAAATTCATATGAAAGTTCAATTATGAAATATTAATACATTTTTTTTATAGCTGGAGTCGGAGTCGGTACATTTCTACCGACTCCGACTCCAGCCAAAACTAACTCCGACTCCGACTCCACGACTCCGACTCCACAGCCCTGATTACAGCTCCTGAAGGTAAAGTCCTCTACACGTCACATATGCCACAATAGCAAATGCACCAGCCACCCCCTCTTGCACCTGGCTATTTTGGGGAACCCTAGGTCCATTCTTAGATCCCATTTTCAGAAATAATAATCAGGGCTGTGGAGTCGGAGTCGGTGCTTATTTTGGTGGAGTCGGAGTTGGTATAAAATGGACCGACTCCTAAAATATATAAATTGTGTACAGTAGTTCAATGCAGAATGTGCCGAATATTTTTTCATAGGAATTTGGGAAAGTTAGGAAATGTCCTATAAATGACTGTTCTATTCCTGATCTAAGGCTACATTCACACACAGCGTTTTTCCTGCGTTTTTTGAGGATACATTTTTCAGCTGCAAAAGCAGATCAGCTTTTTAAAAAACCGCATCACCTGAAAGATTTTTGAGCTCATAGATAATGTTTTCAATAGCAAAAGCAGATTAGAAATCTGCTCTATATATCCATTTATCCATATCTGTCTATCCATATCATATCTGTACCAAAAAGAATGAAAGCCGGAGAGCACACAGACTAACACTCCTTTTTTTTTTTTTTTTTTTTAGCACCAGTCAGGTACACCTCATACCTGCCCAAAAGGATGCCCAGTAACACATCAACATCAATTGATAGTTGGAATAAATAGACTGCATTCATCACCACATCTTAAGGTGAAGGCTTTATTTTCAAGTGTAGGGGTGTGCAGTATGAGCTTCTGCAGCAGCTGAGGTGTGCAGTATGAGGTCCTGTGGAACAGTATGAGGTTCTGCCCCCCTCCAGGTTTTATATTCTAGGTTCTTCAAAGTAGTCACCTTTTGCTTTGATTACTGCTTTGCACACTCTTGGCATTCTCTTGATGAGCTTCAAGAGGTAGTCACCGGAAATGGTTTTCACTTCACAGGTGTGCCCTGTCAGGTTTAATAAGTGGGATTTCTTGCCTTATAAATGGGGTTGGGACCATCAGTTTTGTTGTGCATAAGTCTGGTGGATACACAGCTGATAGTCCTACTGAATAGACTGTTAGAATTTGTATTATGGCAAGAAAAAAAGCAGCCAAGTAAAGAAAAACGAGTGGCCATCATTACTTTAAGAAATGAAGGTCAGTCAGTCCGAAAAATTGGGAAAAGTTTGAAAGTGTCCCCAAGTGCAGTGGAAAAAACCATCAAGCGCTACAAAGAAACTGGCTCACATGAGGACCGCCCCAGGAAAGGAAGACCAAGAGTCACCTCTGCTGCAGAGGATAAGTTCATCCGAGTCACCAGCCTCAGAAATCGCAGGTTAACAGCAGCTCAGATTAGAGACCAGGTCAATGCCACACAGAGTTCTAAGCAGCAGACACATCTCTACAACAACTGTTAAAAGGAGACTTTGTGCAGCAGGCCTTCATGGTAAAATAGCTGCTAGGAAACCACTGCTAAGGACAGGCATCAAGCAGAAGAGACTTGTTTGGGCTAAAGAACACAAGGAATGGACATTAGACCAGTGGAAATCTGTGGTTTGGTCTTTTGAGTCCACATTTGAGATCTTTGGTTCCAACCACCGTGTCTTTGTGCGAGGCAGAAAAGTTGCATGGATGGACTCTACATGCCTAGTTCCCACAGTGAAGCATGGAGGAGGAGGTGTGATGGTGTGGGGGTGCTTTGCTGGTGACACTGTTGGGGATTTATTAAAAATTGAAGGCATACTGAACCAGCATGACTACCACGGCATCTTGCAGCGGCATGCTATTCCCATCCGGTTTGCGTTTAGTTGGACCATCATTTATTTTTCAACAGGACAATGACCCCAAACACACCTCCAGGCTGTGTAAGGGCTATGTGACCAAGAAGGAGAGTGATGGGGTGCTACGCCAGATGACCTGGCCTCCACAGTCACCAGACCTGAACCCAATTCAGATGGTTTGGGGTGAGCTGGACCGCAGAGTAAAGGCAAAAGGGCCAACAAGTGCTAAGCATCTCTGGGAACTCCTTCAAGACTGTTGGAAGACCATTTCCGGTGACTACCTCTTGAAGCTCATCAAGAGAATGCCAAGAGTGTGCAAAGCAGTAATCAAAGCAAAAGGTGGCTTCTTTGAAGAACCTAGAATATAAGACATATTTTCAGTTGTTTCACACTTTTTTGTTAATTATATAATTCCACATGTGTTAATTCATAGTTTTGATGCCTTCAGAGTGAATCTACAATTTTCATAGTCATGAAAATAAAGAAAACTCTTTTTGAATGAGGTGTATCCAAACTTTTGGTCTGTACTCTATATATGTAATCGATATTACATAGTGTATTACATATTTACAATTTATTACAGTTTTTTGTGTTCTAAAGTTGGATTCCAATAAATAGATATGTTCTATCTAAATATCTTGATTATTGGATCATAAAAATGATTTAATGTCTGATGTACACATTGTACTACAATAAATTTTTCACTTAAATATAAGCAATATATGCGGGAGTCGGTGTAAGGTGTAAGGGAAATTGAGGAGTCGGAGTCGCAGGTTTGGCTTACCGACTCCACAGCCCTGATAATAATGTCACATTTACCAAAAAAAAAAAAATATGTCTTTGCTGGCAATTGTTTGTCCGCCCAAATGATATGACCTGACACTAGAATTATAGTTTAAAGCCATAAAAAAACACAGCCACACATTTCAGAAAACAGCTTAACCGAGGTGGCAAAGCCCTTAACAAAGGGAATCAACGCTGTTCTCGTATAGCGGGCACAGACATGCGCTGTTTTAATTACCTGAGTGCAAAATATCATGGTGCCATGCCACGTCGGATTGGCTGCTGCGCAGAATGAAAAGTACACGACTTGCAGGAAAAGTTACTTTCTAACCCTGCACAAGAAGTTATGTAACTTAATTAATTTTTAATTTCCTTCCGGCATCGATTTAGTAATTCAAGCCTTGTCGTTGCCAAAATAAACCCGAAATATGCACGCGACTGCCGTGCCTGTATCTAAGCAAGTGTTAGACCGTAGGAAGACGTTTCCAACCCGCACGAATGTAGGTAAAATAGTGTGCTAAACGGTGGGTCCACAGACCTAACAGTGCCCAACCTGCATCTGTCGGGCTAGCATATATATATATATATATATATATATATATATATATATATATATATATATATATATAGCTAGAAATCTATAGATTACTTAAGGGAGCATAACCTTCTATAGTCAGCAAAAACCCTCAAAGTGGTTCACATTTATTTAGCACCAAACGTGAAACTATACATTAAAGTCCATAAATCAATCGATACCAGGGGCTAAATATTCCTAACAAGTGGTGGTGAAATCAGAGAATATATACAATAAAAGTAAAGCAAAGTCTAACAGAAGGAGATCGCTGGGAAAAGCACAAACTACCGTAATAGAAAGTCCCAAGCCATCATATAAAAGCCACCTAAACAGTCAAAAACATAAAAGGCCAATAGAAGATATCAGGTGACTACAATTTTCTGCAGCCTCAGAAGGACAAGGTGGGCTGGGACTTATGGTGCTTAACTACAGGAAAGCCACAAGTTGGAGAAAATGACTGTAAACTATGTCCACGTACAAAGTCCTTTAAAAGGGTGGTCCCACCTTAAACATTTATGGCACATCCACAGAATATGCTGTAAGTGTCTGATAGGCGCTTGTCCCACAGGTGGGATTCAGATCTATCTCCAGAAAGGGGGTGCCCCCCCGCCAGGGCAGAGCAGCAGTGCGCCTGCGCCGGAGCCACGACGGGAAGCCAAGAAGAGGACGTCACCGCTACAAGATGGGAGGCGCTGGACCGGACCGCGACACCCATTGGACCAAAACCGGACCGGACTGCCCCCCGGTGAGTATAACTCGTTTTTCTTCTTTCAGGTTACATCGGGGGCTTATCTACAGGTTACATCGGGGGCTTATCACGTCGGGAGACGTGACTGCTCTACCCGGCCTCCGGCGATACACTGACAGAAGGTAATCGCTCCCGCAGTCTATCACTGAGCTGCCGTTAGAGAGTTCACCAGGGTTCATCAGCTCCGGTGCTCTCACTCACGGCACCGCTGAATGAGAAGCGGAGCTGATCAGCTGATGAACTCTACATGTGAGATCACCGTGGGACACTCGGTATTAAATGGACTACGTTGTAAAGGTGAGAATATGTTGGTTTATTATTTTTGATTGTTTGCAGGAGACACGGGCATCGGGGATTAGACTTCGGTGAGTGTTTATTTTGTATCTGAATATGTATGTAATAAAAAAAAAAATGTTATTTATTTTTTTTTTATTTACAATTGAACACAGGTGCTGGACGATGAGACTATTCTCCCATTATCGGCTCATGTGGTCACTGTTATATGTGACAGAAGACATAGCCAGATGAAAGTAGTAGTCCCATCAGACGACACCTAAGTACAAATAACTACGGGCTGTTCGTCGCATGAGTACACATGCAGACACACACAGACACACGCACATATTCTTCGCTCACACACATTCTCCGCCCACACACTTTTCCTCCATGTGATATCATTATCTTTGACAATTCTGCAGCGCTTTCGGCAGCAAATCTGCAGCAAATATGCAAATCTTTTTAGGCTAGTTTCACACTAGCATTTTTTTGCCAGCAGCGCATGCCGCCGCTATGCCCCACCCCCTGCCCGCCCCCTCCGGTCATCTCCGCCTAGTATCGCACACGGCTGCATGCGATCTGCACACCCTATCTTTAGCATAGGGTGCGCAGACCGTGCGCTAGTAGAATTTAGCGTGCGCTGCGCCCTTTTGACGGTGCTCCGAGCGCTCCAAAATGAAACATGGTGCGTTCGGCGCGCACCGTCAAAAGGAAGCAGCGCATCACATGCAGCCGTGTGCGATACTAGGCGGAGATGACTGGAGGGGGTCGGGCAGGGGGCAGGGCTTAGCAGCGGCGTGCGCTGCTGGCAAAAAACGCTAGTGTGAAACCAGCCTTACACCTGCGTTTTTGCAGCAGATTTGACTGACTCCATGAGTCAAAAAAGCTGCATAAACGCAAAAAAATTGACATGCTGCAGAAAATAAAAGGCTGCGAATAAGTATGGAGATTTCCGGATCATGTGCACAACACTTCAGCATTGTCATCAATAAGAATTGCATTAGTATTCCATTGAATTTTTGAACCATTTACGTGTGTAAAAAAATGCAGCGAAAACGCATCAAAAACGCATCCTGTGCACATAGCCTAAGAAAAGCCAGGACACCATGGTGGGATCACAGGCAACCTGCACGTCATGGTGGCAGTAATGAGCCCCGGCAGAGGCCCAATCATCAAATACAATAGTTTAAGTGATAACTTGTCTTACCCCATTTTCAAGACGCTTCTCTCCAGTCAGTCCATTCCTCTGATTTGGAGCCTGACGAGCAGCTGAAAATAAGAAGGAGAAAAAAATAAAATTAAAACCTACAAGTTGGCACACTTTTATTTATTTTTTAAGTGACCTGTGAAAGAAAAGATTGTAACGTGAAATTATGAAAAAAAAAACATTTTCTTTACCAATTAAAGAAAAATATGACACCTAGAAATGAATAAGAATAGAAATGTATGAGAGAATATGTTGTACTGCTGCCCCCCACTCCAGACGCAGGATCGCCTCCCCTTCAAGAGCTATTGTTCTCATAGTTGTAAAAGAATGTTAGTCCTTTATTGTCATTTTATTCCTTTTACCCAAAATAGGACAAATGTATTTTTGTAGCAGCTGTGGCTCCAGATCCCACACGAAACCACAGAATTTGAGTCAATGCTAAAACTCTGTTTATTTGTTTAAATATTTTTATTAAAGTTTCAAGTATAGAGGAAAGGGTAAATGGACAAAGTAAAAAGTAGAGAACTCTACTCTACGTGTTACATCACACATTAAATAAAATTGTTTAATACAAGTAGTGTACATAAGAAACAAATATAATACATCGCTTGAATGCAATCCTCTCAAAAAAGGAACCAACATTGTCATATTGAGTTTACAGTAGAGTGTTAGATAACATAAATTAAGAAAATTTCAAATTCCAAACATCCCATTTAGTGTGATATTTATGGAGAGTACCATTAATAAAGGCAAATCTTTTCTCCATAGAATTATGAGTCCGTAATTTACCTAAAATGTCAGCAAAAGAAGGTAAATCAGTTTTAAGCCACCAGAAAGCTATAGCATTTTTGGTCACCAAAAAAGTATGTATCATTACAAATCGAATAACAGGATTTATTTCTTCTGTGCCCAAAGAAAGTAATGCCATTTGTGGGGTGACCTTCACTGCGTTGTCAGAGAGAGTATTTATATGATTCGTAACTTCTTTCCACAATCTCTTCAATTTAGGACAGCTCCAGAAAATGTGGTACAGGTTACCTGGTAAACCACAATTCCTCCAGCATAGAGGGGAGTATTTATTATCTATATGAGCTAACCTAATCGGAGTGTAATGCCATCTAATAACTCTGTTTATTTGAAGGTCCCAGCACAACAAAAAGAATGACACCCGTCTTGTAGTTATCTGATATGCCAGCGCTGAGAAATCAAGCTTAGAAGTCACATACAAATTAGCCTGAAAGTGCACCGACACGCCCCCAATGCACTTTCAACTCAGTCTGGAAGGGCACTGGGGGCGTGTTCAGGCTAATTTGCATATTACTTCTAAGCTTGATTTCTCAGCGCTGGCACGTGGGATTACTACAAGGTATCATTTTCTTGTCGTTATATGTCCCATACAGGAATACGACCAGTTTTAGTAGAACAATAAACTAGGGCGGCTCCCTATTAAGATGAAGTGTGGATTTTCTGAGGCAGAAATCTAGTGCTGATTCTTTGATTGTGCAGACGCTTAATAATTAGCCCTGGAGACTAAAGCGACTTTCAGTAGCAAGCTACCTGTTTCTGCACTAATTTATCCTGTGGTGAGACCAAAATCAGCACAGAAAATGGACAACTCACCAACACATTGGAAGAATTTAAAAGGGTGAAACATGCAGCAAATCAGCAAATTTTGCCAAGGATTAGCGTTAGTTTTGCAGAAAAGTCAGAAGAGGATTCGCTGCGGGCAACTGCACCGCCACCTGGCAGCACGCCGTTTATACATTATTGCCTTTTAATGCAGTGGTAAATTTCCATATCACATTTATTTGGAGTTTACACAAGAAAGGGATCCAGTGGCCAAACCTAGAAAGAAGTCAGCAGAATCAGAAGCTCTTCCTACCGCAGCTCCACGTACATGACAAGTCCCAACAGTGGCACCAGCGCACGGGTGACACGGGGCAGGGCTCTGCTACACATCAAGTGTTAAAGTGTCCTAATAATAAAAGTGCTGGCAGCCTGCCAGGCCAGAGGATACAACAAAGGCGCACATTCCTGCTCCAGCCATTATGACGCTACTACTCTTACTGACGGGGAGACACTCGTTTTTTTCCAGGAAGCCGGAACATAAATGCGCCATTCATCACAAGACCCGTCTATAAAAAAACAAGCAGGGCACAAGAGAATAAGCGTGCCAGCAAGATGTATAATACCTCCGTACGGTCACCGGTCTTCCCAAACTCATGTCCAGGAAGAGTGGCGTATTGCAGCTCATTCCCAACCAAGAGTCCAAGCTGCAATGCAAGACATGGCCATAGCAAAAGGTGGCGCTGTTTTTGTTTTTTTTTGGTACAAATCCCAATATTTCAGATCTCAGACAGGAGTTGCTGGTGGCTGTATACCGTGCATCATGGCGCTCCCTAGTACCAGTTTGATAGGAAGTTTTTCAGCACGATGAAATGCTTACCCTGTTCATTGCTTTCCGATGGGAAATCATCATGACGTAGGAAGAACTTCACCTCCTCCTTTCGGGGACCCCATTTTTGCAAGTGCTCGAACATCAGGTGATCAAAAGGCAAAGGTCGTTCTAGAAAAAAAACAAAACAATAATTGCAAAAATACAGAAGAAATGAGATTTCAGATTCACTGCAAGTTTCATAAATGGACCCTAACAGTGTACAGTTTATAGAAACACTGGTTTTTTACATTATAAGCATTAATTGTGAAGAGACGCGACAGAGGCAGCAAATCTCAGGACGAGGGCCCGGAGCACAAGAGCTTACAATCCATGAGGAAAGAGGGAGGTGGTGGATACCGGGGAGTAAAGAGGTTAGTGTCTGGGGGATAACTGTGGGATAGGCCGGCTTCACACGCCCATACATGAGGCCGATGAGTTCGGGTCAGGAAACCCGTGACCAGTCCATACGTTTTTAAATCAGATCATTTTTTTATTGATTATTTGATTTTATAAACAATTACATACATTATAGGACATACACAAACTGAATAAACAAGTTTAACCCTTACAGTTTATATAGTCCTATACCTGCCACGCTAGTCCATGCCAAACAAAGTTATCAATTTTGTCCAAATGAAGATTTTCCCACAGACTGGTGACACATCATTAAATACAGGGATTATACCAACACTAGTATTGGCTGTATGTTCACTAACATGTTGGTATCTATATGTCCTCAACATAGAATATTTAAAAAGCCGAAATAGCCAAACGGTCTAGAACAGTTATTCTGAGTAGGTTCCCAGATGCCACCCCAGGGGGGACCAGCCGCAGTTCCCATAGAGTTATCAACTTTTTTATTGAGTTCCTTTTAGTGTAAGTACCTCTCTCCAGGCATATGGTATTAATTTTAGCTTTCAATGCCTCCAATGTTAGGGAATTATGGTCTAACCCAGGGGTCTCCAATACGCGACCCCTGAAGCTGGCATATGCGGCCCGCGGTGCACCACATGTCTCACTCCCTGAGGCAGGGGGAAGGCACGCATTCAGGAGCAGCGATGGCATTGGCTGTTCTGTGTGCACACACTGCACAGGACCTGTGATGAGGTCACAGGTTGGGGAGGAGTCAGGGGTCACATGATCAGGGGCCCCAGTGTGTGCAGGATGCTGCCGACTGTGTGCTGGTTGTCATGGTACTGGTTGAAGGTAAGCTTATGCGTGGGGTCAGGAGGGGTTGGATGGGGCGGAGCCGCGTGTGTACGAGGCGTACGGGGCGGAGCCGCGTGTGTACGAGGCGTACGGAGCGGAGCCGCGTGTGTACGAGGCGTACGGAGCGGAGCCGCGTGTGTACGAGGCGTACGGAGCGGAGCCGCGTGTGTACGAGGCGTACGGAGCGGAGCTGCGTGTGTACGAGGCGTACGGAGCGGAGCCGCGTGTGTACGAGGCGTACGGAGCGGAGCCGCGTGTGTACGAGGCGTACGGAGCGGAGCCGCGTGTGTACGAGGCGTACGGAGCGGAGCCGCGTGTGTACGAGGCGTACGGAGCGGAGCCGCGTGTGTGCGAGGTGTACGGAGAGGAGCCATGTGTGTGCGAGGTATACGGAGAGGAGCCGCGTGTACGAGGTGTACGGAGCAGAGCCGCGTGTGTACGAGGTGTACGGAGCGGAGCCGCGTGTGTACGAGGTGTATTAAGTTTGAAAGGAATGCAGCCCCCCAGCTCAAATTTTTTTTATGTGCGGCCCATTTACTCTGCCGAGTTTGAGACCCCTGGTCTAACCAGTGTTAACAATTTCCTGGCCAGAAACGGTATTCTCATAATGGCGGTAGTCACAGCGGATCTCAAATCTACCCCCACCCCCAGAAGGCCCAATAGGAACACCCTAGGATCAAGTTGCATGTGTATCCCAAATACTCATTTAATCAGGGAGGTCACCCCCATCCAGTAGTGACCTATATCAACACATTCCCATAGCATATGCATCAGATGGGCCCCATTCATACCGCATCTTAGACACGAGTCTTCAGTCCGAGCCCCAATTTTAAACAATATAATAGGGGTCTTATATACCCCGTGGATAAGGAAAATTTGGGACATTCTCTGGGTCTCAGATAAAGATAGTCTAGGTGTTCTTTCTAGTATTTCATTGTTCTTCAGATATGGGGCCAACATCCTCTTCCCACTTTGATCAGACCAACATGGGATGCTTATCTAGATGTAAGGGTAATAATATCCTGTAAATGGAGGAAATACGGACCTTTGTATTAGATGTTATAGTGATTAAATCTAAGATATAGTGATTAGTGATATGTACCTTAGTAGTCTTAATTTGTGTCTGGAAGGCATGAAGAAGCTGCAAACACTGATAGAAGGCTCTATGTGGAATGTCAAACCCAGAGCGAATCTGATCAAAACTTTGGATTGATCCGTCACATATTAATTGGGTCAATAGCAAAATCCCTCTGTGTTCCCATTCACCGAAGCCCTCTTGTTTAGCTATTTCGCATAGTTTAGAATTGTGCCACAGAAAGGCATAGTTTGTGAATTCCTTGATACAGAGAATGTCCTTGCCCCTATCCCAGATTTTATAGATCAAATTTAGAGTATGAACCGTTGACTAATTTTCCCTGAGGAAACCAGTCTCAAGAGCGAATAGTGGTATTTCCCATTTAATGCCCTCCTTTATTAGCTGATCGAAAGCTCCACAGTGGTCAGCTGTACCCTAGCCGTGAAACTGCTGTAGCTGCGAGGCTATGACGTACAACCAAGCGTTTAGTACTGCTAGGCCCCCATTATCCTATTTGCTTTGCAGGGTTTCAAGTTTAATTCTGGGTTGCTGTTTTTTCCAGATGAGTTCTCGAAACAGCCCATGTATTTTATGAAAGAAAGACATAGGAATCCAAATCGGGACCAGTCCATACTTGGAGGTCCACCAAACAGGCCGTGAATTGCGAATGTATGAAGCTGGCCAAAAATCCAGGCGTAAATTTCTGAAATGTTAGCAGCCCGGCTGTACAGATGCTTAAAACAGTAGCTGTTAGAAATTAAACTGATAATCTGGGGCAGTGCATCCCAGTTAAATGATGCAGCACAAGAGAAGTTTTGGAGATGACAGAAGGAGATTCTAATTATGACTAAACTTAGTCTTGGATCAATGGCAAAATGGAGAGCACTGGTAAGGTCGTACAGATGCAGAAAGGTAGGGCGGTCCAGCACTGTGGAGAGGACAGGCAGGGTGGTAGACAGAAAAAAAGAGAAGATGTAGGGCTGTGCAGGCCTCTGTAGAGGACAGGTAGGGTGGTAGACAGAAAGGAGGAGATGTTTGGCGGTGCAGTACTGAGGAGAGGACAGGTAGAGTGGAAGACAGATGAGGAGGAGATATAGGGCGATGCAGCACTGTGGAAAGGACAGGTAGGGTGGGAGCCAGATACAAAAAAATGAGATGTAGGGTGGTGCAGCACTGTGGAGAAGACAGGTAGTGGTAGACAGATGAGGAGGAGATGTAGGGCAGTAGGGCAGTGCAGCATGGTGGAGAGGATAGGTAAGATGGAAGACAAAGAAAAAGATGTTTTGTGGGTCAGCTCTGTTGAGAGGACAGGTAGGGTGGTAGAAAGATAAAGGTGGAGATGTAGGGCGGTGCAGCACTGTGGAGAGGACAGGTAGGGTGGGAGACAGATAAAAAAAGGAGATGTTGGAAGGTTCAGCACTGTGATGAAGACAGGTATGGTGGTAGATAGATGAGGAGGAGATGTAGGGCAGTGAAGCACGGTGGAGAGGACGGGTAGTGGTAGACAGATGAGGAGGAGATGTAGGGCAGTGCAGCATGGTGGAGAGGATAGGTAGGTTGGAAGACAAATAAAGAAAAAGATGTTTGGAGGGTCAGCTCTGTTGAGAGGACAGGTAGGGTGGTAGAAAGATAAATGAGGAGATGTAGGGCGGTACAGGACTCTGTAGAGGATAGGTAGGGTGGGAGACAGATAAAAAAGGAGATGTAGGGTGGAGAAGCACTAGGGAGAGGACGAGTAGGATGGTAGATAGATGAGGAGGAGAATAGGGCAGTACAGCATGGTGGAGAGGACGGGTAGGGTGGTAGACATATGAGGAGGAGACGTAGGGTAGTGCAGCCTGGTGGAAAGGACGGGTTTGGTGTTAAAAAGATAAAGGAGGATGGTGGTGAATCAGTGTGAAGAGGACACGTAGGGTGGTAGATAGAGATAGGAGATGTAGGGCAGTCCAGAACAGTGGCAAGGACGGGTTGGGTGGTAGACAGATGTTGAGATGTAAGGCGGTGCAGAACTCTGTAGGGAAAGGTAGGGTGGTAGACATAAAGAAGGAGATGTTTGGTGGTTTAGGTCTGTGGAGAAGACGGGTCGGGTTGTAAACAGATGAGGAGGAGGTGTAAGGCGGTGCAGCACTGTGGAAACTTTTGTGGCACAGGGCGACAGGTTTATATTGTATTGTACTGTACTGTAGAGGAGTTACCAATGTGGTGACTGGCACAGGGTAGAGTCATCGGGGTAATAGTTGGACTAAGGGATGAGTCCGACTTATATTTTCTTCTACTCTAGCCTCCTTGTAAAATCATGATTGGAAACATGAAGCATTTTTGATTTTCAGTTGTTACACAGAACGCGCACGACACATTGCAGGATGGATGATCAAACTATTTTTCCCCGCTTAGCTGGTGCAGAGTGGTATACATAAGTCGGAGGAGGAACACTGGAAACAGAACGTCTCCTGTAAGTTTACAGCATTAAATTAAATTTTGGAGAAAAAAAAGTCCTGTATAAACTCCGTGTCTTTGGTGACCTTGACTGTCTCCGCTTATCGCAAACATTAACAGCTGTCTGGCCGCGATGAGCTGCAGAGCCTCCAACCATATTTATTATGTTCAAAAACCATTACCAGAGTGAGTCATCAGGACGGTGAAGAGGGGGAAGAAAAATCGTCAAAAATACATGAGTCAACCAGGCTGCGTTTCTGATTTTGTAAAGGTTCTGTCAGGAAGCGACTCGAGCGCTCAGAAGAGACGAGGCGCTAATGCATTTCAGCAGCAAACATCTGGAAGCCGGAGCCCCCCAGCGCTGACGAACTCAAAAACATTAAATGCCTCCGAGGAGAGGGAGACGAGGGGCCGCACGGTGCCCAGCCTATCTGATCTAAGTGTCCCTTACATTACATGCGGCAGAGCGGGAATTATTAGACGTATTCATCCAAATTGCTATTTGGAACAGAAAAATTATTCAGCAGTAATTATTGAGGCAAACAGCAGCCGAGTCCAAGTATAGAAGCCACATTGTGCCAACCCAGGGATTAGGGTTCATACTCACTGGCGATAAAATCGGACGATTGCACTCCGATTTAAAATCGGATTGCACTCTGACCAATGTTAGTCAATGGGTGACATCTCACTTGCAATTTTTTTTCCCCATCCAAAATCGGACCCCGAAAAAAAAATCGCAGCATGCTGCGATTTTCGCCAATGCAAGTCAATGGGTGAAATTAAAAAAACGGACCATCCGTTTTAAACGGATACATTACCATTCTGTGGCATAGAACACTGTAAATGGTCCTGTAAACGACTGTAGAAAAATAGTTGCTGCGAAAAAAACAGATTGCAAACGGATGCAAAACGGATAGAAAACGGAAGATTAAAAATCGCATAGATATCGCATGACACTCGCATAGCACTACACTCTTTTCTACAGTCCAGAAATCGGACCATTTTTTAAATCGCCAGTGAGTATGAGCCCTTACAGTCACTATGTGAGGATTTACCTCCAGGTACACCAATAACGGTCCAGGTATAGACCCCCACGGCACGCCAGGTATACACCCATAACGGGCATGTATACTTCGCATCCACAATTGTGATTGCTTCCTGCTCGATCCCCTGGTAGCTCAAAGTCTATCTGCAGGATCTCATGTCCATTTGCTAGTTTTGGTGTCTACACGTAAAATCTCACAACACACTGGGACAGTATCTGGGTGCAGCACCTCATATGCCCCTGCTGGTAACAATATCTGGGTGCAGCACCTCATATGCCCCTGCTGGTAACAATATCTGGGTGCAGCACCTCATATGCCCCTGCTGGTAACAATATCTGGGTGCAGCACCCCATATGCCCCTGCTGGTAACAATATCTGGGTGCAGCGCCTCATATGCTCCTGCTGGTAACAATATCTGGGTGCAGCACCTCATATGCTCCTACTGGTAACAATATCTGGGTGCAGCACCCCATATGCTCCTGCTGGTAACAATATCTGGGTGCAGCACCCCATATGCTCCTGCTGGTAACAATATCTGGGTGCAGCGCCCCATATGCCCCTGCTGGTAACAATATCTGGGTGCAGCGCCTCATATGCTCCTGCTGGTAACAATATCTGGGTGCAGCACCTCATATGCTCCTACTGGTAACAATATCTGGGTGCAGCACCCCATATGCTCCTGCTGGTAACAATATCTGGGTGCAGCACCCCATATGCTCCTGCTGGTAACAATATCTGGGTGCAGCGCCCCATATGCTCCTGCTGGTAACAATATCTGGGTGCAGCACCTCATATGCTCCTGCTGGTAACAACATCTGGATGCAGCACCCCATATGCTCCTGCTGGTAACAACATCTGGGTGCAGCACCCCATATGCACCTGCTGGTAACAATATCTGGGTGCAGCACCCCATATGCACCTGCTGGTAACAATATCTGGGTGCAGCGCCCCATATGCACCTGCTGGTAACAATATCTGGGTGCAGCGCCCCATATGCTCCTGCTGGTAACAATATCTGGGTGCAGCACCCCATATGCTCCTGCTGGTAACAATATCTGGGTGCAGCACCTCATATGCTCCTGCTGGTAACAATATCTTCGTGCAGCGCCCCATATGCTCCTGCTGGTAACAATATCTAGGTGCAGCGCCCCATATGCTCCTGCTGGTAACAATATCTGGGTGCAGCACCCCATATGCACCTGCTGGTAACAATATCTGGGTGCAGCGCCCCATATGCTCCTGCTGGTAACAATATCTGGGTGCAGCACCCCATATGCTCCTGCTGGTAACAATATCTGGGTGCAGCACCTCATATGCTCCTGCTGGTAACAATATCTGGGTGCAGCGCCCCATATGCTCCTGCTGGTAACAATATCTAGGTGCAGCGCCCCATATGCTCCTGCTGGTAACAATATCTGGGTGCAGCACCCCATATGCACCTGCTGGTAACAATATCTGGGTGCAGCGCCCCATATGCTCCTGCTGGTAACAATATCTGGGTGCAGCGCCCCATATGCAGCTGCTGGTAACAATATCTGGGTGCAGCGCCCCATATGCAGCTGCTGGTAACAATATCTGGGTGCAGCGCCCCATATGCTCCTGCTGGTAAAAATATCTGGGTGCAGCACCTCATATGCTCCTGCTGGTAACAATATCTGGATGCAGCACCCCATATGCTCCTGCTGGTAACAATATCTGGGTGCAGCACCCCATATGCACCTGCTGGTAACAATATCTGGGTGCAGCGCCCCATATGCACCTGCTGGTAACAATATCTGGGTGCAGCGCCCCATATGCACCAGCTGGTAACAATATCTGGGTGCAGCGCCCCATATGCTCCTGCTGGTAACAATATCTGGGTGCAGCACCCCATATGCTCCTGCTGGTAACAATATCTGTGTGCAGCGCCCCATATGCTCCTGCTGGTAACAATATCTAGGTGCAGCGCCCCATATGCTCCAGCTGGTAACAATATCTGGGTGCAGCACCCCATATGCACCTGCTGGTAACAATATCTGGGTGCAGCACCCCATATGCTCCTGCTGGTAACAATATCTGGGTGCAGCGCCCCATATGCAGCTGCTGGTAACAATATCTGGGTGCAGCGCCCCATATGCAGCTGCTGGTAACAATATCTGGGTGCAGCGCCCCATATGCTCCTGCTGGTAACAATATCTGGGTGCAGCACCCCATATGCTCCTGCTGGTAACAATATCTGGGTGCAGCGCCCCATATGCCCCTGCTGGTAACAATATCTGGGTGCAGCACCCCATATGCACCTGCTGGTAACAATATCTGGGTGCAGCACCCCATATGCTCCTGCTGGTAACAATATCTGGGTGCAGCGCCCCATATGCTCCTGCTGGTAACAATATCTGGGTGCAGCGCCCCATATGCTCCTGCTGGTAACAATATCTGGGTGCAGCGCCCCTTATGCAGCTGCTGGTAACAATATCTGGGTGCAGCGCCCCATATGCAGCTGCTGGTAACAATATCTGGGTGCAGCGCCCCATATGCTCCTGCTGGTAACAATATCTGGGTGCAGCACCCCATATGCTCCTACTGGTAACAATATCTGGGTGCAGCACCCCATATGCACCTACTGGTAACAATATCTGGGTGCAGCACCCCATATACACCTGCTGGTAACAATATCTGGGTGCAGCGCCCCATATGCACCTGCTGGTAACAATATCTGGGTGCAGCGCCCCATATGCAGCTGCTGGTAACAATATCTGGGTGCAGCGCCCCATATGCACCTGCTGGTAACAATATCTGGGTGCAGCACCCCATATGCACCTGCTGGTAACAATATCTGGGTGCAGCGCCTCATATGCTCCTATTGGTAACAATATCTGGGTGCAGCACCTCATATGCTCCTGCTGGTAACAATATCTGGATGCAGCACCCCATATGCTCCTGCTGGTAACAATATCTGGGTGCAGCACCCCATATGCACCTGCTGTTAACAATATCTGGGTGCAGCACCCCATATGCTCCTGCTGGTAACAATATCTGGGTGCAGCACCCCATATGCTCCTACTGGTAACAATATCTGGGTGCAGCACCCCATATGCTCCTACTGGTAACAATATCTGGGTGCAGCGCCCCATATGCACCTGCTGGTAACAATATCTGGGTGCAGCACCCCATATGCTCCTACTGGTAACAATATCTGGGTGCAGCACCCCATATGCACCTGCTGGTAACAATATCTGGGTGCAGCGCCCCATATGCTCCTACTGGTAACAATATCTGGGTGCAGCGCCCCATATGCACCTGCTGGTAACAATATCTGGGTGCAGCACCTCATATGCTCCTGCTGGTAACAACATCTGGATGCAGCACCCCATATGCTCCTGCTGGTAACAACATCTGGGTGCAGCACCCCATATGCACCTGCTGGTAACAATATCTGGGTGCAGCACCCCATATGCACCTGCTGGTAACAATATCTGGGTGCAGCGCCCCATATGCACCTGCTGGTAACAATATCTGGGTGCAGCGCCCCATATGCTCCTGCTGGTAACAATATCTGGGTGCAGCACCCCATATGCTCCTGCTGGTAACAATATCTGGGTGCAGCACCTCATATGCTCCTGCTGGTAACAATATCTGGGTGCAGCGCCCCATATGCTCCTGCTGGTAACAATATCTAGGTGCAGCGCCCCATATGCTCCTGCTGGTAACAATATCTGGGTGCAGCACCCCATATGCACCTGCTGGTAACAATATCTGGGTGCAGCGCCCCATATGCTCCTGCTGGTAACAATATCTGGGTGCAGCACCCCATATGCTCCTGCTGGTAACAATATCTGGGTGCAGCACCTCATATGCTCCTGCTGGTAACAATATCTGGGTGCAGCGCCCCATATGCTCCTGCTGGTAACAATATCTAGGTGCAGCGCCCCATATGCTCCTGCTGGTAACAATATCTGGGTGCAGCACCCCATATGCACCTGCTGGTAACAATATCTGGGTGCAGCGCCCCATATGCTCCTGCTGGTAACAATATCTGGGTGCAGCGCCCCATATGCAGCTGCTGGTAACAATATCTGGGTGCAGCGCCCCATATGCAGCTGCTGGTAACAATATCTGGGTGCAGCACCCCATATGCTCCTGCTGGTAAAAATATCTGGGTGCAGCACCTCATATGCTCCTGCTGGTAACAATATCTGGATGCAGCACCCCATATGCTCCTGCTGGTAACAATATCTGGGTGCAGCACCCCATATGCACCTGCTGGTAACAATATCTGGGTGCAGCGCCCCATATGCACCTGCTGGTAACAATATCTGGGTGCAGCGCCCCATATGCACCTGCTGGTAACAATATCTGGGCGCAGCGCCCCATATGCTCCTGCTGGTAACAATATCTGGGTGCAGCACCCCATATGCTCCTGCTGGTAACAATATCTGTGTGCAGCGCCCCATATGCTCCTGCTGGTAACAATATCTAGGTGCAGCGCCCCATATGCTCCAGCTGGTAACAATATCTGGGTGCAGCACCCCATATGCACCTGCTGGTAACAATATCTGGGTGCAGCGCCCCATATGCTCCTGCTGGTAACAATATCTGGGTGCAGCGCCCCATATGCAGCTGCTGGTAACAATATCTGGGTGCAGCGCCCCATATGCAGCTGCTGGTAACAATATCTGGGTGCAGCGCCCCATATGCTCCTGCTGGTAACAATATCTGGGTGCAGCACCCCATATGCTCCTGCTGGTAACAATATCTGGGTGCAGCGCCCCATATGCCCCTGCTGGTAACAATATCTGGGTGCAGCACCCCATATGCACCTGCTGGTAACAATATCTGGGTGCAGCACCCCATATGCTCCTGCTGGTAACAATATCTGGGTGCAGCGCCCCATATGCTCCTGCTGGTAACAATATCTGGGTGCAGCGCCCCATATGCTCCTGCTGGTAACAATATCTGGGTGCAGCGCCCCTTATGCAGCTGCTGGTAACAATATCTGGGTGCAGCGCCCCATATGCAGCTGCTGGTAACAATATCTGGGTGCAGCGCCCCATATGCTCCTGCTGGTAACAATATCTGGGTGCAGCACCCCATATGCTCCTACTGGTAACAATATCTGGGTGCAGCACCCCATATGCACCTACTGGTAACAATATCTGGGTGCAGCACCCCATATACACCTGCTGGTAACAATAACTGGGTGCAGCGCCCCATATGCACCTGCTGGTAACAATATCTGGGTGCAGCGCCCCATATGCAGCTGCTGGTAACAATATCTGGGTGCAGCGCCCCATATGCACCTGCTGGTAACAATATCTGGGTGCAGCGCCCCATATGCTCCTACTGGTAACAATATCTGGGTGCAGCACCCCATATGCTCCTGCTGGTAACAATATCTGGGTGCAGCACCCCATATGCACCTGCTGGTAACAATATCTGGGTGCAGCGCCTCATATGCTCCTGCTGGTAACAATATCTGGGTGCAGCACCTCATATGCTCCTGCTGGTAACAATATCTGGATGCAGCACCCCATATGCTCCTGCTGGTAACAATATCTGGGTGCAGCACCCCATATGCACCTGCTGGTAACAATATCTGGGTGCAGCACCCCATATGCTCCTGCTGGTAACAATATCTGGGTGCAGCACCCCATATGCTCCTACTGGTAACAATATCTGGGTGCAGCACCCCATATGCTCCTACTGGTAACAATATCTGGGTGCAGCACCCCATATGCTCCTACTGGTAACAATATCTGGGTGCAGCACCCCATATGCACCTGCTGGTAACAATATCTGGGTGCAGCGCCCCATATGCTCCTACTGGTAACAATATCTGGGTGCAGCGCCCCATATGCACCTGCTGGTAACAATATCTGGATACAGCACCTCATATGCTCCTGCTGGTAACAATATCTGGGTGCAGCGCCCCATATGCTCCTGCTGGTAACAATATCTGGATGCAGCACCCCATATGCTCCTACTGGTAACAATATCTGGGTGCAGCGCCCCATATGCACCTGCTGGTAACAATATCTGGATACAGCACCCTCATATGCTCCTGCTGGTAACAATATCTGGGTGCAGCGCCCCATATTCTCCTGCTGGTAACAATATCTGGGTGCAGCACCCCATATGCCCCTGCTGGTAACAATATCTAGGTGCATCACCCCATATGCTCCTACTGGTAACAATATCTGGGTGCAGCGCCCCATATGCACCTGCTGGTAACAATATCTGGGTACAGCACCCCATATGCTCCTGCTGGTAACAATATCTGGGTGCAGCGCCCCATATGATCCTGCTGGTAACAATATCTAGGTGCAGCACCCCATATGCTCCTGCTGGTAACAATATTTAGGTGCAGCACCCCATATGCACCTGCTGGTAACAATATCTAGGTGCAGCGCCCCATATGCTCCTGCTGGTAACAATATCTGGGTGCAGCGCCCCATATGCTCCTGCTGGTAACAATATCTGGGTGCAGCCCCCCATATTCACCTGCTGGTAACAATATCTGGGTGCAGCGCCCCATATGCTCCTACTGGTAACAATATCTGGGTGCAGCGCCCCATATGCACCTGCTGGTAACAATATCTGGGTGCAGCGCCCCATATGCAGCTGCTGGTAACAATATCTGGGTGCAGCGCCCCATATGCTCCTGCTGGTAACAATATCTGGGTGCAGCGCCCCATATGCTCCTACTGGTAACAATATCTAGGTGCAGCGCCCCATATGCTCCTACTGGTAATATCTGGGTGCAGCGCCCCATATGCTCCTGCTGGTAACAATATCTGGGTGCAGCGCCCCATATGCTCCTGCTGGTAACAATATCTAGGTGCAGCGCCCCATATGCTCCTACTGGTAACAATATCTGGGTGCAGCGCCCCATATGCTCCTGCTGGTAACAATATCTGGGTGCAGCGCCCCATATGCAGCTGCTGGTAACAATATCTGGGTGCATCGCCCCATATGCTCCTGCTGGTAACAATATCTGGGTGCAGAGCCCCATATGCTCCTGCTGGTAACAATATCTAGGTGCAGCGCCCCATATGCTCCTACTGGTAACAATATCTGGGTGCAGCACCCCATATTCTCCTGCTGGTAACAATATCTAGGTGCAGCGCCTCATATGCTCCTGCTGGTAACAATATCTGGGTGCAGCGCCCCATATGCTCCTGCTGGTAACAATATCTGGGTGCAGCGCCCCATATGCTCCTGCTGGTAACAATATCTAGGTGCAGCGCCCCATATGCTCCTACTGGTAACAATATCTGGGTGCAGCGCCCCATATGCTCCTGCTGGTAACAATATCTAGGTGCAGCACCCCATATGCTCCTGCTGGTAACAATATCTGGGTGCAGCGCCCCATATGCTCCTGCTGGTAACAATATCTGGGTGCAGCGCCCCATATGCACCTACTGGTAACAATATCTGGGTGCAGCGCCCCATATGCTCCTGCTGGTAACAATATCTAGGTGCAGCACCCCATATGCTCCTGCTGGTAACAATATCTGGGTGCAGCGCCCCATATGCACCTACTGGTAACAATATCTGGGTGCAGCGCCCCATATGCTCCTGCTGGTAACAATATCTAGGTGCAGCGCCCCATATGCTCCTGCTGGTAACAATATCTGGGTGCAGCGCCCCATATGCTCCTACTGGTAACAATATCTGGGTGCAGCGCCCCATATGCTCCTGCTGGTAACAATATCTGGGTGCAGCGCCCCATATGCAGCTGCTGGTAACAATATCTGGGTGCAGCACCCCATATGCTCCTGCTGGTAACAATATCTGGGTGCAGCGCCCCATATGCTCCTGCTGGTAACAATATCTAGGTGCAGCTCCCCATATGCTCCTACTGGTAACAATATCTGGGTGCAGCACCCCATATGCTCCTGCTGGTAACAATATCTAGGTGCAGCGCCTCATATGCTCCTGCTGGTAACAATATCTGGGTGCAGCGCCCCATATGCTCCTGCTGGTAACAATATCTAGGTGCAGCACCCCATATGCTCCTACTGGTAACAATATCTAGGTGCAGCGCCCCATATGCTCCTATTGGTAACAATATCTGGGTGCAGCACCCCATATGCTCCTGCTGGTAACAATATCTAGGTGCAGCGCCCCATATGCTCCTACTGGTAACAATATCTAGGTGCAGCGCCCCATATGCTCCTATTGGTAACAATATCTGGGTGCAGCACCCCATATGCTCCTGCTGGTAACAATATCTAGGTGCAGCGCCCCATATGCTCCTACTGGTAACAATATCTGGGTGCAGCGCCCCATATGCTCCTGCTGGTAACAATATCTAGGTGCAGCGCCCCATATGCACCTGCTGGTAACAATATCTGGGTGCAGCGCCCCATATGCTCCTACTGGTAACAATATCTAGGTGCAGCGCCCCATATGCTCCTGCTGGTAACAATATCTGGGTGCAGCACCCCATATGCTCCTACTGGTAACAATATCTAGGTGCAGCGCCCCATATGCTCCTACTGGTAACAATATCTGGGTGCAGCACCCCATATGCTCCTGCTGGTAACAATATCTAGGTGCAGCGCCCCATATGCTCCTACTGGTAACAATATCTAGGTGCAGCACCCCATATGCTCCTGCTGGTAACAATATCTAGGTGCAGCGCCCCATATGCACCTGCTGGTAAAAATATATGGGTGCAGTACCCATATTCACTTTCTGGGACAGTATCTAGGTGCAGCGCCCCATATGCAACTACTGGTAACAATATCTGGGTGCAGCGCCCCATATGCTCCTGCTGGTAACAATATCTGGGTGCAGCGCCCCATATGCACCTACTGGTAACAATATCTAGGTGCAGCGCCCCATATGCTCCTGCTGGTAACAATATCTAGGTGCAGCGCCCCATATGCACCTGCTGGTAACAATATCTGGGTGCAGCACCCCATATGCTCCTACTGGTAACAATATCTGGGTGCAGCGCCCCATATGCTCCTGCTGGTAACAATATCTAGGTGCAGCGCCCCATATGCACCTGCTGGTAACAATATCTGGGTGCAGCGCCCCATATGCTCCTACTGGTAACAATATCTAGGTGCAGCGCCCCATATGCTCCTGCTGGTAACAATATCTGGGTGCAGCACCCCATATGCTCCTACTGGTAACAATATCTAGGTGCAGCGCCCCATATGCTCCTACTGGTAACAATATCTGGGTGCAGCACCCCATATGCTCCTGCTGGTAACAATATCTAGGTGCAGCGCCCCATATGCTCCTACTGGTAACAATATCTAGGTGCAGCACCCCATATGCTCCTGCTGGTAACAATATCTAGGTGCAGCGCCCCATATGCACCTGCTGGTAAAAATATATGGGTACAGTACCCATATTCACTTTCTGGGACAGTATCTAGGTGCAGCGCCCCATATGCAACTACTGGTAACAATATCTAGGTGCAGCGCCCCATATGCACCTGCTGGTAACAATATCTGGGTGCAGCACCCCATATGCTCCTACTGGTAACAATATCTAGGTGCAGCGCCCCATATGCTCCTACTGGTAACAATATCTGGGTGCAGCGCCCCATATGCTCCTGCTGGTAACAATATCTGGGTGCAGCGCCCCATATGCACCTACTGGTAACAATATCTAGGTGCAGCGCCCCATATGCTCCTGCTGGTAACAATATCTAGGTGCAGCGCCCCATATGCACCTGCTGGTAACAATATCTGGGTGCAGCACCCCATATGCTCCTACTGGTAACAATATCTGGGTGCAGCGCCCCATATGCTCCTACTGGTAACAATATCTGGGTGCAGCGCCCCATATGCTCCTGCTGGTAACAATATCTGGGTGCAGCGCCCCATATGCACCTACTGGTAACAATATCTAGGTGCAGCGCCCCATATGCTCCTGCTGGTAACAATATCTAGGTGCAGCGCCCCATATGCACCTGCTGGTAACAATATCTGGGTGCAGCGCCCCATATGCTCCTGCTGGTAACAATATCTGGGTGCAGCGCCCCATATGCACCTACTGGTAACAATATCTGGGGGCAGCGCCCCATATGCTCCTACTGGTAACAATATCTGGGTGCAGCACCCCATATGCTCCTAATGGTAACAATATCTAGGTGCAGCGCCCCATATGCACCTGCTGGTAACAATATCTGGGTGCAGCACCCCATATGCTCCTACTGGTAACAATATCTGGGTGCAGCGCCCCATATGCTCCTGCTGGTAACAATATCTGGGTGCAGCGCCCCATATGCACCTACTGGTAACAATATCTGGGTGCAGCGCCCCATATGCTCCTGCTGGTAACAATATCTAGGTGCAGCGCCCCATATGCTCCTACTGGTAACAATATCTGGGTGCAGCCCCCCATATGCTCCTGCTGGTAACAATATCTGGGTGCAGCGCCCCATATGCACCTACTGGTAACAATATCTAGGTGCAGCGCCCCATATGCTCCTGCTGGTAACAATATCTAGGTGCAGCACCCCATATGCTCCTGCTGGTAACAATATCTGGGTGCAGCGCCCCATATGCACCTACTGGTAACAATATCTGGGTGCAGCGCCCCATATGCTCCTACTGGTAACAATATCTGGGTGCAGCGCCCCATATGCACCTACTGGTAACAATATCTGGGTGCAGCGCCCCATATGCTCCTACTGGTAACAATATCTAGGTGCAGCGCCCCATATGCTCCTACTGGTAACAATATCTGGGTGCAGCGCCCCATATGCTCCTACTGGTAACAATATCTGGGTGCAGTGCCCCATATGCACCTACTGGTAACAATATCTGGGTGCAGCGCCCCATATGCTCCTACTGGTAACAATATCTAGGTGCAGCGCCCCATATGCTCCTACTGGTAACAATATCTAGGTGCAGCGCCCCATATGCTCCTACTGGTAACAATATCTAGGTGCAGCGCCCCATATGCTCCTACTGGTAACAATATCTAGGTGCAGCGCCCCATATGCACCTGCTGGTAAAAATATATGGGTGCAGTACCCATATTCACTTTCTGGGACAGTATCTAGGTGCAGCGCCCCATATGCAACTACTGGTAACAATATCTAGGTGCAGCGCCCCATATGCTCCTACTGGTAACAATATCTAGGTGCAGCGCCCCATATGCACCTGCTGGTAAAAATATATGGGTGCAGTACCCATATTCACTTTCTGGGACAGTATCTAGGTGCAGCGCCCCATATGCAACTACTGGTAACAATATCTAGGTGCAGCGCCCCATATGCTCCTACTGGTAACAATATCTAGGTGCAGCGCCCCATATGCACCTGCTGGTAAAAATATATGGGTGCAGTACCCATATTCACTTTCTGGGACAGTATCTAGGTGCAGCGCCCCATATGCAACTACTGGTACACTATCAGACTGGTGTGACCCATAGGTGCCCGCCAGCAGTACCCCATACGCACTTGCTGGTATAGTATCTTGCAGCCGTCCCCATATGTTGCAGGATCGGACATGCCTTGCTAGTTCTGTGTCTGTGGATTAGATGTGAGGGCTTCCTCTTCATATCCTGTGTTCCCACGTCCCAGAGCACATTGTGCTCGCCATGAGTTCCCTCATCGTCTCTGTGTGAGAGCCATGTACATGTGGCTACACAGAATACAAGCCTTTTCTCCACCACGACCTCACACAATGGAATGGAACTTAGTGCAGATTATTTTACAAACAGAAAATTTCTCCACAATCCGCAGAACTTGAACGGTGAAAATGTTGTCCATCCACAGCAGCACGTCAAGAGACCAGGAGCACAGAGACCGGGGCCAGTACTGCCGTGCCATGGCCGGAGCGGCGAGTATATTGGGTTTTTTATTTATCCTTTAACATGGAGCTGTTGCTTTCCACAGGAACAATTTTTGCCAGAGACCAGGACCTGGGGCCAGGGTGCCAACGACCGGGAAGGGAACCCCCACAACCCAATTCCACTAGTTTTTTTGTATTTTATACCATTCAAAACCCTTAATATCAGCTGGACAACCCCTATAATTTTCCAACCAACAACATCGATTAACTTTCCGACTTTCAAGCTCCATTTCATTACCATATTATAGGACGACCTACCGTTCCCCCGCCATACTTCTGCCAGGTGGCACGCTCCTTCTCCAGGCTCCTTGCAGAACTCCACCACATCCCGGCAAGTCGTCTCGGGAGTTATTGGGACTTCAGTTAATATTTGTTCATTGTTACTAAGAAACACTGTTAATATAGTCTGAAAGAGAAAAAGACAGAAGCACCGGTTACACAGGTCTAGTACATTTTCTAAATCAAAGATAAATGAAAAATCTGGAAAATGCTGATGCCTTGATGATACACCAAGTGCAGCGACTGAATGGCAGGGCAAGACAAGATGCCAACACCCTGTGCCGCCCTCTCTCCGATCCTGCACTACACATAGCAGTCTATCAGTTGACTCGGAGTCTTGCTTTAACCTATTCTTTATAAGGCTCATGACCCATAAACAATAAAGGAAACTATTCCACTTTGTCTATGATTATTACAGAATTTTTAATAATTTGGGGTTTGCAAATGCGTAACGTCCTGGCTATTTACAAGGTAAAATTTCAAGCAGGGAAGGGTCATCAAAAATAACATGGAAGACTCTGTAAGGGCACTAGAGAGGACTGAGATTTATGGCTCTTACTTGCGACGTGTGAATAAAAATAAACCCTACGGAAGAAGGCGATTATGTATTCAGATGCAGACACTAAATAAGCAATGCTAATGTGCCGGTACACCCGGAGGAACATCCACCGCAGGTTCATTCTTCTGCTTATTTGACTGTGTACATGTAATTTGGGTGCAGAAACTAGGTCACCGGAGAGGACGTCTCCTCGTGTGTCACCAGACAGAACAAGAGCTTCTTTATTTACCGTACATGTATTTTCTAGCACCTCTTAATAAGAATGGTGGCGTATATGGGAGTTGTACACATTTCTACATCTGACAACATATGACTTATCCAGTATTATGGATTCCAAACTAAAAAGAATTGTTTTTTTCTATGTTTTTATGAAATTCCTTTGTTATTTACTTAGAATAGCTCCTGACGTACCAGAAGAATAAAAGATAGTGTGTATATTATAGGAATAAAATATATATGTCCATTAAAGCATTGGCTCACACAACTAGCTGAGCAGCTGCATGCAGCCTTACATCACCAAGCACAATGCCGAGTGTCGGATGGAGTGGTGTCTGGAGGAGACGTCTGTACAGTGACGGATCACACTTCTCTGATGGACGTGTCTGGGTTTGGTGAATGCCAGGAGAACAATACAAGCCTGACTGCATTGTGACGCTGTACAGTTTGGTGGAGGAAAGATAATTTTCCAAAATGTCTTTTGCTGAAGAAATAAGATTTTCCTTCAATGGAACTAAAGGCCCGAGGCTGACCCCAAAAAAACAAGCCTATAGTATTAGCCTATGGGCTTGTTTTTTCAAGGGTCGGTCTTGGCGCTTTAGTTCCAGTGAAGGAAAATCTTACTTCTTCACCAAAAGGCATTTTGGACAATTGTAGCTTCCAGCTCTATGGGCAGTTTGGGGAAGGCTTATTTTTGTTCTCCATGACCTGTTACGGCACACCACTGGCTGGGGGCCCTTGAGTGAGCAGGGGCCCTAGGCAGCTGCCAAGTCTGCCTGCCCCTAACGCTGGCCCTGACTGTGACCAGTCCATAAAGACATGTTTGGGGACCTCAACCTCATCCAACACCTTTGGGATGAACAACAACAGATTGTGAGCCCGGCCTCTCCTCCATCATCTCATTCTTTCAACTTCAAGACCATTGATTTTTCCAATCATGCCACCATCTACTGAATATTAACATTTGTTCCAACAATTAACAAATTAGGACAATTATTTTGTTTTTTCAACAAGATATTTGGCTTTTTATTCCTAAATGAAAATTGACTATTTGGCTGAATTAGTGATAGAATTTGGGTATTTTTGCAAATTAGACCTATCCCTGATGGAGTAGAAACCAACGCCCATGAGGACGCTATGAGACACATTATGCAGTCGCCTACGAGAACGGAGCGAAGCATAATACTGGTCTAAAAAAAAAAAAAAAAAAAAAAAAAAAAAACACATTCAATGCAATCCAGAAACCTAAAAAGCTATGGAAACTTGGCCTGCTTCTTATTCATACAACGCAAAGAAACGTTTGCTGGATGCTCGGCTTATTTCTACGTGATGTCTAGGAGAGGAAACTAATACACGCAAATAGACAAATAGGTGATTATTTCTAGACATATCCCAACAGTTATAGCTATCACTTCTGTGTGCCATGCCACCCAGCTTTCCCAGACCTCTGAACGGCAGACACCCAGCAAAATGGGTACAATTCTCATAATGTGACAGTAGAGTAAATTTGCTTGTATGTACAAATACAATAATGTCAAACTTAGCTCTGCTACATCTGCAAAAAAAAAAAAAAAAAAAAAAAAGCGACCTCTACCTTCTTGTGGATCTTCGCAGATATGGCTCCCGCCTTCTCCCGCGGCAGCGACTTGTCCTTGGCTTTAGTTATGAGGCTCTTCAGGATCATGGCGAACAGATTCTTCATGTGAAATTGCGCGGAAAAAGGGGATCATTTAGGGAAAAAGCGGTGGGAGCCCCGGATCTCAGCGAGGAGAGCCCGTGCAGGCGAGCTGTGCTGCTGCTATTTGGAGGACGCTGCTGATAAGGAGCAGTGAGGACAAAAAGCAGGCCGCGGACGTGACAGCTCCACGATACGGTGGATAAAGCTTCGCCTAATTAGGCAACAGGCGCTGGGAGAGATCTGTACACCGTGCACCCTGGGGCGGCGAGAACATGGGGACAAGAAGTCAGGCCAAGACCTGGAAGCGCCTATGTAGACAAGGGGTATATGAGGACCCTCATGTTAAAGGGCCAAGGCGTTAGTATTAGTGCAGGCGAGGTGGAATTTCAATAGACGGCCCAAAAAAAAAAAAAGAAAATCTTCATATCAAATTGCCATATGCTTAGTACATAATAAAAGATAAAAAAAATTACCAAATTTAAGGTTTTTTAAAACTTACTGTAGTTTTAATGAAAACCTGTCACTTGCCATAAATATGTAAACCTGGCGTAAATGCTGCTGTTCTCCTGAATCCGACGCTTTTTCTTTTGTTCCTGCGCCTCTCCGTTCCCCAGATGTGGCCTCCTCTTCCCTGTATACAAAGCTAGTCTTTATAGCCAAGTGGGCGTGGTCCTAAAAGTCTACCCTGAAACCACGCCCAGTTGTAAAAAAATTTTTTTACATATCTCTGGCAAGCTACATGTCATCTTTGAAGAGGATCCAATATGGGAAACTGGATAAATTAGTAAACCTGATGAAACTCATATACTTACCTTGAACATCCATGCCTATTCACAACATGAGTGCAACCCCTAGTGTGTCAGGATTACACAGCCATTCGGATATGGGGTTTTTTCAAAGGAAGCACACCAGCCTCATGAGGTCCAAGGGATCTGTTTATTATTGCGTGTGGTTTGTGTTGTGAATTTTGGAGGCAGATCCACTGAAATAAAACAATGTAAGACGACGACAATAGCGGCCGGGCTAGTGTAACACTGTTCCCTGTGCGATCCCTGATCGCTTCCCCTTCTGCATCGGATACCATTACTACACAGGACAATAATGCGATGAGACAGCGTCAGGAAGGAAGAGGGGAGGAGCGGGGCTTTGCATGTAGGAGCTATATCATCATATCCTGCTCTCCCGGAGAGACGTGGGGCTTAGAAGGGCCATGGTTTGTAGAAGGAGAACCGCTCATTAGAAAGGAAAACTGCATTCACTTTTTGGATGTGTCAAAAAGACAAAAAAAAAAGCTGATGGCAGCCACTGGCATTCTTACTGCACCTGTACATGGCTTTAACTAGACCCAAGACTTTAATATACTTAGGCTGGCCCTAGAGACCACCACTGGAGAGGGGTCTGCACGTAGCACATGGTGAAGGGAGGCCTTGACACAATGGCAGAAGCCACATTGCTGACGCAGAGGCTGCAGAAAGCACCTGACTATACCAGCTTTGGTTGTGGCTTTCTATAGGAGAACCGTGCTATTACGCGGCACCCTTTTAATTTTAAGTTGGTGACCATGTGATTTATGCAGTTCCCCTGATGATCTACTGTTTTCCATAGTTCTGGATTATAAAGGGGTAAGTGACAAAGCTAATCAGAAGAACTATACCACATCTATAATTGGAGGTATTTGCTAATATTATCACAACTACTACATATTGAGATGGGAATACCCCTTTAAGTATGAAGACATTAGATACATAGAAAGGCGCAGGACAGGCTATGGCCCCTTTACAGGTTTTGCTCCAAGTTACGCCTCTAGACAAAACTTATTCTAAGGAAATGAATTTGGTTATGTTATATTCTTTTTCCTGCCTCCCCGAGTCTGGTGGTAAATGCCTTAGAACAAGAAACCTCCCGTTACCGGAGAATGTGTTATAGCAGCAGAGACATACGCCATCATCCCTGCGCAGACAAAACAACTGCAAAGAGTGTTTAGGACATGTATCTAAGTCACCATAATCATCCCCTGGACTGCCCCGAACCCGCACAACATGTTTTCATGCTGGTGCTGAAAGGTCGTCACATAATAACGCTGCGGTGTAAATATTCAAGGAATGAAAGCCCGAGTCAAAAGGACAGGAGCCCGGCCGCAGGTGCAGGAAGGACCAGCTACGAGGCGCCTGCAGGGGGCGCTGCAACATCTACGAGGATCCCCAATATTATTATTATTTGTTATTAGAGCGCCATTTATTCCATGGAGCTTTGCAATATTACAAGGATATCATTTGTGACCATGCACCCCTCATTATAAATGCAGAATCAGGGTGCAATCTAAGAGACCGTAAAGATGCCAAAAAAATTGGAAGTCTGATATATAAGCGGGCACAGCAACGAGACATGAACGGCAGTTTATGTAATTGTACGCGGCAATTCATCGTAATAAGACAAGAGGACGGTTCCTTGAGAAAATTAATTAGGGTAGTAGACAATGATTGATCATTTTACCTCCAGCCACTCAAATACAAGAGGCGAACACAACGAGCTGCTATATATAGGCAAGTTGCGAACGTCGTCTATGGCTCTGTTCACACATTGTGACCATGGTGTGGTTTTCTGCTGCAGTTTTTTTTTTAACAAAATGCGTCTGTCTTTTTTTTTTTTTTCTTTCTTTACAGGACTCGGCCTAGTTGGGGCATTATATGGCAGGGCTGTGGAGTCGGTAAGCCAAACCTGCGACTCCGACTCCTCAATTTCCCTTACACCGACTCCAACTCCACGACTCCCACACATATTGCTTATATTTAAGTGAAAAATTTATTGTAGTACAATGTGAACCTCAGACATTTAATCATTTTTATGATCCAATAATCAAGATGTTTAGATAGAACAGAATATATATTGGTGTACTACCCGGTTTTCATTCTTTTTGGTACAGATACGATATGGATAAATGGATAGATAGAGCAGATTTCTAATCTGCTTTTGCTATTGAAAACATTATCTATGAGCTCAAAAACCTTTCAGGTGATGCAGTTTTTTAAAAAGATGATCAGCTTTTGCAGCTGAAAAACGTATCCTCAAAAAACACAGGAAAAACGCTGTGTGTGAATGTAGCCTTAGATCAGGAATATAACAGCCATTTATAGGACATTTCATAACTTTCCCAAACTCCTATGAAAAAATATTCAGCACATCCTGCATTGAATTACTGTACCCAATTTATTATATATTTTAGGAGTCGGTCCATTTTATACCGACTCCAACTCCGACTCCGACTCCAACTCCACAGCCCTGTTATATGGACCACTTAGTTTTATAATGGGCCCAATGTAATGCTTTACTTCCCCTGTGGAGGCGCTGTAGAGAAACTGAACAAAGCAAGAATCCGACCCTTCTATGTAAATTAAATATCCACCTGCTATATATTCCTTACTGGGATTATTTATATAGAGGATATTGCTCCTGTCTGAAAGCGATTTAAAGGGATATACCCATCTCCAAGATCCTATCACAATATGTAGTAGGTGTAATAATAATAATATTAGCGAATTCCCCCAATTTGATATGTAGTATAGTTCTTCTGATTAGCTATGTTGCTTACCCCATGTCCAGTGAATTGCTGTAGCTTAGGTATCCATGGTTATGACCACTCATATAGTGAGTTAGTTGTTAGTGTTCGTAACCATGGATACCTAAGCTACAGCAACGCCCTGCACATGGGGTAACAAAAATAGCTAATCAAAAGAACTAAACTACATTTCTATTTGGAGGTAATTGCTATTATTACACCTGCTACATACTGAGATAGGATCTTGGAGAATGGGAACACCTCTTTAAGGTCGATCCGGCTTAAATAAGTGCTAGAACCCAAGAAACAAAACCTAGAATCTTCCAAAAAAGTAATGGAGGGGTCAGGTCTCAAACATTTTCTCACCGCGCCACTTACTTGCATTGGTGGGTTTGATCTGCAAAACGAATCAAAGTTGGACGTGATCCCATTTTTATTCTTTTACCAATTGCAAAAAATTAAAAAAATATACGTGAAAAATTTAACATTCATTGCAGTGGGTCTATCCCACAAAAAAAGACAGGTAGCACATACGCAAAAAAAACCCTGATGCGCGAAACCGGCCTTACAGTATACAGTAGCCAGAACGACACATGCTTAGATTCCCCATAGACCCTGTTTTAAGGATTAATGCCCATGATGTTGCTACTAAGTAATCTACATGTATCACAGTGATGAGAGGTGCAACACAGAATAAAATACTTAATCCAACTTTCACACAGATTTAACCTTAGGCTGGTTTCACATTTGCGCTTTTGTGCGCAGCGCATCGTGCGCACCAGTGCGCATGCGCACTGCGCACCTATATTTAACATTTTGTGCGCATGGTCTTGCGCATACTTGCGCTTTCGTGCGCATGCGTTTTTTTGTCTTTCGCGCCAGGCGCGTCAGACGCAACATGTTGCATTTTTGGTTCCGCCCTGTCTCGTTAAAACAACGCATGCGCACGGAATGCGCACGGAATGCGCAAAAACACCACATTGGAGCCTATGGGAGCGCAATACTTGCGCATGGTATTGCGCACGCTTGCGTTTTTATGCGCATGCGTTTTTAAAATAAACATGACTGAAATGTGGTCTAGACAGTAAAAAAAAAAATTAAACCAAGGTGATAAAATGGTGTGGGCACTGGGATTCCACAATACTTTAAGGATTGCTCACGAGTGGACACACAGCACAAGCTGCACCAATGTAAGTATGAAAAACCTAATGTCTGGCTGAAATTTCAATACATTTCTATGTACTTATGTCTCTTTTTTTTTTTTATTGCAGCATGTCTTCATCTGGTGAGGAATATGTCCCTGGGACAGGGCAAGAGGCAGAAGAAGTGAGTACTATGCTTCCGTATGGATTGGAAAAAATAAACACATGTGATTAATTTTTTTGGTTTAATTTTCAGACCTCATCCTCCATCACGCCACCACCACCGGAGGAACGGCAGGAGCAGCAAGGCCAAGTGCGGGCGGGAAGACGTGATTTAAGTACAGACGGACTGTTTTTTTTTTTTTTACTTATTTTCTAGTCTGGTTTATTTTTTTTTTGGTATTTTTTAATTTTTTTTTTTTTAAATTTTCATGGTTGTTTTTTTAGATGTTTGTTGCTTTTTTGCATTTATTTTCATTTAAAACAAATAATTTTTTCATGGCTTGTTTATCAATATCTAAAGCTCAAAGTGTGTATGTGTGTGTGTGTGTGTGTATGTTTGTTTGTTTGGGTATATGGGCACGGGACTATGGGATGGAGGATATGTATGATGGTATATGGTCACGGGACTATGGGATGGAGGATATACAGTCATATGTAAAAGTTTGGGCACCCCTATTAATGTTAACCTTTTTTCTTTATAACAATTTTGGTTTTTGCAACAGCTATTTCAGTTTTATATATCTAATAACTGATGGACTCAGTTATATTTCTGGATTCAAATGAGGTTTATTGTACTAACAGAAAATGTGCAATCTGCATTTAAACAAAATTTCACCGGTGCAAAAGTATGGGCATCCTTATCATTTTCTTGATTTGAACACTCCTAACTACTTTTTACTGACTTCCTGAAGCACTAAATTGGTTTTGTAACCTCATTGAGCTTTGAACTTCATAGCCAGGTGTATCAAATCATGAGAAAAGGTATTTAAAGTGGCCACTTGCAAGTAGTTCTCCTATTTGATTCTCCTATGAAGAGTGGCATCATGGGCTCCTCAAAACAACTCTCAAATGATCTGAAAACAAAGATTATTCAACATAGCTTTTCAGGGGAAGGATACAAAAAGTTGTCTCAGAGATTTAACCTGTCAGTTTCCACTGTGAGGAACATAGTAAGGAAATGGAAGAACACAGGTACAGTTCTTGTTAAGCCCAGAAGTGGCAGGCCAAGAAAAATATCAGAAAGGCAGAAAAGAAGAATGGTGAGAACAGTCAAGGACAATCCACAGACCACCTCCAAAGACCTGCAGCATCATCTTGCTGCAGATGGTGTCACTGTGCATCGGTCAACAATACAGCGCATGCATAACGCCTTTTTGTATGACCAAACAACTCAATCTTTGTTTCATCAGTTCACAGGACCTTCTTCCAAAATGTAACTGGCTTGTCCAAATGTGCTTTTGCATACCTCAGGCGACTCTGTTTGTGGCGTGCTTGCAGAAACGGCTTCTTTCACATCACTCTCCGATACAGCTTCTCCTTGTGCAAAGTGCGCTGTATTGTTGACCGATGCACAGTGACACCATCTGCAGCAAGATGATGCTGCAGGTCTTTGGAGGTGGTCTGTGGATTGTCCTTGACTGTTCTCAGCATTCTTCTTCTCTGCCTTTCTGATATTTTTCTTGGCCTGCCACTTCTGGGCTTAACAAGAACTGTACCTGTGTTCTTCCATTTCCTTACTATGTTCCTCACAGTGGAAACTGACAGGTTAAATCTCTGAGACAACTTTTTGTATCCTTCCCCTGAAAAGCTATGTTGAATAATCTTTGCTTTCAGATCATTTGAGAGTTGTTTTGAGGAGCCCATGATGCCACTCTTCATAGGAGAATCAAATAGGAGAACTACTTGCAAGTGGCCACTTTAAATACCTTTTCTCATGATTTGATACACCTGGCTATGAAGATCAAAGCTCAATGAGGTTACAAAACCAATTTAGTGCTTCAGGAAGTCAGTAAAAAGTAGTTAGGAGTGTTCAAATCAAGAAAATGATAAGGGTGCCCATACTTTTGCACCGGTGAAATTTTGTTTAAATGCAGATTGCACATTTTCTGTTAGTACAATAAACCTCATTTGAATCCAGAAATATAACTGAGTCCATCAGTTATTAGATATATGAAACTGAAATACCTGTTGCAAAAACCAAAATTGTTATAAAGAAAAAAGGTTAACATTAATAGGGGTGCCCAAACTTTTACATATGACTGTATATGATGGGTATATGGGCATGGGATGGAGGATATGTATGATGGTATATGGGCACGGGACTATGGGATGGAGGATATGTATGACGGGTATATGGGCACAGGACTATGGGATGGCGAATATGTATGATGGGTATATGGGCACAGGACTATGGGATGGCGAATATGTATGATGGGTATATGGGCACAGGACTATGGGATGGAGGATATGTATGATGGAATATGGGCACGGGACTATGGGATGGAGGATAATTATAATTTTCTATAACTAACCACAGAGTTACTATGCCCAGGCAGCGCCGGGCTCTTCAGCTAGTTTTCAAGATTTTTTATTTTAAAATCTTTCAAAGATTAATGCTTGTCTTTCTTTTCTAGGCTCCACAGCGGGAGGAGGACCTCGCCCTGGACAACGACGAGCTCATCCGTCTAGTCCAGGAGCGAGTCCCGTTGTGGGACACCCGTCACCAACTGCACTCGGACAACGTGGTGATCCGGCGGCTCTGGAACGAGGTGGCCGCATCGCTGATGGATGGCTGGGACAACGCCTCTCCCCGGGTCCGCAAGGATTTTCGTAAGTATTTAAATGCAGTGTGATGCAGCAGTGATCTTGGCCGGGATCACCCAACTGTGTGTGATGCTATTAACTCCATGGAGTTTCTATCATCACACACAGTTGGATGATCACAGCCTCCAGTGCATAGTCTTACTTTTTTTCTTTTTTTTTTTTTCCACCACAGTGAACAAAGTCAGAACCCGTTGGCGCTCGATGAAGGACCGCTTCAACAGGGATATCCGTCAGGAGAATAAGGTTCGCAGTGGTGCTGCGGCAAGGACCGGCACGAAGTACAGATACCATCGTGCCTTGGCATTTTTAAGACCGGTCCTTGCCTCCCGAACGTAAGTATTTTCTAGTTGTATTGTGTTTTATTCTGTGCTTTTCTATTCCACAGGAGTTGGCGATTGTTAATTTATGGTAGTAATTTCTTTCTTTTCTTTTCACAGCACCTGGAGCAGCACCCTGCAACCTGGGCCCGAAGCGGTCCTTCATCAAGCTGCCCCGGACCCCTCCCAGCCATCCATCAGCGAGGAAGCACCTTGCAGGTCTGCACCACAGTCATCTGGAGACCAGGAAGCTGGTCGCTCAGGTGTTCCCCTGTCCCAGGTCTCTGCCACTGGTTTTGCGGGCACTTCCCGCCAGCAGCGGCAGAGGACCTTGGACAGGCCTCTCATGCCCGAGTTCGTTGAATTGAGCTCGGTCTTTCAGAGTAGCCTCAAGGCACTCTCCGATAGACTTGAGAGTGGTTTCCTCCTTTTGGACCAACGCTACAAGTCTATCGAGTGTCGCCTTGAGCGCCTGGAAGTCGACCTCGCCAGACCAGCGCATCATTTTTACACCCAAATAGCTCGGGACACGGCGGAACACCTTACCCCTGACCTCCAGTTGACTGTCATGCAGGCCTGCAACAATGCTTTTATGCAGGCTATGCAGCAGAGTAGGATTATGCAGCAGTCAGCGGTGGCATTTCCACCGGTGCCACCCCTGACTCGTTTTACAGCATTACCTACTTCTGCTGCATATCACTGCACAGCCACCACACTTCCAAGCCTCGCCGGACACCAATATACCGCCCCAAGTCCGAGTGCAGCTGGACACTTACCCGCCAACACCATGCCAAGCGCTGCTCCTGCCTGGCCCACCACTGCTGCCGCCACCACCACTGGATGGCCCGTCGTCACCACCCCTGCCTGTAGCGCCGCCACCACCACCACCAGCGGGAGGACCACCCGGTATGGACCGCCACAGCCACCACGCCTGCATGGACCGCCACCACCACCTCGGAGCAGCATCAGCTGGGGGACCCGCATTCAATATTTACGGCCCCTGCCAGGACATCCACCACCACCAGCATGCCACAGCAGGTACAAGATCCTGGCAGGCGGTCCACAAGCGCCAGGCGGTCCCCCAGCTCCAGCCAGTCCACAGCCTCCAGGCGTTCCAGAGGCTCAAGGCGGTCCCCGGGGTCTAGCCAGTCCTCAGGCTCAAGCGAGGACAGCAGCAAGACGACGGGCCACCGTCATAAAAAAACAAAGAGGAGGACTCTTACCCTCCCTCACCTCCCACTTCACAACTTTCCTTGCCTCGGCTCCCTTCCCCCACTTCTTTGGTTCCTCCTTCCCCTAGAACCCCTTACTCCACCCAAAGCCGTTCCTCATCCCTCCACACCCCCCAGTTTCCAGCAACTAAAAAATAAGTAAAATAAATGTTATATTTTTATTTCAAAATAATGTTTGGTTATTGTGTCTTTCGCCGCCTGCACACACTGCGCCCTACACTATGGTTTGTTTTTCTTTACTTTATACCGGATGGTCAGCCATCCAACTCTGAAAGGGATACTATTTTTCATTTTTTTTTTTTTTATATATATATATTATATATATATATATATATATATATATATATATATATAAATATAAATAAAAAAAAAATGAAATATAGTATCCCTTTCAGAGTTGGATGGCTGACCATCCGGTATAAAGTAAAGAAAGGGAAACCACCAAAAAAAATAAATATATTATATTATATATATATATATATATATATATATATATATATTTTTTTTTTTAAATATATATATAAATATATAAATATATATATAAAAATATATATATAAATATATAAAAATATAAAAATATATATATATAAAAATATATATATATAAAAAAAAAAATATATTATCATTACTACATGATAAGGGGGCTCACAGATCATTACTACATGATAAGGGGGCTCACAGATCATTACTACATGATAAGGGGGCACGAGAGCATTACTACATGATAAGGGGGGTCACAGATCATTACTACATGATACGGGGGCACCGAGAGCATTACTACATGATAAGGGGGCTCACAGATCATTACTACATGATAAGGGGGCACCGAGAGCATTACTACATGATAAGGGGGCTCACAGATCATTACTACATGATAAGGGGGCACCGAGAGCATTACTACATGATAAGGGGGCTCACAGATCATTACTACATGATAAGGGGGCACCGAGAGCATTACTACATGATAAGGGGGCTCAAAGAGCATTACTACATGATAAGGGGGCACGAGAGCATTACTACATGATAAGGGGGCTCACAGATCATTACTACATAAAAAGGGGGCACCGAGAGCATTACTACATGATAAGGGGGCTCACAGATCATTACTACATGATAAGGGGGCACCGAGAGCATTACTACATGATAAGGGGGCTCACAGATCATTACTACATGATAAGGGGGCACCGAGAGCATTACTACATGATAAGGGGGCACCGAGAGCATTACTACATGATAAGGGGGCTCACAGATCATTACTACATGATAAGGGGGCACCGAGAGCATTACAACCTAATAAGAGGGTCCTATTACATGATAAGGGGGCACCGAGAGCATTACTACTTGATGAGGGGGCTCGCAGACCATTACTACATGATAAGGGGGCTCGCAGATCATTACTACATGATAAGGGTCTCGCAGACCATTACTACTTGATGAGGGGGCTCGCAGATCATTACTACTTGATGAGGGGGCTCGCAGATCATTACTACTTGATGAGGGGGCTCGCAGACCATTACTACTTGATGAGGGGGCTCACAGACCATTACTACTTGATGAGGGGGCTCACAGACCATTACTACTTGACGAGGGGGCACAGAAGGCTCTATTACTTGATAAGAGATCATTGATAAGTGGGCACCGAGGGCTCTACTACATAATAAGGGGGCTCACAGATCATTGATAAGAAGGCACCCTTACTCAGAACTAAATTTTGCGCTCAATGTAAAAAAAAAAAAAAAAAAAAAAAAAAAACGTGAGGCCCCCTGCCCTAAGTCATTGGTCAGCAACCGACGTCTTTCTCGTAGTTGTTGAACTACAACAAAACCCCTCCAGCAGTTCTACTAACCCACTGGATGGAACGAATGACACGATCCGGAGCCACCACATTCCCAGTTTCCCCGGTATCCGGCACCATGGTATCACCTGTGCAGCAGTCATGCGGCTGACGAGAACCCATATACACTTTATAGTCATGTGTGCGGCGCGGTCACACTTCTATTTGGACGTCAGACACCATATTCCAGCTTGTTATGACACAGTCAGCGCTGGCTCATGGGATGACACGGGCTGTGTACACTCCACGGAGGATGTCAGCCGCTGACTAAAGGAAGCAATATGCAAATGGGGGACAGTGCAGGTCACATTACCAGGAGCACGTGAAGAGTGATTACACATCGCTGCCTCTTCTCTGGGTAATGGTGGTGAAAGAAGGGTGCCAGCCTGAGGACATGCCACAGATGTGTGACCATGTAGTCACGCTGTAGCCAGCCGATGCCAGGAGCGAAGGGTACTGCAATGTGATTCAAGTATCGCCCTACGCCCAGCGACGTTTCGGGTCCTAGGAATTGTGGACCTTTTTCAAGCAGGACCGAAACGTCGCTGTATGGGCGACTAGCCTGATGGGCTAATAAATAGCACTTTATCTGGAATCTCTCTGATGTGCTGCTTTCATCTTGAGGACTATTTTTGAGGTTTGGCATATGCCTGGAAGGCTTGCACCCGCATTGTTTGTTTATTTTTTGTGCTGCTTGTCATAATATATATATATATATATATATATATATATATATATATATACACACTCACTGGCCACTTTATTAGGTACACCATGCTAGTAAGGGGTTGGACCCCCTTTTGCCTTCAGAACTGCCTCAATTCTTCGTGGCAGAGATTCAACAAGGTGCTGGAAGCATTCCTCAGAGATTTTGGACCATATTGACATGATGGCATTACACAGTTGGCTCAGATTTGTCGGCTGCACATCCCTGATGCGAATCTCCCGTTCCACCACATCCCAAAGATGCTCTATTGGATTGAGATCTGGTGACTGAGGAGGCCATTTGAGTACAGTAAACTCATTGTCATGTTCAAGAAACCAATCTGAGATGATTCGAGCTTTATGACATGGCGCATTATCCTGCTGAAAGTAGCCATCAGATGTTGGGTACATTGTGGTCATAAAGGGATGGACATGGTCAGCAACAATACTCAGGTAGGCTGTGGCGTTGCAACGATGCTCAATTGGTACCAAGGGGCCCAAAGAGTGCCCAGAAAAAATTCCCCACACCATGACACCACCACCACCAGCCTGAACCGTTGATACAAGGCAGGATGGATCCATGCTTTCATGTTGTTTACGCCAAATTCTGACCCTACCATCCGAATGTCGCAGCAGAAATCGAGACTCATCAGACCAGGCAACGTTTTTCCAATCTTCTACTGTCCAATTTCGATGAGCTTGTGCAAATTGTAGCCTCAGTTTCCTGTTCTTAGCTGAGAGGAGTGGTACCCAATGTGGTCTTCTGCTGCTGTAGCCCATCTGCCTCAAAGTTCGACGCACTGTGCGTTCAGAGATGCTCTTCTGCCTACCTTGGTTGTAACGGGTGGCAATTTGAGTCACTGTTGCCTTTCTATCAGCTCGAACCAGTCTGCCCATTCTCCTCTGACCTCTGGCATCAACATGGCATTTCCGGCCACAGAACTGCCGCTCACTGGATTTTTTTTCTTTTTCGGACCATTCTCTGTAAACCCTAGAGATGGTTGAGCGTGAAAATCCCAGTAGATCATCAGTTTCTGAAATTCTCAGACCAGCCCTTCTGGCACCAACAATCATGCCACGTTCAAAGGCACTCAAATCACCTTTCTTCCCCATACTGATGCTCGGTTTGAACTGCAGGAGATTGTCTTGACCATGTCTACATGCCTAAATGCACTGAGTTGCCGCCATGTGATTGGCTGATTAGAAATTAAGTCTTAACACACAGTTGGACAGGTGTACCTAATAAAGTGGCCAGTGAGTGTATATATATTGTGGGACCCAAAAACCACGGTCGGACTGAGAATTGTGGCCATAATATGGTTGAAAAAATAAATATCATCTGGGCTACATTAGTGTGAACTGTCCCTAGAAAAAAATCATCAGCTGACACTTAAAGGGGTTCTCTGCTTTAAATAACTCATATCTAAATACTCTATTAAGGAGACAGAGTGGAATCCCCCCATACAAGACCCACACCTAATAATTAGAGAGGTAAGAAAAAGCATCTTTGGGTCTGGGGGACCTGACATGTGTATTATATACTAAGCCCACTGTGTGCAATACTTCATTCGCCCTGCGGAGGTGCTGAAAGAAAACTAAACATTTGCCGGCAGGTTACACCATCGATCACAGCTAATCACTGGGGTATTCGGCAACAGGATGCCGCGTGACCAGCATATTGTTAAAGTGATCCTTCTAAAAAAGGATTAGGTGTCATAGTAAAGGAGTATCATATATATGAGGAGGATTGCCATGAAATAAAGCGGTGGCCAATCACTATACGATTGGCAGAGGTCCTAAGACCATGAGACTAAAGAGGCCACCGCACCGGCACAGCGCTGCATCCACTTTTAATTTATCCCTGCATAACGGCGCTCCTGGCATATTGGCGTAGCGGTCCGGGAAGCTGTGGCCCCCTCATTCCCAGGATCAGTGGGGGCCCCATAAGACAGCCTCCACCAATTGTAATAGTGATATCACCAAGTTCTAAGACGGGAATACCCCTTTAAATAATACGTCTGGAATGCAGGCAAGTAAAAGAGGAAGAACGGCTTCTATATTACAGCGACTTCCTCGTGTGAGAAAACAAATATGAGATTATATCTTATGTAAATTCATAAAAGAAAAAGATGGTTATCACACAACGCTTATTCCGGTTATACAGAAGCCCTGTGCGCCTCGCTATAGGACGGTCTCTATATAGCAGTGTGGCGCCTTGTTACAGGACGGCCTCTATATAGCAGTGTGGAGCCTAGTTACAGGACGACCTCTATATAGCAGTGTGGAGCCTAGTTACAGGACGACCTCTATATAGCAGTGTGGAGCCTAGTTACAGGACGACCTCTATATAGCAGTGTGGAGCCTCGTTACAGGACGACCTCTATATAGCAGCTTCGCACCTCGTTACAGGACGACCTCTATACAGCAGCTTCACACCTCGTTACAGGACGACCTCTATACAGCAGCTTCACACCTCGTTACAGGACGACCTCTACACAGCAGCTTCACACCTCGTTACAGGACGACCTCTATACAGCAGCTTCACACCTCGTTACAGGACGGCCTCTATATAGCAGAGAGGTGCCTCGTTATAGGACGACCTCTATATAGCAGCGAGGCGCCTCATTACAGGACGGCCTTTATATAGCAGTGTGGAGCCTAGTTACAGGACAACCTCTATATAGTAGCGAGGCGCCTCGTTACAGGACGGCCTCTATATAGAAGTGTGGCGCCTAGTTACAGGACGGTCTCTATATATAGCAGCTTCACACCTCGTTACAGGACGACCTCTATATAGCAGCTTCGCACCTCGTTACAGGACGGCCTCTATATAGCAGAGAGGTGCCTCGTTATAGGACGACCTCTATATAGCAGCGAGGCGCCTCATTACAGGACGGCCTTTATATAGCAGTGTGGAGCCTAGTTACAGGACAACCTCTATATAGTAGCGAGGCGCCTCGTTACAGGACGGCCTCTATATAGCAGCGTGGAGCCTAGTTACAGGACGACCTCTATATAGCAGTTTCACACCTCGTTACAGGACGACCTCTATATAGTAGCGAGGCGCCTCGTTACAGGACGGCCTCTATATAGCAGTGTGGAGCCTCGTTACAGGACGACCTCTATATAGCAGCTTCGCACCTCGTTACAGGACGACCTCTATACAGCAGCTTCACACCTCGTTACAGGACGACCTCTATACAGCAGCTTCACACCTCGTTACAGGACGACCTCTATACAGCAGCTTCACACCTCGTTACAGGACGACCTCTATACAGCAGCTTCACACCTCGTTACAGGACGACCTCTATACAGCAGCTTCACACCTCGTTACAGGACGACCTCTATATAGCAGTGTGGCGCCTTGTTACAGGACGGCATCTATATAGCAGTGTGGCGCCTAGTTACAGGACGGTCTCTATATATAGCAGCTTCACACCTCGTTACAGGACGACCTCTATATAGCAGCTTCGCACCTCGTTACAGGACGACCTCTATATAGCAGTGTGGCGCCTTGTTACAGGACGGTCTCTATATATAGCAGCTTCACACCTCGTTACAGGACGACCTCTATATAGCAGTGTGGCGCCTTGTTACAGGACGGCATCTATATAGCAGTGTGGCGCCTACTTACAGGACGGTCTCTATATATAGCAGCTTCACACCTCGTTACAGGACGACCTCTATATAGCAGCTTCGCACCTCGTTACAGGACGGCCTCTATATAGCAGAGAGGTGCCTCGTTATAGGACGACCTCTATATAGCAGCGAGGCGCCTCATTACAGGACGGCCTTTATATAGCAGTGTGGAGCCTAGTTACAGGACAACCTCTATATAGTAGCGAGGCGCCTCGTTACAGGACGGCCTCTATATAGCAGCGTGGAGCCTAGTTACAGGACGACCTCTATATAGCAGTTTCACACCTCGTTACAGGACGACCTCTATATAGTAGCGAGGCGCCTCGTTACAGGATGGCCTCTATATAGCAGTGTGGAGCCTCGTTACAGGACGACCTCTATATAGCAGCTTCGCACCTCGTTACAGGACGACCTCTATACAGCAGCTTCACACCTCGTTACAGGACAACCTCTATACAGCAGCTTCACACCTCGTTACAGGACGACCTCTATACAGCAGCTTCACACCTCGTTACAGGACGACCTCTATACAGCAGCTTCGCACCTCGTTACAGGACGACCTCTATATAGCAGTGTGGCGCCTTGTTACAGGACGGCATCTATATAGCAGTGTGGCGCCTAGTTACAGGACGGTCTCTATATATAGCAGCTTCACACCTCGTTACAGGACGACCTCTATATAGCAGCTTCGCACCTCGTTACAGGACGGCCTCTATATAGCAGAGAGGTGCCTCGTTATAGGACGACCTCTATATAGCAGCGAGGCGCCTCATTACAGGACGGCCTTTATATAGCAGTGTGGAGCCTAGTTACAGGACAACCTCTATATAGTAGCGAGGCGCCTCGTTACAGGACGGCCTCTATATAGCAGCGTGGAGCCTAGTTACAGGACGACCTCTATATAGCAGTTTCACACCTCGTTACAGGACGACCTCTATATAGTAGCGAGGCGCCTCGTTACAGGATGGCCTCTATATAGCAGTGTGGAGCCTCGTTACAGGACGACCTCTATATAGCAGCTTCGCACCTCGTTACAGGACGACCTCTATACAGCAGCTTCACACCTCGTTACAGGACAACCTCTATACAGCAGCTTCACACCTCGTTACAGGACGACCTCTATACAGCAGCTTCACACCTCGTTACAGGACGACCTCTATACAGCAGCTTCGCACCTCGTTACAGGACGACCTCTATATAGCAGTGTGGCGCCTTGTTACAGGACGGCATCTATATAGCAGTGTGGCGCCTAGTTACAGGACGGTCTCTATATATAGCAGCTTCACACCTCGTTACAGGACGACCTCTATATAGCAGCTTCGCACCTCGTTACAGGACGGCCTCTATATAGCAGAGAGGTGCCTCGTTATAGGACGACCTCTATATAGCAGCGAGGCGCCTCATTACAGGACGGCCTTTATATAGCAGTGTGGAGCCTAGTTACAGGACAACCTCTATATAGTAGCGAGGCGCCTCGTTACAGGACGGCCTCTATATAGCAGCGTGGAGCCTAGTTACAGGACGACCTCTATATAGCAGTTTCACACCTCGTTACAGGACGACCTCTATATAGTAGCGAGGCGCCTCGTTACAGGACGGCCTCTATATAGCAGTGTGGAGACTCGTTACAGGACGACCTCTATATAGCAGCTTCGCACCTCGTTACAGGACGACCTCTATACAGCAGCTTCACACCTCGTTACAGGACGACCTCTATATAGCAGCTTCACACCTCGTTACAGGACGACCACTATACAGCAGCTTCACACCTCGTTACAGGACGACCTCTATACAGCAGCTTCGCACCTCGTTACAGGACGACCTCTATATAGCAGTGTGGCGCCTTGTTACAGGACGGCATCTATATAGCAGTGTGGCGCCTAGTTACAGGACGGTCTCTATATATAGCAGCTTCACAGCTCGTTACAGGACGACCTCTATATAGCAGCTTCGCACCTCGTTACAGGACGGCCTCTATATAGCAGAGAGGTGCCTCGTTATAGGACGACCTCTATATAGCAGCGAGGCGCCTCATTACAGGACGGCCTTTATATAGCAGTGTGGAGCCTAGTTACAGGACAACCTCTATATAGTAGCGAGGCGCCTCGTTACAGGACGGCCTCTATATAGCAGCGTGGAGCCTAGTTACAGGACGACCTCTATATAGCAGTTTCACACCTCGTTACAGGATGACCTCTATATAGTAGCGAGGCGCCTCGTTACAGGACGGCCTCTATATAGCAGCGTGGAGCCTAGTTACAGGACGACCTCTATATAGCAGTTTCACACCTCGTTACAGGACGACCTCTATATAGTAGCGAGGCGCCTCGTTACAGGACGGCCTCTATATAGCAGCGTGGAGCCTAGTTACAGGACGACCTCTATATAGCAGTTTCACACCTCGTTACAGGACGACCTCTATATAGTAGTGAGGCGCCTCGTTACAGGACGGCCTCTATATAGCAGCATGGAGCCTAGTTACAGGACGACCTCTATATAGCAGTTTCACACCTCGTTACAGAACGACCTCTATTTAGCAGCGTGAAGCTGTGGACTCCAATACAAAGAAGGTTGTATAGATTAGAAAAAGACTGTGGCTTCTTCCAAAAACAGTGCCACTCCCGATCAGAGGTTGTGTCTGGCACTGCCTCTAAGGTGTACTGACGTGAATGAGACTGCGCTGCATTACCAAAAACAAACTTAGAAACTGGTGAGGTGTCATTTTTGGGGAGAAACAAAAAAAATTCTAATTCTTGATTCACATTACATTGATAACTTTTTTTTTTTTTTTTAGGACAGGTCATAAATACCAGACCGATGGTGGTCCGCCACGCCAGCACCACCACCGACCAGCTGTTTTTTTTTCACAATAAAGAGGCCGTTCCTGGGTTCTGCCGCTTGTCTCCGATTCACCTCAATAGGAGCTGAGCTGCAGTACCTGAAAACGGCCACTACACGGAGTACAGAGTTGTGCTGTTCATCTCCATTGTGAGGGAGTGACCCATGTCACAGGTAGGAGTCACTTTGTGTTCTCCCCAGGATACGCATGGAGGCGTATTGAGGTCATGAGGGGCACTGCAGTCGCAGGTGTAGCTGTGATTGCAATGGTGAAGCAGTGACCAATGTCACAGGTAGGGGTCACTTTAAGTTCACCCCAGGTTGTGCTCGGAGGTGTATGAAGGCCATAGGAGTGCATGGCAGTCACGGGCATAGCTGTGACTGCAGTGCAGTCTAAAAATAAAATAAGTGCTAGTCTTGGACATGCTAGTGTCCAAGGCAGATGTAGGGAAAACCTGCTCTGGGATGTTGTGTTGTGAAGCAGACTGCAGGATGGAAGTCATGTAGTCCACTTCATTCCAGCCCAGATTTTCCATGTGGCTAAAGGCCACAGGTTATTTTGTTAAAAGCCCTGCAGGAAAGGGTTTGGGTGTGTCAGGTCCATTGTCAGGGCCAGAGTGAGTTGGTGCTTGTTACTGTGCAGAGAAGTTGGTATTGCAGAGCACGGCCTGTGTGAGGCAACAAAGGACAGAGCGGAGCCAATAGGCCTGGCACCTGCAGCATACACAGCGGTGCTGCCGTCCACAGTAACTGGTCTCGGAAGTGGATGTCCTGTGCCCGGAGGTGAACGTCCTGTGTCTGAAGGAGGACTAGCTTGTTTAATGGCTGCAAACAGGTGGTTCTGGTGCCCAGCTGCGACCCAGAGGTTATAAAGGACTGGGTAAGGCTGTGTGAATAAAAAGACATTGACACAGCAGTGCGGTCAGAGGAAGACTGGCGTGTAGTGATTGCAAACTAAATGAGTAGAGACATTAACACGCCGCTGCAGTCACCCACGGAAACTGGACAAAGGGAGGTCCAGCATGTTTAGTGAGTGTGCAAACTGAAGGAGATAGTGTCTTGTGAAAAGCTGTAGGTAAAGAGACTTTAATACGGCGCTGCAGTCACCCACAGTTACTGGACAAAGGGAGGTCCAGCGTGTTTAGTGACTGTGCAAACTGAAGGAGATAGTGTCTTGTGAAAAGCTGTATGTAAAGAGACTTTAATACGGCGCTGCAGTCACCCACAGTTACTGGAAAAAGGGAGGTCCAGCGTGTTTAGAGACAATCTAAAGCAGTGGAATATGTAGTGCTATGAAATGGACACTAACGTTATATGCACTTGTGTGTGAAATGGACATTTAATGTGTGAAGTAATAAATTAAAGAGACTGTGTTTGAATTTTGTGGGTCACTGCCTCTTCACTGCATAAGTGTGCTACCGCTGCACTACACCATTCACATTGGAAAATGTTTTAAGTCAGTGTCGGACACCGGAAATTCACACTCAAGAAAACAGAACACAATGTATGGACGGGGTGCGGGTCCACTGACCCAAACTCATCAGCCTCATATTTACCTACCAGTCTGTTGAGTTCAGGATAGGAATGGCTACTATACCGTGTACAGGACTGTACTGTTCGGCAAAGTTTACAAAAAAAGTGATCAGTGGCCGTTTCAGGTGTCGTATCTTCACCAATCTGATACTGATGACCTATCCTAAGGGCAGTTAGCACAAACCTGGAAAATACTAAACTTCTTTTTGCCCTAATGTTTAACAGGTGAATAGGCAAAGTTTACAAAAAGGAAAAAAAATCAAAAATTATATGACCCAAATGAACAAAAAAGTAACCCGACATCCTGACTGCAGCATACTCCGTAATATTACAGCAGAGTAACGCTCTCATATAGATACGTCCTTGGTTATCTGGCACAGAAGTGGGAGCGCTGTTTTGTGCTGGTCAAGGTTGCTATGTCCACCCCCATAGATTCCAGAGAAATCCTGATAATCTGCTCAACCTCCATTACCAACTGTGACTCACAGAAGACTGCAGAACCCAACATAATAAGGGTGTTAAGCGGGGGTTCTTAAATTTGGAAGTACTGCAATCACTGGGACTCATGCCGTTCCTCAAAACAGGGGCACTGAAGAGCCTCAGCAGTCAATCATCCTCATTGCAGCTCTGTTGCTGAAAAGTAAGTAAATGGAGTGGCAGTGCGGAAGGTCGACCTTAGTTCCATTCACCCCCCCCTTCAGAGCCCCGATTCTCAGGATCGGTTGTTATCCCCCGGTTGGACCCCAAGAGATCAGAACGTTTTTCCCTAGCATCATTGTTAGGGAGTAACTTAGTAATGCAGCTTTCTGCCGTAGCACAGGTACAAAGCAAAGTCACAACATTCTTCTAATTTATCCAAAATTAGTTGACGTAGCCTGACCCAGTGACCACGCGGCTGTCGGCCCCCCCATTCGGAGGCGCCAAGACCGACCACACTAACAAAGTCACTGCACAAAAACTATCAACATGCAAAAAAGGGAAATGACGAACAGGTTAATGAATAACTGGACGTCACTTCAGCCTCATGCTACAAGGAAAGCGGACGTTATGCCAGATTCACGCATCCGTGTTTCCCGATCTGATCATTGTCCGGCCGCAGGTAAACAGCTTCATAGGTCTGAGCCTGTCAAGTTCTGGTTAAGAGACCCACAGCTGGTCTGTGCTCAAACGGCGAAACACATGTGTGAATCCAGCTTTATAGCATATAATAGAGTTAATCCTATACTGTAGTGAATTTGGGGAAGATTAGTTATGAGCGAGCGTCGGGGTGCTCTGGTATGCATCGAGCATCACCGATGCTTTAGTGCCATGTTTGAGTTCCCGCCCAGCATGTTTCGAGGCTTTTAAGACAGCTAATAAACAAAGGGATTGCCTGCCATACACAGGCAATCCCCGCATATTTATTGTCCACGAAACATGCGGGGTGGAAACTGTCTCCAACATTGAGCTAAAGCACCAGCGACGCTCAATGTGTACCAGAGCACCCCGACGCATACTCAAGTGGCGAGCACGCTCACTCATCACTAGGCAATTCGGTGTTTTCAGTGTAAGTTTCCCTTCAGTAGTAATAGAGAAAGTCCATCTCACCAACAGGTGTTGATCACAAAGTCTGTACACAGAAATAGAGATAAATGAAAAAAAAAACAAGACATCTAGCTCTCATGATCCAATAGAATTTCATACAGGGTAAGACATAAATGCAGATATGGGGCGCGTTTCAGGTCAGTTGTGATCCTTCTTTATATGAAGCTATGAGGAAACATCACAACTGATCTGAAACGTGCCACATCTGCATTTCGGTCTTGTCCTATTTCCACGGAATATCAAATAGACCTACCATTCATGTTACCATATATTGTACTGGAAAACAAAGAAAAAAATTCCAAGTATGACGAAATGTATAGGAAAAAAAAAAGGGGGGGGGGATTTTGGCAGGCTTTTTTTAAATTATTTCTAAAGGCGTTCATTGTAAAGTACAAGTGACAGCGCAACGAGTTTCTCCATGTCAGCACTATTGCAGCGATACAAAAAACTTGTACAGTTTTGTTATTTTAATTTTAGAGACAAAAACAATAGAGAAATTGGGTTTGTTTTGGCACTTTTCTCCACTGATGCAGCTGTGCGAAGATCCATTTTTCAACTCGGCGACTAAGCTGACTGATTGGCTGCAGTGCTTTTGGTGTGACGACAGTGCTTTAAACAATAATAAACACCAGGATCAGCAGCAGAGACTCAGGGTTGGACTGGGGAGGGCACTTAAAGCACAGTTTATTCTTTAAAAAAAAAAAAAAAAACTGCACTGATTTTGGGAGGGAAAAAAAAACCCTTTCAATGCCACCGTCAGTGATGGACAGCGACGCTTAAGGGGGTTAATATCAGTGATCGATTCACAGTTGTCAGAGGTAGATATGCTGGCTGTATAATACAGTCAGCAGCCTCTGAGACCACTCACCATACCCCTTTCTCGCTCCATGACGGACTTATCCGTAAATGGAATTATAGGCGTTAAACAGAAGCAAATTATGCATACACAAGCACATATATCTTGCCGAAACAGCACCACACCGGTCCCCAGGTCAGATGCGGTATGGCAGCTCATGGCTGAGCAAGAATACCAGGATTACACCAAGGTACAGAAGGAAGAAAGCAGCCATGTTTTTCAATTCCAGTGCAACCCCCTTTACGGGAATGAGATCTATATGCAATAAAGGCAGCCATGATGATTATACACTACCAATCCGTGTACCCACAGATGTACAGGAATAAAATGTCACTTGCAGAAAACCCCGGCTGGAGACTTCGCAGCACTTGGTTACCATAGAAACAGCAAAAGCGAAAAAGAAAAAGCCGAAATTTGTCTTCAGCGCCCATTGAAGTCGCACACAACACCACAACCCCCACTGGGGACACAAATTTGGTTTTAATTATACAAGTCTAAACATTGAAAACACCACTTGTAAGAAACCCCTGGGACTGCCCACTAGTGACAGTATCAGTGGATCATCTCCATAGTGGAAAATCCACACCAAATAGTGCAGATTTTGGTGGGTGTGGGGACTTGCAGGAAAATAGTGAAAGTGTGATATCCTGTCCAAAAAAAAAAAAAACAACTGTTTTTTTTGGCTTTTTCTTTTACCATTTATGCTGAAATTGCAAGAATTTCTATGTTGTCTCTCAAAAAAAAAAAAAAAAAAGCACTGTGTGCACTGTAAGCAGTTTCCTGATGAACGTAATAGGGAAAGCACTCCAGCAGTATTTGAAGCAGTTTTTCATGTGGATTTCACACCAAAATCTGCACATTTTGGTGTGAATTTGCCACTGAAAACTTTCTTGCAGATTTTTACCACTGTAATAAATATGTGACTTGTGGATGAGCCCCTGGGCTTCGGTGAAAGTGAGATTTTTAATTTTCAAGTTTGAAAGTTATCCCTTCTCAATTACATAGGAGATAATTTCCCAATCACTAGGGGTAAGACTGTTGGGACCCCAACCAATCCCGAGAAACAGGGCTCTGAAGTTGTGACCTGCTAAGAAATCCTGAATTAAAGGGGTTGTCCATGTCTGTGATAAAAGTCTACAGTCACTATGTGACTGCTAACGTCTGAGTGCTCACACCGACTGCTGTCAAGCTTCTCCGGTGGTGGAGGTCATGTGACCACACGTCTGATATTTGCATACTTCTGTCCACATATCGACTAGACGTGTGATGCCTCGCTCACTGCCTGTGAATTGAGCAGAGTCTAGTCGGCACATGATCGCATATCTACATATTGTATGCCTGCAGTCACACACATTCCCGCTCTCGCTGCCGGCAGCAGAAAATCCTAACAGCGTACGGGGTGCGCGCTGTGAGAACGCAGAGGTCTGCAGTCACAGAAAGTAACTGCAGACTTTTATCACAAACCTGGACAATCCCTTTAAGAGTTCAATTTGTCTACAGTGCCTCCAGAGGAGAAATGAAGCATTACAAAATGCCTACTGAAATCAACGAGTTCTCTCTGTAATGAGGGACAGGACCCGGAGACGCTCTTTGTAACCAGGAAAAAATACCAGAAAACAATATTGATGATTGGGCGACCATTACAACAACAGAGGAAAAAAAAAAATAGGAAACAAATAAGAGAAAAATAAGATTATTCGCAAGAAAAAAAAAAAAAAAAACGCTCCAAATTCTCTGTCCAGTCATCATAACAGATATACATGCACACATACAGTATATGTAGCACCTACAAATATATTAGTCAGCAGATGACAGAAAAAAACAAAAACCATCATCTGTGCATTGTTGTGCGTCCTCTGGGAGCACAAAAAGTGTCATTGTGTCAGTAATCGCAGCCTTTTATGTGGATGTAAAAGCATCCGAGTGCAATTCTCCTAATGACTCAGCAGCCTGACATTTCACTGGCATCACCCTCCCAAGAAGTCAGCGGGTTACGTGTTATGGGAGGAATGTCAGCACGTTTTATTAGGGCTTGTGCTAGACATGACTCTGGCGGTTACTACCGGCACCGGACGGGTGCCACAACCACGGCATCGGCACAGATAACCAAATCCTTATCCATAAAGTCCAGCAATATACCGTATGTAGATTTTTGTTTTAAACTAATCCCCCGTAATAGTTAAAAAAAAAAAAATCCCTTGATATCGTTCTCCATTTTTCAGCAGTTTTGACTCTTTTCAGGAACGCTGCAGCCGATCAACAAATCTAATTGCAGTGAGCAACGCATGACAGTTGCAGCCAATGATTGACCGCAGCGGTTACATCTCCCCAAGACAGATATGTACAACAGAGGCCCATAACTAGCTGCAGCAGTCATATATTGGTCACTACAGCGGCTACTAGATTAAGTGCAATGGTCACATGATGTCCTTGCCAGTGGGAAAAGCTCAGAAACCACTTGATAGGTAAGACTACTACAGGGAGGCCTATGGGAAATAAGTGCCATTGGACCCGACCCGACCCCCCCCCCCCCCCACACACACACAAATTATTATTTATTTTTTTTTAAAAAGCGCTGTGTGATCATACACTTACACTGCAAAACGTGTCCGTGTTTTGCAATGGGAAGAGGGGCCGGTGTTTCGCCAGCAACAACGGTCTCTGCTGCCAAGTGGCGGAAAAAAAGAACCTCAAAACATACAGATTGTGGATTTTCCAGAAACAGGGCATTGGGGGGGGGGGGGGGGGATGGGGTGCGGGTGTCATTCTTGGCCATATTATTCCATACAACAAAAATGACCCTTTTTCTTAATTAAAGTGTCTACTGGGTCTTCTATAAGCGGTACTGCTAACTCCGACACAACCAACATAGATCATAAACAGCCGATAGATGCAGGTCCCATAGCGTGTGGAATATATGCTGAATAGCACCCTGACGCGCGTCAGTGAATGAGCGCTTTTCCAAACAGACAAAAATAAATCTACCATAAGTCTGTTCTTGTCTTGTCCATTTTGCAGATAAGAGCGTGCTAGATCAGATTGGGCACGTGGGCGCAGTCAGGGCTGCATTTTATATTATATCACAGTTTTGAAAGAATTCATGAAAGGTACAAATATCCCAATCCCAAAACTAAAGCCACAAAACTAGGCAACTGACCGGAAGAAAATTGCTGAAATATATTGATTGTGGCTTCAAGGAAGAAAAGACGCCGAGGCAAGAGCACAACAACCCCAGAAAAATGTGCTGTGGCAAGAGCGCCAGCCAAAAGTCTCATACCCACCACTGCTAATTACCATGAAATCCTACCCTGTCGACATCTTTAAGAGAACGCAAAAATAAAAAGGTCTGCAGTGTCCTCCAACACTAACTGACATTACAGTGCACCATGCCTATAGATTATATGCAATATAATATATATATATTACAGTATATGTAGTACAGTGTATCAAAAAAAAAAAAAGGATCATTCTCCCCCCCAACCATCAGTGGAAACTGCCCATCATAACAGCCAGATGTAGCCCCCGATGGAGCAGCCACATATTTACCCCACCAACAGCTGCAGTCAGCAAAGCATTTAATGTATACATACACACATGAATGAATGTATATATATATATATATTTACACACACATACACACATTATTAATTAAGTTAATTTATTTCTGTTCTTCAATACAAAAAGTGAAAGTCATGTTATATAGACTAAGTCGTTACAGAGTGATCTATTTCATGTTTATTTCGGTTAATGTTGATGATTATGGCTTACAGCCAATGAAAACCCAAAAGTCATTATCTCAGGAAATTAGAATACTTTATAACACCAGCTTGAAAAATGATTTTAAAATCCAAAATGTTGAAATGAGACATTTGTAGCCCATGTCCTGGATACGTCTGTGTGTGGTGGAAACAATGACTCCAGCAGCAGTCCACTCCTTGAGAATCTCCTCCAAATTTTTGAACGTCCGTTTCTTAACAATCCTTTCAAGGCTGCGGTTATCTTGTGCACCTTTTTCTACCACACTTTTTCCTTCCACTCCCTTTCCATTAATATGCTTGGACACAGCACTCTGAACAGCCAGCTTCTTTAACAATGACCTTTTGTGGCTTACCCTTGTTGCGGAGTGTGTCAATGACTGCCTTCTGGACATCGGTCAAGTCAGCAGTCTTCCCCATGATTGTGGAGCGTACTGAATAAGACTAAGGGACCTTTTTTATAAAAGCTTAGGAAGCCTTTACATGTGTTTGTTCATAAATTATTCTAATTTACCGATATATCGACGTTTGGGTTTTTATTGGCTGTAAGCCGTAAACATCAACATTAACAGAAATAAAAACGTGAAATAGATCACTCTGTTTGTAATGACTATATAATATAGGAATTTTTGTATTGAAGAACTGAAATATATATAATGACAGCCGCCGCCATCACACAGAGTACAGCCATCATACACACATATATATAGGGTGACAGCCGCCTCCATCACACAGAGCACAGCCATCATATACACATATATACACTCACTGGCCACTTTATTAGGTACACCTGTCCAACTGTGTGTTAAGACTTAATTTCTAATCAGCCAATCACATGGCGGCAACTCAGTGCATTTAGGCATGTAGACATGGTCAAGACAATCTCCTGCAGTTCAAACCGAGCATCAGTATGGGGAAGAAAGGTGATTTGAGCGCCTTTGAACGTGGCATGATTGTTGGTGCCAGAAGGGCTGGTCTGAGAATTTCAGAAACTGCTGATCTACTGGGATTTTCACGCACAACCATCTCTAGGGTTTACAGAGAATGGTCCGAAAAAGAAAAAAAATCCAGTGAGCGGCAGTTCTGTGGCCGGAAATGCCATGTTGATGCCAGAGGTCAGAGGAGAATGGGCAGACTGGTTCGAGCTGATAGAAAGGCAACAGTGACTCAAATTGCCACCCGTTACAACCAAGGTAGGCAGAAGAGCATCTCTGAACGCACAGTGCGTCGAACTTTGAGGCAGATGGGCTACAGCAGCAGAAGACCACACTGGGTACCACTCCTCTCAGCTAAGAACAGGAAACTGAGGCTACAATTTGCACAAGCTCATCGAAATTGGACAGTAGAAGATTGGAAAAACGTTGCCTGGTCTGATGAGTCTCGATTTCTGCTGCGACATTCGGATGGTAGGGTCAGAATTTGGCGTAAACAACATGAAAGCATGGATCCATCCTGCCTTGTATCAACGGTTCAGGCTGGTGGTGGTGGTGTCATGGTGTGGGGAATTTTTTCTGGGCACTCTTTGGGCCCCTTGGTACCAATTGAGCATCGTTGCAACGCCACAGCCTACCTGAGTATTGTTGCTGACCATGTCCATCCCTTTATGACCACAATGTACCCAACATCTGATGGCTACTTTCAGCAGGATAATGCGCCATGTCATAAAGCTCGAATCATCTCAGATTGGTTTCTTGAACATGACAATGAGTTTACTGTACTCAAATGGCCTCCTCAGTCACCAGATCTCAATCCAATAGAGCATCTTTGGGATGTGGTGGAACGGGAGATTCGCATCAGGGATGTGCAGCCGACAAATCTGCGCCAACTGTGTGATGCCATCATGTCAATATGGTCCAAAATCTCTGAGGAATGCTTCCAGCACCTTGTTGAATCTCTGCCACGAAGAATTGAGGCAGTTCTGAAGGCAAAAGGGGGTCCAACCCCTTACTAGCATGGTGTACCTAATAAAGTGGCCAGTGAGTGTATATATAGGGTGACAGCCGTCTCCATCACACAGAGCACAGCCATCATATACACATATATATAGGGTAACAGCTGCCTCCATCACACAGAGTACAGCCATCATACACACATATATATAGGGTGACAGCCGCCTCCATCACACAGAGCACAGCCATCATATACACATATATATATAGGGTGACAGCCGCCTCCATCACACAGAGCACAGCCATCATATACACATATATATAGGGTGACAGCCGCCTCCATCACACAGCCATCATATACACATATATATATAGGGTGACAGCCGCCTCCATCACACAGAGCACAGCCATCATACACACATATATATATAGGGTGACAGCCGCCTCCATCACACAGAGCACAGCCATCATACACACATATATATATATATATAGTGACAGCCGCCTCCATCACACAGAGCACAGCCATCATACACATACAGTGGGGAAAAAAAGTATTTAGTCAGTCAGCAATATTGCAAGTTCCACCACTTAAAAAGATGAGAGGCGTCTGTAATTTACATCATAGGTAGACCTCAACTATGGGAGACAAACTGAGAAAAAAAAATCCAGAAAATCACATTGTCTGGTTTTTTTTTCATTTTATTTGCATATTATGGTGGAAAATAAGTATTTGGTCAGAAACAAAATTTCATCTCAATACTTTGTGATATATCCTTTGTTGGCAATGACAGAGGTCAAACGTTTTCTGTAAGTCTTCACAAGGTTGCCACACACTGTTGTTGGTATGTTGGCCCATTCCTCCATGCAGATCTCCTCTAGAGCAGTGATGTTTTTGGCTTTTCGCTTGGCAACACGGACTTTCAACTCCCTCCAAAGGTTTTCTATAGGGTTGAGATCTGGAGACTGGCTAGGCCACTCCAGGACCTTGAAATGCTTCTTACGAAGCCACTCCTTCGTTGCCCTGGCGGTGTGCTTTGGATCATTGTCATGTTGAAAGACCCAGCCACGTTTCATCTTCAATGCCCTTGCTGATGGAAGGAGGTTTGCACTCAAAATCTCACGATACATGGCCCCATTGATTCTTTCATGTACCCGGATCAGTCGTCCTGGACCCTTTGCAGAGAAACATCCCCAAAGCATGATGTTTCCACCACCATGCTTTACAGTAGGTATGGTGTTTGATGGATGCAACTCAGTATTCTTTTTCCTCCAAACACGACAAGTTGTGTTTCTACCAAACAGTTCCAGTTTGGTTTCATCAGACCATAGGACATTCTCCCAAAACTCCTCTGGATCATCCAAATGCTCTCTAGCAAACTTCAGACGGGCCCGGACATGTACAGGCTTAAGCAGTGGGACACGTCTGGCACTGCAGGATCTGAGTCCATGGTGGCGTAGTGTGTTACTTATGGTAGGCCTTGTTACATTGGTCCCAGCTCTCTGCAGTTCATTCACTAGGTCCCCCCGCGTGGTTCTGGGATTTTTGCTCACCGTTCTTGTGATCATTCTGACCCCACGGGGTGGGATTTTGCGTGGAGCACCAGATCGAGGGAGATTATCAGTGGTCTTGTATGTCTTTCATTTTCTAATTATTGCTCCCACAGTTGATTTCTTCACTCCAAGCTGGTTGGCTATTGCAGATTCAGTCTTCCCAGCCTGGTGCAGGGCTACAATTTTGTTTCTGGTGTCCTTTGACAGCTCTTTGGTCTTCACCATAGTGGAGTTTGGAGTCAGACTGTTTGAGGGTGTGCACAGGTGTCTTTTCATACTGATAACAAGTTTAAACAGGTGCCATTACTACAGGTAATGAGTGGAGGAAAGAGGAGACTCTTAAAGAAGAAGTTACAGGTCTGTGAGAGCCAGAAATCTTGATTGCTTGTTTGTGACCAAATACTTATTTTCCACCATAATATGCAAATAAAATGAAAAAAAAACAGACAATGTGATTTTCTGGATTTTTTTTTCTCAGTTTGTCTCCCATAGTTGAGGTCTACCTATGATGTAAATTACAGACGCCTCTCATCTTTTTAAGTGGTGGAACTTGCACTATTGCTGACTGACTAAATACTTTTTTTCCCCACTGTATATAGGGTGACAGCCGCCTCCATCACACAGAGCACAACCATCATACACACATATACAGTGGGGCAAAAAAGTATTTAGTCAGTCAGCAATAGTGCAAGTTCCACCACTTAAAAAGATGAGAGGCGTCTGTAATTTACATCATAGGTAGACCTCAACTATGGGAGACAAACTGAGAAAAAAAAATCCAGAAAATCACATTGTCTGGTTTTTTTTCATTTTATTTGCATATTATGGTGGAAAATAAGTATTTGGTCAGAAACAAGCAATCAAGATTTCTGGCTCTCACAGACCTGTAACTTCTTCTTTAAGAGTCTCCTCTTTCCTCCACTCATTACCTGTAGTAATGGCACCTGTTTAAACTTGTTATCAGTATAAAAAGACACCTGTGCACACCCTCAAACAGTCTGACTCCAAAATCCACTATGGTGAAGACCAAAGAGCTGTCAAAGGACACCAGAAACAAAATTGTAGCCCTGCACCAGGCTGGGAAGACTGAATCTGCAATAGCCAACCAGCTTGGAGTGAAGAAATCAACTGTGGGAGCAATAATTAGAAAATGGAAGACATACAAGACCACTGATAATCTCCCTCGATCTCGTGCTCCACGCAAAATCCCACCCCGTGGGGTCAGAATGATCACAAGAACGGTGAGCAAACATCCCAGAACCACGCGGGGGGACCTAGTGAATGAACTGCAGAGAGCTGGGACCAATGTAACAAGGCCTACCATAAGTAACACACTACGCCACCATGGACTCAGATCCTGCAGTGCCAGACGTGTCCCACTGCTTAAGCCTGTACATGTCCGGGCCCGTCTGAAGTTTGCTAGAGAGCATTTGGATGATCCAGAGGAGTTTTGGGAGAATGTCCTATGGTCTGATGAAACCAAACTGGAACTGTTTGGTAGAAACACAACTTGTCGTGTTTGGAGGAAAAAGAATACTGAGTTGCATCCATCAAACACCATACCTACTGTAAAGCATGGTGGTGGAAACATCATGCTTTGGGGCTGTTTCTCTGCAAAGGGTCCAGGACGACTGATCCGGGTACATGAAAGAATGAATGGGGCCCATGTATCGTGAGATTTTGAGTGCAAACCTCCTTCCATCAGCAAGGGCATTGAAGATGAAACGTGGCTGGGTCTTTCAACATGACAATGATCCAAAGCACACCGCCAGGGCAACGAAGGAGTGGCTTCGTAAGAAGCATTTCAAGGTCCTGGAGTGGCCTAGCCAGTCTCCAGATCTCAACCCTATAGAAAACCTTTGGAGGGAGTTGAAAGTCCGTGTTGCCAAGCGAAAAGCCAAAAACATCACTGCTCTAGAGGAGATCTGCATGGAGGAATGGGCCAACATACCAACAACAGTGTGTGGCAACCTTGTGAAGACTTACAGAAAACGTTTGACCTCTGTCATTGCCAACAAAGGATATATCACAAAGTATTGAGATGAAATTTTGTTTCTGACCAAATACTTATTTTCCACCATAATATGCAAATAAAATGAAAAAAAACCAGACAATGTGATTTTCTGGATTTTTTTTTCTCAGTTTGTCTCCCATAGTTGAGGTCTACCTATGATGTAAATTACAGACGCCTCTCATCTTTTTAAGTGGTGGAACTTGCACTATTGCTGACTGACTAAATACTTTTTTGCCCCACTGTATATAGGGTGACAGCCGCCTCCATCACACAGAGCACAGCCATCATATACACATATATAGGGTGACAGCCGCCTCCATCACACAGAGCACAGCCATCATATACACACATATATATAGGGTGACAGCCGCCTCCATCACACAGAGCACAGCCATCATACACACATATATATAGGGTGACAGCCGCCTCCATCACACAGAGCACAGCCATCATAAACACATATATATAGGGTGACAGCCGCCTCCATCACACAGAGCACAGCCATCATATACACATATATAGGGTGACAGCCGCCTCCATCACACAGAGCACAGCCATCATATACACATATATAGGGTGACAGCCGCCTCCATCACACAGAGCACAGCCATCATACACACATATATATAGGGTGACAGCCGCCTTCATGATACAAAGCACAGCCATCATACACACATATATAGGGTGACAGCCGCCTCCATCACACAGAGCACAGCCATCATATACACCTGTACATAGGGTGACAGCCGCCTCCATCACACAGAGCACAGCCAACATACACATATATATAGGGTGACAGCTGCCTCCATCACACAGAGCACAGCCATCATACACATATATATAGGGTGACAGCCGCCTCAATCACACAGAGCACAGCCATCATACACACATATATATAGGGTGACAGCCGCCTCCATCACACAGAGCACAGCCATCATATACACATACAGTGGGGAAAAAAAGTATTTAGTCAGTCAGCAATAGTGCAAGTTCCACCACTTAAAAAGATGAGAGGCGTCTGTAATTTTCATCATAGGTAGACCTCAACTATGGGAGACAAACTGAGAAAAAAAAATCCAGAAAATCACATTGTCTGGTTTTTTTTTCATTTTATTTGCATATTATGGTGGAAAATAAGTATTTGGTCAGAAACAAAATTTCATCTCAATACTTTGTGATATATCCTTTGTTGGCAATGACAGAGGTCAAACGTTTTCTGTAAGTCTTCACAAGGTTGCCACACACTGTTGTTGGTATGTTGGCCCATTCCTCCATGCAGATCTCCTCTAGAGCAGTGATGTTTTTGGCTTTTCGCTTGGCAACATGGACTTTCAACTCCCTCCAAAGGTTTTCTATAGGGTTGAGATCTGGAGACTGGCTAGGCCACTCCAGGACCTTGAAATGCTTCTTACGAAGTCACTCCTTCGTTGCCCTGGCGGTGTGCTTTGGATCATTGTCATGTTGAAAGACCCAGCCACGTTTCATCTTCAATGCCCTTGCTGATGGAAGGAGGTTTGCACTCAAAATCTCACGATACATGGCCCCATTCATTCTTTCATGTACCCGGATCAGTCGTCCTGGCCCCTTTGCAGAGAAACATCCCCAAAGCATGATGTTTCCACCACCATGCTTTACAGTAGGTATGGTGTTTGATGGATGCAACTCAGTATTATTTTTCCTCCAAACTCGACAAGTTGTGTTTCTACCAAACAGTTCCAGTTTGGTTTCATCAGACCATAGGACATTCTCCCAAAACTCCTCTGGATCATCCAAATGCTCTCTAGCAAACTTCAGACGGGCCCGGACATGTACAGGCTTAAGCAGTGGGACACGTCTGGCACTGCAGGATCTGAGTCCATGGTGGCGTAGTGTGTTACTTATGGTAGGCCTTGTTACATTGGTCCCAGCTCTCTGCAGTTCATTCACTAGGTCCCCCCGCGTGGTTCTGGGATTTTTGCTCACCGTTCTTGTGATCATTCTGACCCCACGGGGTGGGATTTTGCGTGGAGCACCAGATCGAGGGAGATTATCAGTGGTCTTGTATGTCTTCCATTTTCTAATTATTGCTCCCACAGTTGATTTCTTCACTCCAAGCTGGTTGGCTGTTGCAGATTCAGTCTTCCCAGCCTGGTGCAGGGCTACAATTTTGTTTCTGGTGTCCTTTGACAGCTCTTTGGTCTTCACCATAGTGGAGTTTGGAGTCAGACTGTTTGAGGGTGTGCACAGGTGTCTTTTTATACTGACAACAAGTTTAAACAGGTGCCATTACTACAGGTAATGAGTGGAGGAAAGAGGAGACTCTTAAAGAAGAAGTTACAGGTCTGTGAGAGCCAGAAATCTTGATTGCTTGTTTCTGACCAAATACTTATTTTCCACCATAATATGCAAATAAAATGAAAAAAAAACAGACAATGTGATTTTCTGGATTTTTTTTTCTCAGTTTGTCTCCCATAGTTGAGGTCTACCTATGATGTAAATTACAGACGCCTCTCATCTTTTTAAGTGGTGGAACTTGCACTATTGCTGACTGACTAAATACTTTTTTTCCCCACTGTATATAGGGTGACAGCCGCCTCCATCACACAGAGCACAGCCATCATATACACATATATATATGGTGACAGCCACCTCCATTACACAAAGCACAGCCATCATACACACATATATATAGGGTGACAGCCGCCTTCATGATACAAAGCACAGCCATCATACACACATATATAGGGTGACAGCCGCCGCCATCACACAGAGCACAGCCATCATATACACATATACAGTTAGGTCCATACTGTTAGGGACAGCGGAACGCACTAAATATAAATAATAGGAAGTGCGTTCGCCGCCCGGGGTCCATCGTGCAGTAGGTGTAACAAGCGCTGCTGAGTAATGGCGGACTCGCTTATATGACGGTATACTGCGCTCGGGTTAAACGTCACCCGGGGTGCGCAGAGCGGACTCTATAAAACTCACAGAGGCCCTAAAGCAGAAATGCCGAGCCTGTTAGCTTCACAGGTCTCAGCTGGCGTGCACACACGGTATATGGTCATAGGACATGGCCCAAGACAGAGGTCGGTGTCCGTCTTGACCTACCGTGCGTGCGACGTCGCAACCACCGGCAAGTGCTGCTAACTGCAGCGCGGCGGTAACTACTGCCGCTATACGATAGTACTGTGAGGCGTGACACCATCGGACACTAGTGCAGAGGTGCAGTATGCACTGTGGCCTATAGCTTGCCACTGAGGGAAGGGGTTTCAAACGAGTCAGTCACCAGAATCATACATCCGTCACCGTTCACACATACCAAGTGTAGCCTATACTAGCGCATGGGCGAGCGGCCATGCGGGCCTTTTATAGCCATGCTCTTCCGGGACCTTCCAGACCTCTGAGATGGGCCAATCAGATCAGGACAAGGACCTGAGCATGTGACCCCCGATCTCCACTGGGAGATCGTCTCGTGGGCATGCCCAGTAGCACGGCGAGAGGACTTAGCCTCTGGAGTGGTTTCCTGCAAAGCAGGTTGCGCTACCATTGCTGGTCCAGAGGTGGCAGCAACATCCAGACCCAGAGAGCTGGTCTGAGCAGGGCGCCTGGATCGCCGAGATTGCTGTGCAGGTCCCTGAGCGGTCGGAAAGGAATGGGAGACCGCTGGATGTATGGCTCTGGATTGGGAATGGGAGACCGCTGGATGTATGGCTCTGGATTCCTGCTGTGCAGCTGCAGGAATCCGACGCCTAACATACATATCTGGACAGAGACAACATTTTTCTAATTTTGGTTCTGGACATTACCACAATGAATTTTAAACAAAACAATTCAGATGCAGTTGAAGTTCAGACTTTCAGCTTTCATTTGAGGGTATCCACATTAAAATTGGATGAAGGGTTTAGGAGTTTCAGCTCCTTAACATGTGCCACCCTGTTTTTAAAGGGACCAAAAGTAATTGGACAATTGACTCCAAGGCTATTTCATGGACAGGTGCAGGCAATCCCTTCGTAATGTCATTCTCAATTAAGCAGATAAAAGGCCTGGAGTTGATTTGAGGTGTGGTGCTTGCATTTGGAAGGTTTTGCTGTGAAGGAAACATGCGGTCAATGGAGCTCTCCATGCAGGTGAAACAAGCCATCATTAAGCTGCAAAAACAGAAAAAACCCATCCGAGAAATTGCTTCAAGAAAGCACTGGTGAACTCATCAATGCAAAAAGACCTGGGCGCCCACGGAAGACAACAGTGGTGGATGATCGCAGAATAATCTCCATGGTGAAGAGAAACCCCTTCACAACAGCCAACCAAGTGAACAACACTCTCCAGGAGGTAGGCGTATCAATATCCAAATCTACCATAAAGAGAAGACTGCATGAAAGTAAATACAGAGGGTTCACTGCATGGTGCAGGCCACTCATAAGCATCAAGAATCAAAAGGCTAGACTGGACTTTGCTAAAAAAGCCAGCACAGTTCTGGAAGAACATTCTTTGGACAGATGAAACCAAGATCAACCTCTACCAGAATGATGGAAAGAGAAAAGTATGGTGAAGGCGTGGTACAGCTCATGATCCAAAGCATACCACATCATCTGTAAAACACGGCGAAGGCAGTGTGATGGCTTGGGCATGCATGGCTGCCAGTGGCACTGTGTCACTAGTGTTTATTGATGATGTGACACAGGACAGAAGCAGCCAAATTAATTCTGAGGTATTCAGAGCCATACTGTGTGCTCAGGTCCAGCCAAATGCAGCCAAACTGATTGGTCGTCGTTTCATACTACAGATGGACAATGACCCAAAACATAAAGCCAAAGCAACCCAGGAGTTTATTAAAGCAAAGACATGGAATATTCTTGAATGGCCAAGTCAGTCACCTGATCTCAACCCAATTGAGCATGCATTTCACTTGTTAAAGACTAAACTTCAGACAGAAAGGCCCACAAACAGCAACTGAAAACCACCGCAGTGAAGGCCTGGCAGAGCATCAAAAAGGAGGAAACACAGCGTCTGGTGATGTCCATGAGTTCAAGACTTCATGCAGTCATTGCCAACAAGGGGTTTTCAACAAGTACTAGAAATGAACATTTTATTTACAACTATTTAATCTGTCCAATTACTTTTGGTCCCTTTAAAAACAGGGTGGCACATGTTAAGGAGCTGAAACTCCTAAACCCTTCATCCAATTTTAATGTGGATACCCTCAAATGAAAGCTGAAAGTCTGAACTTCAACTGCATCTGAATTGTTTTGTTTAAAATTCATTATGGTAATGTCTAGAACCAAAATTAGAAAAATGTTGTCTCTGTCCAAGTATATATGGAACTAACTGTATATAGGGTGACAGCTGCCTCCATCACACAGAGCACAGCCATCATATACACATATAGATAAGGTGACAGCCGCCACCATCACACAGCCATCATATACACATATATATAGGTTGACAGCCGCCTCCATCACACAGAGCACAGCCATCATATACACATATATATAGGGTGACAGCCGCCTCCATAATACACACATATATAGGGTGACAGCTGCCTCCAACACACAGCCATCATATACACATATATATACAGGGTGACAGCTGCCGCCATCACACAGACATCATATACACATATATATATATATATATATATATATATATATAGGGTGACAGCCGCCACCATCAGACAGAGCACAGACATTATATACACATATATATAGGGTGACAGCCGTCTCCATCACACAGAGCACAGACATCATATACACAAATATATAGGGTGACAGCCGCCTCCATCAGACAGAGCACAGCCATCATATACACATATATATAGGGTGACAGCCGCCTCCATCACACAGAGCACAGACATCATATACACATATATAGGGTGACAGCCGCCTCCATCACACACAGCCATCATATACATATATATATAGTGTGACAGCCGCCTCCATCACACAGAGCACAGCCATCATATACACATAGATATAGGGTGACAGCCGCCTCCATCACACAGAGCACAGCCATCATATACACATAGATATAGGGTGACAGCCGCCTCCATCACACACACAGCCATCATATACACATATATATAGGGTGACAGTCGCCTTCATCACACACAGCACAGCCATCATAAACAAATATATATAGGGTGACCGCCGAATCCATCACCCAGAGCACAGCCATCATATACACATATATATATAGGGTGACAGCCGCCTCCATCACACAGAGCACAGCCATCATATACACATATATATATATAGGGTGACAGCCGCCTCCATCACACAGAGCACAGTCATCATATACACATATATATATATATATATATATATATATATATAGGGTGACAGCCGCCTCCATCACACAGAGCACAGCCATCATATACACATATATATAGGGTGCCAGCCGCCGCCATCACACAGAGCGCAGCCATCATATACACATACAGTATATATAGGGTGACAGCTGCCTCCATCACACAGCCATCATATACACATATATATAGGGTGACAGCCGCCTCCATCACACAGAGCACAGCCATCATATACACATATATATAGGGTGACAGCCGCCTCCATCACACAGAGCACAGCCATCATATACACATATATAGGGTGACAGTCGCCTCCATCACACAGAGCGCAGCCATCATATACACATATATAGGGTGACAGCCGCCTCCATCACACAGAGCACAGCCATCATATACACATATATAGGGTGACAGCCGCCTCCATCACACAGAGCATAGCCATCATATACACATATATATAGGGTGACAGCCGCCTCCACCACACAGACATCATATACACATATATATATATAGGGTGACAGCTGCCTCCAACACACAGCCATCATATACACACATATATAGGGTGACAGCCGCCTCCATCACACAGCCATCATATACACATATATATAGGGTGACAGCCGCCTCCATCACACAGCCATCATATACATAGGGTGACAGCCGCCACCATCACACAGCCATCATATACAAATATATATAGGGTGGCAGCCGCCTCCATCACACAGAGCACAGTCATCATATACACATATATATAGGGTGACAGCCGCCTCCATCACACACACACACATATATAGGGTGACAGCTGCCTCCATCACACACAGCACAGCCATCATATACATAGGGTGACAGCCGCCACCATCACACAGCCATCATATACACATATATATAGGGTGACAGCCGCCTCCATCACCCAGAGCACAGCCATCGTATACACATATATAGGGTGACAGCCGCCTCCATCACACAGAGCGCAGCCATCATATACACATATATATAGGGTGACAGCCGCCTCCATCACACAGACATCATATACACATATATATATATAGGGTGACAGCTGCCTCCATCACACAGCCATCATATACACATATATATAGGGTGACAGCCGCCTCCATCACACAGCCATCATATACACATATATATAGGGTGACAGCCGCCTCCATCACACAGACATCATATACACATATATATAGGGTGACAGCTGCCTCCATCACACAGCCATCATATACACATATATATAGGGTGACAGCCGCCTCCATCACACAGCCATCATTTACACATATATATAGGGTGACAGCCGCCTCCATCACAAAGAGCACAGCCATCATATACACATATATATAGGGTGACAGCCGCCTCCATCACACAGAGCACAGCCATCATATACACATATATATAGGGTGACAGCCGCCTCCATCACACAGCCATCATATACATAGGGTGACAGCCGCCACCATCACACAGCCATCATATACACATATATATAGGGTGGCAGCCGCCTCCATCACACAGAGCACAGTCATCATATACACATATATATAGGGTGACAGCCGCCTCCATCACACACACACGTATATAGGGTGACAGCCGCCTCCACCACACAGACATCATATACACATATATATAGGGTGACAGCTGCCTCCATCACACACAGCACAGCCATCATATACATAGGGTGACAGCCGCCACCATCACACAGCCATCATATACACATATATATAGGGTGACAGCCGCCTCCATCACCCAGAGCACAGCCATCATATACACATATATAGGGTGACAGCCGCCTCCATCACACAGAGCGCAGCCATCATATACACATATATATAGGGTGACAGCCGCCTCCATCACACAGACATCATATACACATATACAGTCATATGTAAAAGTTTGGGCACCCCTATTAATGTTAACCTTTTTTCTTTATAACAATTTTGGTTTTTGCAACAGGTATTTCAGTTTCATATATCTAATAACTGATGGACTCAGTTATATTTCTGGATTCAAATGAGGTTTATTGTATTAACAGAAAATGTGCAATCTGCATTTAAACAAAATTTGACCGGTGCAAAAGTATGGGCATCCTTATCATTTTCTTGATTTGAACACTCCTAACTACTTTTTACTGACTTCCTGAAGCACTAAATTGGTTTTGTAACCTCATTGAGCTTTGAACTTCATAGCCAGGTGTATCAAATCATGAGAAAAGGTATTTAAGGTGGCCACTTGCAAGTAGTTCTCCTATTTGATTCTCCTATGAAGAGTGGCATCATGGGCTCCTCAAAACAACTCTCAAATGATCTGAAAACAAAGATTATTCAACATAGCTTTTCAGGGTAAGGATACAAAAAGTTGTCTCAGAGATTTAACCTGTCAGTTTCCACTGTGAGGAACATAGTAAGGAAATGGAAGAACACAGGTACAGTTCTTGTTAAGCCCAGAAGTGGCAGACCAAGAAAAATATCAGAAAGGCAGAGAAGAAGAATGGTGAGAACAGTCAAGGACAATCCACAGACCACCTCCAAAGACCTGCAGCATCATCTGGCTGCAGATGGTATCACTGTGCATCGGTCAACAATACAGCGCACTTTGCACAAGGAGAAGCTGTATGGGAGAGTGATGGGAAAGAAGCCGTTTCTGCAAGCATGCCACAAACAGAGTCGCCTGAGGTATGCAAAAGCATATTTGGACAAGCCAGTTACATTTTGGAAGAAGGTCCTGTGGACTGATGAAACAAAGATTGAGTTGTTTGGTCATACAAAAAGGCGTTATGCATGCGCTGTATTGTTGACCGATGCACAGTGACACCATCTGCAGCAAGGTGATGCTGCAGGTCTTTGGAGGTGGTCTGTGGATTGTCCTTGACTGTTCTCACCATTCTTCTTCTCTGCCTTTCTGATATTTTTCTTGGCCTGCCACTTCTGAGCTTAACAAGAACTGTACCTGTGTTCTTCCATTTCCTTACTATGTTCCTCACAGTGGAAACTGACAGGTTAAATCTCTGAGACAACTTTTTGTATCCTTCCCCTGAAAAGCTATGCTGAATAATCTTTGTTTTCAGATCATTTGAGAGTTGTTTTGAGGAGCCCATGATGCCACTCTTCATAGGAGAATCAAATAGGAGAACTACTTGCAAGTGGCCACCTTAAATACCTTTTCTCATGATTTGATACACCTGGCTATGAAGTTCAAAGCTCAATGAGGTTACAAAACCAATTTAGTGCTTCAGGAAGTCAGTAAAAAGAAGTTAGGAGTGTTCAAATCAAGAAAATGATAAGGGTGCCCATACTTTTGCACTGGTCAAATTTTGTTTAAATGCAGATTGCACATTTTCTGTTAGTACAATAAACCTCATTTGAATCCAGAAATATAACTGAGTCCATCAGTTATTAGATATATGAAACTGAAATAGCTGTTGCAAAAACCAAAATTGTTATAAAGAGAAAAGGTTAACATTAATAGGGGTGCCCAAACTTTTACATATGACTGTATATAGGGTGACAGCTGCCTCCATCACACAGCCATCATATACACAAATATATAGGGTGACAGCCGCCTCCATCACACAGCCATCATATACACATATATATAGGGTGACAGCCGCCTCCATCACACAGCCATCATATACACATATATATAGGGTGACAGCCGCCTCCATCACACAGCCATCATATACACATATATATAGGGTGGCAGCCGCCTCCATCACACAGAGCACAGTCATCATATACACATATATATAGGGTGACAGCCGCCTCCATCACACACACACGTATATAGGGTGACAGCCGCCTCCACCACACAGACATCATATACACATATATATAGGGTGACAGCTGCCTCCATCACACACAGCACAGCCATCATATACATAGGGTGACAGCCGCCACCATCACACAGCCATCATATACACATATATATAGGGTGACAGCCGCCTCCATCACCCAGAGCACAGCCATCATATACACATATATAGGGTGACAGCCGCCTCCATCACACAGAGCGCAGCCATCATATACACATATATATAGGGTGACAGCCGCCTCCATCACACAGACATCATATACACATATACAGTCATATGTAAAAGTTTGGGCACCCCTATTAATGTTAACCTTTTTTCTTTATAACAATTTTGGTTTTTGCAACAGGTATTTCAGTTTCATATATCTAATAACTGATGGACTCAGTTATATTTCTGGATTCAAATGAGGTTTATTGTATTAACAGAAAATGTGCAATCTGCATTTAAACAAAATTTGACCGGTGCAAAAGTATGGGCATCCTTATCATTTTCTTGATTTGAACACTCCTAACTACTTTTTACTGACTTCCTGAAGCACTAAATTGGTTTTGTAACCTCATTGAGCTTTGAACTTCATAGCCAGGTGTATCAAATCATGAGAAAAGGTATTTAAGGTGGCCACTTGCAAGTAGTTCTCCTATTTGATTCTCCTATGAAGAGTGGCATCATGGGCTCCTCAAAACAACTCTCAAATGATCTGAAAACAAAGATTATTCAACATAGCTTTTCAGGGGAAGGATACAAAAAGTTGTCTCAGAGATTTAACCTGTCAGTTTCCACTGTGAGGAACATAGTAAGGAAATGGAAGAACACAGGTACAGTTCTTGTTAAGCCCAGAAGTGGCAGACCAAGAAAAATATCAGAAAGGCAGAGAAGAAGAATGGTGAGAACAGTCAAGGACAATCCACAGACCACCTCCAAAGACCTGCAGCATCATCTGGCTGCAGATGGTATCACTGTGCATCGGTCAACAATACAGCGCACTTTGCACAAGGAGAAGCTGTATGGGAGAGTGATGGGAAAGAAGCCGTTTCTGCAAGCATGCCACAAACAGAGTCGCCTGAGGTATGCAAAAGCATATTTGGACAAGCCAGTTACATTTTGGAAGAAGGTCCTGTGGACTGATGAAACAAAGATTGAGTTGTTTGGTCATACAAAAAGGCGTTATGCATGCGCTGTATTGTTGACCGATGCACAGTGACACCATCTGCAGCAAGGTGATGCTGCAGGTCTTTGGAGGTGGTCTGTGGATTGTCCTTGACTGTTCTCACCATTCTTCTTCTCTGCCTTTCTGATATTTTTCTTGGCCTGCCACTTCTGAGCTTAACAAGAACTGTACCTGTGTTCTTCCATTTCCTTACTATGTTCCTCACAGTGGAAACTGACAGGTTAAATCTCTGAGACAACTTTTTGTATCCTTCCCCTGAAAAGCTATGCTGAATAATCTTTGTTTTCAGATCATTTGAGAGTTGTTTTGAGGAGCCCATGATGCCACTCTTCATAGGAGAATCAAATAGGAGAACTACTTGCAAGTGGCCACCTTAAATACCTTTTCTCATGATTTGATACACCTGGCTATGAAGTTCAAAGCTCAATGAGGTTACAAAACCAATTTAGTGCTTCAGGAAGTCAGTAAAAAGTAGTTAGGAGTGTTCAAATCAAGAAAATGATAAGGGTGCCCATACTTTTGCACTGGTCAAATTTTGTTTAAATGCAGATTGCACATTTTCTGTTAGTACAATAAACCTCATTTGAATCCAGAAATATAACTGAGTCCATCAGTTATTAGATATATGAAACTGAAATAGCTGTTGCAAAAACCAAAATTGTTATAAAGAGAAAAGGTTAACATTAATAGGGGTGCCCAAACTTTTACATATGACTGTATATAGGGTGACAGCTGCCTCCATCACACAGCGATCATATACACAAATATATAGGGTGACAGCCGCCTCCATCACACAGCCATCATATACACATATATATAGGGTGACAGCCGCCTCCATCACACAGCCATCATATACACATATATATAGGGTGACAGCCGCCTCCATCACACAGCCATCATATACACATATATATAGGGTGACAGCCGCCTCCATCACACAGCCATCATTTACACATATATATAGGATGACAGCCGCCTCCATCACAAAGAGCACAGCCATCATATACACATATATATAGGGTGACAGCCGCCTCCATCACACAGAGCACAGCCATCATATACACATATATATAGGGTGACAGCCGCCTCCATAACACAGAGCACAGCCATCATATACACATATATATAGGGTGACAGCCGCCTCCATCATACACACATATATAGGGTGACAGCCGCCTCCACCACACAGACATCATATACACATATATATAGGGTGACAGCTGCCTCCATCACACAGCCATCATATACACATATATATAGGGTGACAGCTGCCTCCATCACACAGCCATCATATACACATATATATAGGGTGACAGCTGCCTCCATCACACAGCCATCATATACATAGGGTGACAGCTGCCACCATCACACAGCCATCATATACACATATATATATAGGGTGACAGCCACCTCCATCACACAGAGCACAGCCATCATATACACATATATATAGGGTGACAGCCACCTCCATCACACAGAGCACAGCCATCATATACACATATATAGGGTGACAGCCGCCTCCATCACACAGAGCACAGCCATCATATACACATATATAGGGTGACAGCCGCCTCCATCACACAGAGCACAGCCATCATATACACATATATAGGGTGACAGCCGCCTCCATCACACAGAGCATAGCCATCATATACACATATATATAGGGTGACAGCCGCCTCCACCACACAGACATCATATACACATATATATAGGGTGACAGCCGCCTCCATCACACAGCCATCATATACACATATATAGGGTGACAGCCGCCTCCATCACACAGCCATCATATACACATATATATAGGGTGACAGCCGACTCCATCACACAGCCATCATATACACATATATATAGGGTGACAGCCGACTCCATCACTCAGCCATCATATAAAAATATATATAGGGTGACAGCTGCCTCCATCACACAGCCATCATATACACATATATAGGGTGACAGCCGACTCCATCACTCAGCCATCATATACATAGGGTGACAGCCGCCTCCATCACACAGCCATCATATACACATATATATAGGGTGACAGCCGACTCCATCACTCAGCCATCATATACAAATATATATAGGGTGACAGCCGCCTCCATCACACAGAGCACAGCCATCATATACACATATATAGGGTGACAGCCGCCTCCATCACACAGCCATCATATACAAATATATATAGGGTGACAGCCGACTCCATCACTCAGCCATCATATACAAATATATATAGGGTGACAGCTGCCTCCATCACACAGCCATCATATACACATATATAGGGTGACAGCCGACTCCACCACTCAGCCATCATATACAAATATATATAGGGTGACAGCCGACTCCATCACACAGCCATCATATACATAGGGTGACAGCCGCCTCCATCACACAGCCATCATATACACATATATATAGGGTGACAGCCGACTCCATCACTCAGCCATCATATACAAATATATATAGGGTGACAGCCGACTCCATCACTCAGCCATCATATACAAATATATATATAGGGTGACAGCCGCCTCAATCACACAGCCATCATATACATAGGGTGACAGCCGCATCCATCACACAGCCATCATATACACATATATATAGGGTGACAGCCGCCTCCATCACACAGAGCACAGCCATCATATACACATATATAGGGTGACAGCCGCCTCCTTCACACAGCCATCATACACACATATATATATATATATGGTGACAGCCGCCTCCATCACTCAGCCATCATATACAAATATATATAGGGTGACAGCCGCCTCCATCACACAGCCATCATATACACATATATATAGGGTGACAGCCGCCTCCATCACACAGAGCACAGCCATCATATACACATATATAGGGTGACAGCCGCCTCCATCACACAGAGCACAGCCATCATATACATAGGGTGACAGCCGCCACCATCACACAGCCATCATACACACACACACATATATATATATATATATATATATATATATATATATATATATATATAGGGTGACAGCCGCCTCCATCACACAGCCATCATATACACATATATAGGGTGACAGCCGCCTCCATCACACAGCCATCATATACACATATATATAGGGTGACAGCCGCCTCCATCACACAGCCATCATATACACATATATATAGGGTGACAGCCGCCTCCATCACAAAGAGCACAACCATCATATACACATATATAGGGTGAAAGCCGCCTCCATCACACAGAGCACAGCCATCATATACACATAGATATAGGGTGACAGCCGCCTCCATAACACAGAGCACAGCCATCATATACACATATATAGGGTGACAGCCGCCTCCATCACACAGAGCGCAGACATCATATACACATATATAGGGTGACAGCCGCCTCCATCACTCAGCCATCATATACAAATATATATAGGGTGACAGCCGCCTCCATCACACAGCCATCATATACACATACACTCACTGGCCACTTTATTAGGTACACCTGTCCAACTGTGTGTTAAGACTTAATTTCTAATCAGCCAATCACATGGCGGCAACTCAGTGCATTTAGGCATGTAGACATGGTCAAGACAATCTCCTGCAGTTCAAACCGAGCATCAGTATGGGGAAGAAAGGTGATTTGAGTGCCTTTGAACGTGGCATGATTGTTGGTGCCAGAAGGGCTGGTCTGAGTATTTCAGAAACTGCTGATCTACTGGGATTTTCACGCACAACCATCTCTAGGGTTTACAGAGAATGGTCCGAAAAAGAAAAAAAATCCAGTGAGCGGCAGTTCTGTGGCCGGAAATGCCTTGTTGATGCCAGAGGTCAGAGGAGAATGGGCAGACTGGTTCGAGCTGATAGAAAGGCAACAGTGACTCAAATTGCCACCCGTTACAACCAAGGTAGGCAGAAGAGCATCTCTGAACGCACAGTGCGTCGAACTTTGAGGCAGATGGGCTACAGCAGCAGAAGACCACACTGGGTACCACTCCTCGCAGCTAAGAACAGGAAACTGAGGCTACAATTTGCACAAGCTCATCGAAATTGGACAGTAGAAGATTGGAAAAACGTTGCCTGGTCTGATGAGTCTCGATTTCTGCTGCGACATTCGGATGGTAGGGTCAGAATTTGGCGTAAACAACATGAAAGCATGGATCCATCCTGCCTTGTATCAACGGTTCAGGCTGGTGGTGGTGGTGTCATGGTGTGGGGAATTTTTTCTTGGCACTCTTTGGGCCCCTTGGTACCAATTGAGCATCGTTGCAACGCCACAGCCTACCTGAGTATTGTTGCTGACCATGTCCATCCCTTTATGACCACAATGTACCCAACATCTGATGGCTACTTTCAGCAGGATAATGCGCCATGTCATAAAGCTCGAATCATCTCAGATTGGTTTCTTGAACATGACAATGAGTTCACTGTACTCAAATGGCCTCCTCAGTCACCAGATCTCAATCCAATAGAGCATCTTTGGGATGTGGTGGAACGGGAGATTCGCATCAGGGATGTGCAGCCGACAAATCTGCGCCAACTGTGTGATGCCATCATGTCAATATGGTCCAAAATCTCTGAGGAATGCTTCCAGCACCTTGTTGAATCTCTGCCACGAAGAATTGAGGCAGTTCTGAAGGCAAAAGGGGGTCCAACCCGTTACTAGCATGGTGTACCTAATAAAGTGGCCAGTGAGTGTATATATAGGGTGACAGCCGCCTCCATCACACAGAGCGCAGCCATCATATACACATATATAGGGTGACAGCCGCCTCCATCACTCAGCCATCATATACAAATATATATAGGGTGACAGCCGCCTCCATCACACAGCCATCATATACACATATATAGGGTGACAGCCGCCTCCATCACACAGCCATCATATACACATATATATAGGGTGACAGCCGCCTCCATCACACAGCCATCATATACACATATATATAGGGTGACAGCCGCCTCCATCACACAGAGCACAGCCATCATATACATAGGGTGACAGCCGCCACCATCACACAGCCATCATATACATAGGGTGACAGCTGCCTCCATCACACAGAGCACAGCCATCATACACACATATATAGGGTGACAGCCTCCTCCATCACACAGAGCACAGCTATCATATACACATATATATAGGGTGACAGCCGCCTCCATCACACAGACATCATATACACATATATATAGGGTGACAGCCGCCTCCATCACACAGAGCACAGCCATCATATACACATATATAGGGTGACAGCCGCCTCCATCACACAGAGCACAGCCATCATATACACATATATATAGGGTGACAGCCGACTTCATCACACAGAGCACAGCCATCATATACACATATACAGTGCGGCAAAAAAGTATTTAGTCAGTCAGCAATAGTGCAAGTTCCACCACTTAAAAAGATGAGAGGCGTCTGTAATTTACATCATAGGTAGACCTCAACTATGGGAGACAAACTGAGAAAAAAAAATCCAGAAAATCACATTGTCTGTTTTTTTTTTCATTTATTTGGATATTATGGTGGAAAATAAGTATTTGGTCAGAAACAAGCAATCAAGATTTCTGGCTCTCACAGACCTGTAACTTCTTCTTTAAGAGTCTCCTCTTTCCTCCACTCATTACCTGTAGTAATGGCACCTGTTTAAACTTGTTATCAGTATAAAAAGACACCTGTGCACACCCTCAAACAGTCTGACTCCAAAATCCACTATGGTGAAGACCAAAGAGCTGTCAAAGGACACCAGAAACAAAATTGTAGCCCTGCACCAGGCTGGGAAGACTGAATCTGCAATAGCCAACCAGCTTGGAGTGAAGAAATCAACTGTGGGAGCAATAATTAGAAAATGGAAGACATACAAGACCACTGATAATCTCCCTCGATCTGGTGCTCCACGCAAAATCCCACCCCGTGGGGTCAGAATGATCACAAGAACGGTGAGCAAAAATCCCAGAACCACGCGGGGGGACCTAGTGAATGAACTGCAGAGAGCTGGGACCAATGTAACAAGGCCTACCATAAGTAACACACTACGCCACCATGGACTCAGATCCTGCAGTGCCAGACGTGTCCCACTGCTTAAGCCTGTACATGTCCGGGCCCGTCTGAAGTTTGCTAGAGAGCATTTGGATGATCCAGAGGAGTTTTGGGAGAATGTCCTATGGTCTGATGAAACCAAACTGGAACTGTTTGGTAGAAACACAACTTGTCGTGTTTGGAGGAAAAAGAATACTGAGTTGCATCCATCAAACACCATACCTACTGTAAAGCATGGTGGTGGAAACATCATGCTTTGGGGCTGTTTCTCTGCAAAGGTGCCAGGACGACTGATCCGGGTACATGAAAGAATGAATGGGGCCATGTATCGTGAGATTTTGAGTGCAAACCTCCTTCCATCAGCAAGGGCATTGAAGATGAAACGTGGCTGGGTCTTTCAACATGACAATGATCCAAAGCACACCGCCAGGGCAACGAAGGAGTGGCTTCGTAAGAAGCATTTCAAAGTCCTGGAGTGACCTAGCCAGTCTCCAGATCTCAACCCTATAGAAAACCTTTGGAGGGAGTTGAAAGTCCGTGTTGCCAAGCGAAAAGCCAAAAACATCACTGCTCTAGAGGAGATCTGCATGGAGGAATGGGCCAACATACCAACAACAGTGTGTGGCAACCTTGTGAAGACTTACAGAAAACGTTTGACCTCTGTCATTGCCAACAAAGGATATATCACAAAGTATTGAGATGAAATTTTGTTTCTGACCAAATACTTATTTTCCACCATAATATGCAAATAAAATGAAAAAAAACCAGACAATGTGATTTTCTGGATTTTTTTTTCTCAGTTTGTCTCCCATAGTTGAGGTCTACCTATGATGTAAATTACAGACGCCTCTCATCTTTTTAAGTGGTGGAACTTGCACTATTGCTGACTGACTAAATACTTTTTTGCCCCACTGTATATAGTGACAGCCGCCTCCATCACACACAGCACAGCCATCATATACACATATATATAGGGTGACCGCCGAATCCATCACCCAGAGCACAGCCATCATATACACATATATAGGGTGACAGCCGCCTCCATCACACAGAGCACAGCCATCATACACACATGTATAGGGTGACAGCCGCCTCCATCACACAGAGCACAGCCATCATATACACATATATATAGGGTGACAGCCGCCTCCATCACACAGAGCACAGCCATCATATACACATATATAGGGTGACAGCCGCCTCCATCACACACAACACAGCCATCATATACACATATATATAGGGTGACAGCCGCCTCCATCACACAGAGCACAGCCATCATATACACATATATAGGGTGACAGCCGCCTCCATCACACAGAGCACAGCCATCTTATACACATATACATAGTGACAGCCGCCTCCATCACACAGAGCACAGCCATCATATACACATATATAGGGTGACAGCCGCCTCCATCACACAGAGCACAACCATCACACACACATATATATAGGGTGACAGCCGCCTCCATCACACAGAGCACAGCCATCATATACACATGTACATAGGGTGACAGCCGCCTCCACCACACAGACATCATATACACATATATAGGGTGACAGCCGCCACCATCACACAGAGCACAGCCATCATACACACATACACTCACTGGCCACTTTATTAGGTACACCATGCTAGTAAGGGGTTGGGCCCCCTTTTGCCTTCAGAACTGCCTCAATTCTTCGTGGCAGAGATTCAACAAGGTGCTGGAAGCATTCCTCAGAGATTTTGGACCATATTGACATGATGGCATCACACAGTTGGCGCAGATTTGTCGGCTGCACATCCCTGATGCGAATCTCCCGTTCCACCACATCCCAAAGATGCTCTATTGGATTGAGATCTGGTGACTGAGGAGGCCATTTGAGTACAGTAAACTCATTGTCATGTTCAAGAAACCAATCTGAGATGATTCGAGCTTTATGACATGGCGCATTATCCTGCTGAAAGTAGCCATCAGATGTTGGGTACATTGTGGTCATAAAGGGATGGACATGGTCAGCAACAATACTCAGGTAGGCTGTGGCGTTGCAACGATGCTCAATTGGTACCAAGGGGCCCAAAGAGTGCCCAGAAAAAATTCCCCACACCATGACACCACCACCACCAGCCTGAACCGTTGATACAAGGCAGGATGGATCCATGCTTTCATGTTGTTTACGCCAAATTCTGACCCTACCATCCGAATGTCGCAGCAGAAATCGAGACTCATCAGACCAGGCAACGTTTTTCCAATCTTCTACTGTCCAATTTCGATGAGCTTGTGCAAATTGTAGCCTCAGTTTCCTGTTCTTAGCTGAGAGGAGTGGTACCCAGTGTGGTCTTCTGCTGCTGTAGCCCATCTGCCTCAAAGTTCGACGCACTGTGCGTTCAGAGATGCTCTTCTGCCTACCTTGGTTGTAACGGGTGGCAATTTGAGTCACTGTTGCCTTTCTATCAGCTCGAACCAGTCTGCCCATTCTCCTCTGACCTCTGGCATCAACATGGCATTTCCGGCCACAGAACTGCCGCTCACTGGATTTTTTTTCTTTTTCGGACCATTCTCTGTAAACCCTAGAGATGGTTGTGCGTGAAAATCCCAGTAGATCAGCAGTTTCTGAAATACTCAGACCAGCCCTTCTGGCACCAACAATCATGCCACGTTCAAAGGCGCTCAAATCACCTTTCTTCCCCATACTGATGCTCGGTTTGAACTGCAGGAGATTGTCTTGACCATGTCTACATGCCTAAATGCACTGAGTTGCCGCCATGTGATTGGCTGATTAGAAATTAAGTCTTAACACACAGTTGGACAGGTGTACCTAATAAAGTGGCCAGTGAGTGTATATATAGGGTGACAGCCGCCTCATCACACAGAGCGCAGCCATCATATACACATATATAGGGTGACAGCCGCCTCCATCACACAGAGCATAGCCATCATATACACATATATATAGGGTGACAGCCGCCTCCATCACACAGCCATCATATACACATATATAGGGTGACAGCCGCCTCCATCACACAGACATCATATACACATATATAGGGTGACAGCCGCCTCCATCACACAGAGCACAGCCATCATACACACATATATATAGGGTGACAGCCGCCTCCATCACACAGAGCACAGCCATCATATACACATATATAGGGTGACAGCAGCCGCCTCCATCACACAGAGCACAGCCATCATATACACATATACATAGTGACAGCCGCCTCCATCACACAGAGCACAGCCATCATATACACATATATATAGGGTGACAGCCGCCTCCATCACACAGAGCACAGCCATCTTATACACATATACATAGTGACAGCCGCCTCCATCACACAGAGCACAGCCATCATATACACATATATATAGGGTGACAGCCGCCTCCATCACACAGAGCACAGCCATCATATACACATATACATAGTGACAGCCGCCTCCATCACACAGAGCACAGCCATCATATACACATATATATAGGGTGACAGCCGCCTCCATCACACAGAGCACAGCCATCATATACACATATATATAGGGTGACAGCCGCCTCCATAACACAGAGCACAGCCATCATACACACATATATAGGGTGACAGCCGCCTCCATCACACAGAGCACAGCCATCATATACACATATATATAGGGTGACAGCCGCCTCCATCACACAGAGCACAGCCATCATATACACATGTACATAGGGTGACAGCCGCCTCCACCACACAGACATCATATACACATATATAGGGTGACAGCCTCCACTATCACACAGAGCACAGCCATCATATACACATATATATAGGGTGACAGCCGCCTCCATAACACAGAGCACAGCCATCATACACACATATATAGGGTGACAGCCGCCTCCATCACACAGAGCACAGCCATCATATACACATATATATAGGGTGACAGCCGCCTCCATCACACAGAGCACAGCCATCATATACACATGTACATAGGGTGACAGCCGCCTCCACCACACAGACATCATATACACATATATAGGGTGACAGCCGCCACTATCACACAGAGTACAGCCATCATACACACATATATATAGGGTGACAGCCGCCTCATCACACAGAGCGCAGCCATCATATACACATATATAGGGTGACAGCCGCCTCCATCACACAGAGCACAGCCATCATATACACATATATAGGGTGACAGCCGCCTCCATCACACAGAGCACAGCCATCATATACACATATATATAGGGTGACAGCCGCCTCCATCACACAGAGCACAGCCATCATATACACATGTACATAGGGTGACAGCCGCCTCCACCACACAGACATCATATACACATATATAGGGTGACAGCCGCCACTATCACACAGAGTACAGCCATCATACACACATATATATAGGGTGACAGCCGCCTCATCACACAGAGCGCAGCCATCATATACACATATACATAGTGACAGCCGCCTCCATCACACAGAGCACAGCCATCATATACACATATATATAGGGTGACAGCCGCCTCCATCACACAGAGCACAGCCATCATATACACATATATATAGGGTGACAGCCGCCACCATCACACAGAGCACAGCCATCATATACACATATATATAGGGTGACAGCCGCCTCCATCACACAGAGCACAGCCATCATATACACATATATATAGGGTGACAGCCGCCACCATCACACAGAGCACAGCCATCATATACACATATATAGGGTGACAGCCGCCTCCATCACACAGAGCACAGCCATCATATACACATATATATAGGGTGACAGCCGCCACCATCACACAGAGCACAGCCATCATATACACATATATATAGGGTGACAGCCGCCACCATCACACAGAGCACAGCCATCATATACACATATATATAGGGTGACAGCCGCCTCCATCACACAGAGCACAGCCATCATATACACATATATATAGGGTGACAGCCGCCACCATCACACAGAGCACAGCCATCATATACACATATATATAGGGTGACAGCCGCCACCATCACACAGCCATCATATACACATATATATAGGGTGACAGCCGCCTCCATCACACAGAGCACAGCCATCATATACACATATATATAGGGTGACAGCCGCCTCCATCACACAGAGCACAGCCATCATATACACATATATATAGGGTGACAGCCGCCACCATCACACAGAGCACAGCCATCATATACACATATATATAGGGTGACAGCCGCCTCCATCACACAGAGCACAGCCATCATATACACATATATATAGGGTGACAGCCGCCACCATCACACAGAGCACAGCCATCATATACACATATATATAGGGTGACAGCCGCCACCATCACACAGAGCACAGCCATCATATACACATATATAGGGTGACAGTCGCCTCCATCACACAGAGCGCAGCCATCATATACACATATATAGGGTGACAGCCGCCTCCATCACACAGAGCGCAGCCATCATATACACATATATAGGGTGACAGCCGCCTCCATCACACAGAGCACAGCCATCATATACACATATATATAGGGTGACAGCCGCCTCCATCACACAGAGCACAGCCATCATATACACATATATAGGGTGACAGCCGCCTCCATCACACAGAGCACAGCCATCATATACACATATATATAGGGTGACAGCCGCCTCCATCACACAGAGCACAGCCATCATATACACATATATATAGGGTGACAGCCGCCTCCATCACACAGAGCACAGCCATCATATACACATATATATAGGGTGACAGCCGCCACCATCACACAGAGCACAGCCATCATATACACATATATATAGGGTGACAGCCGCCTCCATCACACAGAGCACAGCCATCATATACACATATATATAGGGTGACAGCCGCCACCATCACACAGAGCACAGCCATCATATACACATATATATAGGGTGACAGCCGCCACCATCACACAGAGCACAGCCATCATATACACATATATAGGGTGACAGCCGCCTCCATCACACAGAGCATAGCCATCATATACACATATATAGGGTGACAGCCGCCTCCATCACACAGAGCACAGCCATCATATACACATATATATAGGGTGACAGTCGCCTCCATCACACAGAGCGCAGCCATCATATACACATATATAGGGTGACAGCCGCCTCCATCACACAGAGCACAGCCATCATATACACATATATAGGGTGACAGCCGCCTCCATCACACAGAGCGCAGCCATCATATACACATATATAGGGTGACAGCCGCCTCCATCACACAGAGCACAGCCATCATATACACATATATAGGGTGACAGCCGCCTCCATCACACAGAGCACAGCCATCATATACACATATATATAGGGTGACAGCCGCCACCATCACACAGAGCACAGCCATCATATACACATATATAGGGTGACAGCCGCCTCCATCACACAGAGCACAGCCATCATATACACATATATAGGGTGACAGCCGCCTCCATCACACAGCCATCATATACACATATATAGGGTGACAGCCGCCTCCATCACACAGAGCACAGCCATCATATACACATATATATAGGGTGACAGCCGCCACCATCACACAGAGCACAGCCATCATATACACATATATATAGGGTGACAGCCGCCTCCATCACACAGAGCACAGCCATCATATACACATATATATAGGGTGACAGCCGCCACCATCACACAGAGCACAGCCATCATATACACATATATATAGGGTGACAGCCGCCACCATCACACAGAGCACAGCCATCATATACACATATATAGGGTGACAGCCGCCTCCATCACACAGAGCATAGCCATCATATACACATATATAGGGTGACAGCCGCCTCCATCACACAGAGCACAGCCATCATATACACATATATATAGGGTGACAGTCGCCTCCATCACACAGAGCGCAGCCATCATATACACATATATAGGGTGACAGCCGCCTCCATCACACAGAGCACAGCCATCATATACACATATATAGGGTGACAGCCGCCTCCATCACACAGAGCGCAGCCATCATATACACATATATAGGGTGACAGCCGCCTCCATCACACAGAGCACAGCCATCATATACACATATATAGGGTGACAGCCACCTCCATCACACAGAGCACAGCCATCATATACACATATATATAGGGTGACAGCCGCCACCATCACACAGAGCACAGCCATCATATACACATATATAGGGTGACAGCCGCCTCCATCACACAGAGCACAGCCATCATATACACATATATAGGGTGACAGCCGCCTCCATCACACAGCCATCATATACACATATATAGGGTGACAGCCGCCTCCATCACACAGAGCACAGCCATCATATACACATATATAGGGTGACAGCCGCCTCCATCACACAGCCATCATATACACATATATAGGGTGACAGCCGCCTCCATCACACAGAGCACAGCCATCATATACACATATATAGGGTGACAGCCGCCTCCATCACACAGAGCACAGCCATCATATACACATATATAGGGTGACAGCCGCCTCCATCACACAGCCATCATATACACATATATAGGGTGACAGCCGCCTCCATCACACAGAGCATAGCCATCATATACACATATATAGGGTGACAGCCGCCTCCATCACACAGAGCACAGCCATCATATACACATATATATAGGGTGACAGCCGCCTCCATCACACAGAGCGCAGCCATCATATACACATATATATAGGGTGACAGTCGCCTCCATCACACAGAGCGCAGCCATCATATACACATATATATAGGGTGACAGCCGCCTCCATCACACAGAGCACAGCCATCATATACACATATATATAGGGTGACAGCCGCCTCCATCACACAGAGCACAGCCATCATACACATATATATAGGGTGACAGCCGTCTCCATCACACAGAGCACAGCCATCATATACACATATATAGGGTGACAGCCGCCTCCATCACACAGAGCACAGCCATCATATACACATATATAGGGTGACAGCCGCCACCATCACACAGGTGCAGCCATCATATACACATATATAGGGTGACAGCCGCCACCATCACACAGGTGCAGCCATCATATACACATATATAGGGTGACAGCCGCCTCCATCACACAGAGCACAGCCATCATATACACATATATATAGGGTGACAGCCGCCACCATCACACAGGTGCAGCCATCATATACACATATATAGGGTGACAGCCGCCTCCATCACACAGAGCACAGCCATCATATACACATATATATAGGGTGACAGCCGCCACCATCACACAGGTGCAGCGTGCGCTGCTGACCCGGACACTGCACAGGATGAGAGGCGCACACACAGCGGGTACATACCGGCATCATGGCTGCAGCTCCCGGGAGCCCCGTGTACGGGCAGGACCCCCCGCCCTGCTGTTCTCAGCTCCACGGATCAGGCAGGGAAATCCAAGCACGAAATGGCTGCAGATCTGCAGGGCAGGCCTGTCCTCCTCCTCTCACGGCTGCTTCCTCCTCCCTCCCGGGCTTCCTTCCTTCCTTCCTGGCGGCGGGATAGGTAGGGACTCAGGTTGAGGAAGAGAAGGCTGCGGCGCTGCGGAGAGGAGAGGCGGGGACATGGGAAAGGGCGGGTACAACTGGAAGGGCGGGACCGCAAGGAGGGCGGGGCTCAGGTACATGACTGACAGATCGTCGTTTGATTGACAGGTCAGGAAATGATTGACAGCTGGGCGGGTCCGATGTGACGTCGGCAGAGGGCAATGTCAGGAATGTAGAAGAACCAGGCTGCTCGAGGTGGCTCCGCCCAGCGGCCGTCAGGTGCAATAAAGGCTGCGGGGACAGTCAGTGACTCAGGGACCGGCGCTGCCTACAGACGGGCAGGAACATTAACCACTGACTGCCTGCAAGTGAGAAGTCACGTGTCTACAAGCACAAAAGACTACAACAATCATGGGATTTATTGCCCCACATACTAGATAAGCGGTGCCACATGTGACCCCAGCTGTATATCCCCCACATACTACATAACCAGTGTCACATGTGTCCCCAGCTGTATATCCCCCACATACTACATAACCAGTGCCACATGTGACCCCCCCAGCTGTATATCCCCCACATACTACATAACCAGTGCCACATGTGACCCCAGCTGTATATCCCCCACATACTACATAACCAGTGTCACATGTGTCCCCAGCTGTATATCCCCCACATACTACATAACCAGTGCCACATGTGACCCCCCCAGCTGTATATCCCCCACATACTACATAACCAGTGCCACATGTGACCCCAGCTGTATATCCCCCACATACTACATAACCAGTGTCACATGTGTCCCCAGCTGTATATCCCCCACATACTACATAACCAGTGCCACATGTGACCCCCCAGCTGTATATCCTCCACATACTAGATAAGCGGTGCCACATGTGACCCCCCAGCTGTATATCCCCCACATACTACATAACCAGTGCCACATGTGTCCCCAGCTGTATATCCCCCACATACTACATAACCAGTGTCACATGTGTCCCCAGCTGTATATCCCCCACATACTACATAACCAGTGCCACATGTGACCCCCCCAGCTGTATATCCCCCACATACTACATAACCAGTGTCACATGTGTCCCCAGCTGTATATCCCCCACATACTACATAACCAGTGCCACATGTGACCCCCCAGCTGTATATCCCCCACATACTACATAACCAGTGCCACATGTGACCCCAGCTGTATATCCTCCACATACTACATAACCAGTGCCACATGTGACCCCAGCTGTATATCCCCCACATACTACATAACCAGTGCCACATGTGACCCCCCCAGCTGTATATCCCCCACATACTACATAACCAGTGTCACATGTGTCCCCAGCTGTATATCCTCCACATACTACATAACCAGTGCCACATGTGACCCCCCCAGCTGTATATCCTCCACATACTAGATAAGCGGTGCCACATGTGACCCCAGCTGTATATCCCCCACATACTACCTAACCAGTGCCACATGTGACCTCCCCAGCTGTATATCCCCCACATACTACATAACCAGTGCCACATGTGACCCCAGCTGTATATCCCCCACATACTACATAACCAGTGCCACATGTGACCCCAGCTGTATATCCCCCACATACTACATAACCAGTGCCACATGTGACCCCCCCAGCTGTATATCCCCCACATACTACATAACCAGTGCCACATGTGACCCCCCCAGCTGTATATCCCCCACATACTACATAACCAGTGCCACATGTGACCCCCCCAGCTGTATATCCTCCACATACTAGATAAGCGGTGCCACATGTGACCCCAGCTGTATATCCCCCACATACTACATAACCAGTGCCACATGTGACCCCAGCTGTATATCCCCCACATACTACATAACCAGTGCCACATGTGACCCCAGCTGTATATCCCCCACATACTACATAACCAGTGCCACATGTGACCCCCCCAGCTGTATATCCCCCACATACTAGATAAGCGGTGCCACATGTGTCCCCAGCTGTATATCCCCCACATACTACATAACCAGTGCCACATGTGACCCCAGCTGTATATCCCCCACATACTACATAACCAGTGCCACATGTGACCCCCCCAGCTGTATATCCTCCACATACTAGATAAGCGGTGCCACATGTGACCCCCCCAGCTGTATATCCCCCACATACTACATAACCAGTGCCACATGTGACCCCCCCAGCTGTATATCCCCCACATACTACATAACCAGTGCCACATGTGACCCCCCCAGCTGTATATCCTCCACATAATAGATAAGCGGTGCCACATGTGACCCCCCAGCTGTATATCCCCCACATACTACATAACCAGTGCCACATGTGACCCCCCCAGCTGTATATCCTCCACATACTAGATAAGCGGTGCCACATGTGACCCCAGCTGTATATCCTCCACATACTACATAACCAGTGCCACATGTGACCCCAGCTGTATATCCTCCACATACTACATAACCAGTGCCACATGTGACCCCCCAGCTGTATATCCCCCACATACTACATAACCAGTGCCACATGTGACCCCCCAGCTGTATACCCCCCACATACTACATAACCAGTGCCACATGTGACCCCCCAGCTGTATATCCCCCACATACTACATAACCAGTGCCACATGTGACCCCCCCAGCTGTATATCCCCCACATACTACATAACCAGTGCCACATGTGACCCCAGCTGTATATCCCCCACATACTACATAACCAGTGCCACATGTGACCCCAGCTGTATATCCCCCACATACTACATAACCAGTGCCACATGTGACCCCCCAGCTGTATATCCCCCACATACTACATAACCAGTGCCACATGGGACCCCCCCAGCTGTATATCCCCCACATACTACATAACCAGTGCCACATGTGACCCCAGCTGTATATCCCCCACATACTACATAACCAGTGCCACATGTGACCCCAGCTGTATATCCCCCACATACTACATAACCAGTGCCACATGTGTCCCCAGCTGTATATCCTCCACATACTACATAACCAGTGCCACATGTGACCCCAGCTGTATATCCCCCACATACTACATAACCAGTGCCACATGTGACCCCAGCTGTATATCCCCCACATACTACATAACCAGTGCCACATGTGTCCCCAGCTGTATATCCCCCACATACTACATAACCAGTGTCACATGTGTCCCCAGCTGTATATCCCCCACATACTACATAACCAGTGCCACATGTGACCCCCCCAGCTGTATATCCCCCACATACTACATAACCAGTGTCACATGTGTCCCCAGCTGTATATCCCCCACATACTACATAACCAGTGCCACATGTGACCCCAGCTGTATATCCTCCACATACTACATAACCAGTGCCACATGTGACCCCAGCTGTATATCCCCCACATACTACATAACCAGTGCCACATGTGACCCCCCCAGCTGTATATCCCCCACATACTACATAACCAGTGTCACATGTGTCCCCAGCTGTATATCCTCCACATACTACATAACCAGTGCCACATGTGACCCCCCCAGCTGTATATCCTCCACATACTAGATAAGCGGTGCCACATGTGACCCCAGCTGTATATCCCCCACATACTACCTAACCAGTGCCACATGTGACCTCCCCAGCTGTATATCCCCCACATACTACATAACCAGTGCCACATGTGACCCCAGCTGTATATCCCCCACATACTACATAACCAGTGCCACATGTGACCCCAGCTGTATATCCCCCACATACTACATAACCAGTGCCACATGTGACCCCCCCAGCTGTATATCCCCCACATACTACATAACCAGTGCCACATGTGACCCCCCCAGCTGTATATCCCCCACATACTACATAACCAGTGCCACATGTGACCCCAGCTGTATATCCCCCACATACTACATAACCAGTGCCACATGTGACCCCCCCAGCTGTATATCCCCCACATACTACATAACCAGTGTCACATGTGTCCCCAGCTGTATATCCTCCACATACTACATAACCAGTGCCACATGTGACCCCCCCAGCTGTATATCCTCCACATACTAGATAAGCGGTGCCACATGTGACCCCAGCTGTATATCCCCCACATACTACCTAACCAGTGCCACATGTGACCTCCCCAGCTGTATATCCCCCACATACTACATAACCAGTGCCACATGTGACCCCAGCTGTATATCCCCCACATACTACATAACCAGTGCCACATGTGACCCCAGCTGTATATCCCCCACATACTACATAACCAGTGCCACATGTGACCCCCCCAGCTGTATATCCCCCACATACTACATAACCAGTGCCACATGTGACCCCCCCAGCTGTATATCCCCCACATACTACATAACCAGTGCCACATGTGACCCCCCCAGCTGTATATCCTCCACATACTAGATAAGCGGTGCCACATGTGACCCCAGCTGTATATCCCCCACATACTACATAACCAGTGCCACATGTGACCCCAGCTGTATATCCCCCACATACTACATAACCAGTGCCACATGTGACCCCAGCTGTATATCCCCCACATACTACATAACCAGTGCCACATGTGACCCCCCCAGCTGTATATCCCCCACATACTAGATAAGCGGTGCCACATGTGTCCCCAGCTGTATATCCCCCACATACTACATAACCAGTGCCACATGTGACCCCAGCTGTATATCCCCCACATACTACATAACCAGTGCCACATGTGACCCCCCCAGCTGTATATCCTCCACATACTAGATAAGCGGTGCCACATGTGACCCCCCCAGCTGTATATCCCCCACATACTACATAACCAGTGCCACATGTGACCCCCCCAGCTGTATATCCCCCACATACTACATAACCAGTGCCACATGTGACCCCCCCAGCTGTATATCCTCCACATACTAGATAAGCGGTGCCACATGTGACCCCCCAGCTGTATATCCCCCACATACTACATAACCAGTGCCACATGTGACCCCCCCAGCTGTATATCCTCCACATACTAGATAAGCGGTGCCACATGTGACCCCCCCAGCTGTATATCCCCCACATACTACATAACCAGTGCCACATGTGACCCCCCAGCTGTATATCCCCCACATACTACATAACCAGTGCCACATGTGACCCCCCCAGCTGTATATCCTCCACATACTAGATAAGCGGTGCCACATGTGACCCCCCCAGCTGTATATCCCCCACATACTACATAACCAGTGTCACATGTGACCCCCCAGCTGTATATCCCCCACATACTACATAACCAGTGCCACATGTGACCCCCCCAGCTGTATATCCCCCACATACTACATAACCAGTGCCACATGTGACCCCCCCAGCTGTATATCCTCCACATACTAGATAAGCGGTGCCACATGTGACCCCAGCTGTATATCCCCCACATACTACATAACCAGTGCCACATGTGACCCCCCCAGCTGTATATCCCCCACATACTACATAACCAGTGCCACATGTGACCCCAGCTGTATATCCCCCACATACTACATAACCAGTGCCACATGTGACCCCAGCTGTATATCCCCCACATACTACATAACCAGTGCCACATGTGACCCCCCCAGCTGTATATCCCCCACATACTAGATAAGCGGTGCCACATGTGTCCCCAGCTGTATATCCCCCACATACTAGATAAGCGTTGCCACATGTGTCCCCAGCTGTATATCCCCACATACTACATAACCAGTGCCACATGTGACCCCCCCAGCTGTATATCCTCCACATACTAGATAAGCGGTGTCACATGTGTCCCCAGCTGTATATCCTCCACATACTAGATAAGCGGTGCCACATGTGACCCCCCCAGCTGTATATCCTCCACATACTAGATAAGCGGTGCCACATGTGTCCCCAGCTGTATATCCCCCACATACTAGATAAGCGGTGCCACATGTGACCCCCCCAGCTGTATATCCCCCACATACTAGATAAGCGGTGCCACATGTGTCCCCAGCTGTATATCCCCCACATACTAGATAAGCGTTGCCACATGTGTCCCCAGCTGTATATCCCCCACATACTACATAACCAGTGCCACATGTGACCCCCCCAGCTGTATATCCTCCACATACTAGATAAGCGGTGCCACATGTGACCCCCCCAGCTGTATATCCTCCACATACTAGATAAGCGGTGCCACATGTGTCCCCAGCTGTATATCCCCCACATACTAGATAAGCGGTGCCACATGTGACCCCCCCAGCTGTATATCCCCCACATACTAGATAAGCGGTGCCACATGTGTCCCCAGCTGTATATCCCCCACATACTAGATAAGCGGTGTCACATGTGTCCCCAGCTGTATATCCTCCACATACTAGATAAGCGGTGCCACATGTGACCGCCCCAGCTGTATATCCCCCACATACTAGATAAGCGGTGTCACATGTGTCCCCAGCTGTATATCCTCCACATACTAGATAAGCGGTGTCACATGTGTCCCCAGCTGTATATCCCCCACATACTAGATAAGCGGTGCCACATGTGACCCCCCCAGCTGTATATCCCCCACATACTAGATCAGCGGTGCCACATGTGTCCCCAGCTGTATATCCCCCACATACTAGATAAGCGGTGCCACATGTGACCCCCCCAGCTGTATATCCTCCACATACTAGATAAGCGGTGCCACATGTGACCCCCCCAGCTGTATATCCCCCACATACTAGATAAGCGGTGTCACATGTGTCCCCAGCTGTATATCCCCCACATACTAGATAAGCGGTGCCACATGTGACCTCCCCCAGCTGTATATCCCCCACATACTAGATAAGCGGTGCCACATGTGACCCCCCCAGCTGTATATCCCCCACATACTAGATAAGCGGTGCCACATGTGACCCCAGCTGTATATCCCCCACATACTACATAACCAGTGCCACATGTGACCCCCCAGCTGTATATCCCCACATACTAGATCAGTGGTGCCACGTGTCCCCAGCTGTATATCCCCCACATACTAGATAAGCGGTGCCACATGTGACCCCCCCAGCTGTATATCCTCCACATACTAGATAAGCGGTGCCACATGTGACCCCCCCAGCTGTATATCCTCCACATACTAGATAAGCGGTGCCACATGTGACCACCCCAGCTGTATATCCTCCACATACTAGATAAGCGGTGCCACATGTGACCCCCCCAGCTGTATATCCCCCACATACTAGATAAGCGGTGTCACATGTGTCCCCAGCTGTATATCCTCCACATACTAGATAAGCGGTGTCACATGTGTCCCCAGCTGTATATCCCCCACATACTAGATAAGCGGTGCCACATGTGACCCCAGCTGTATATCCCCCACATACTACATAACCAGTGCCACATGTGACCCCCCCAGCTGTATATCCTCCACATACTAGATAAGCGGTGCCACATGTGACCCCCCCCAGCTGTATATCCTCCACATACTAGATCAGTGGTGCCACATGTGACCCCCCCAGCTGTATATCCTCCACATACTAGATAAGCGGTGCCACATGTGACCCCCCCAGCTGTATATCCTCCACATACTAGATAAGCGGTGCCACATGTGACCCCCCCAGCTGTATATCCTCCACATACTAGATAAGCGGTGCCACATGTGACCCCAGCTGTATATCCCCACATACTAGATCAGTGGTGCCACATGTGTCCCCAGCTGTATATCCCCCACATACTAGATAAGTGGTGCCACATGTGTCCCCAGCTGTATATCCCCCACATACTAGATAAGCGGTGCCACATGTGTCCCCAGCTGTATATCCCCCACATACTAGATAAGCGGTGCCACATGTGTCCCCCCCAGCTGTATATCCTCCACATACTAGATAAGCGGTGTCACATGTGTCCCCAGCTGTATATCCCCACATACTAGATAAGCGGTGCCACATGTGTCCCCCCCAGCTGTATATCCTCCACATACTAGATAAGCGGTGTCACATGTGTCCCCAGCTGTATATCCCCACATACTAGATAAGCGGTGTCACATGTGTCCCCAGCTGTATATCCCCCACATACTAGATAAGCGGTGCCACATGTGACCCCCCCAGCTGTATATCCTCCACATACTAGATAAGCGGTGCCACATGTGACCCCCCCAGCTGTATATCCCCCACATACTAGATAAGCGGTGCCACATGTGTCCCCCCCAGCTGTATATCCCCCACATACTAGATAAGCGGTGCCACATGTGACCCCCCCAGCTGTATATTCCCCACATACTAGATAAGCGGTGTCACATGTGACCCCAACTGTATATCCCCCCACATAGTAGATAAGCGGTGTCATATGTGATCCCCCAGCTGTATATCCCCCACATAGTAGATAAGCGGTGTCACATGTGACCCCAGCTGTATATCCTCCACATACTAGATAAGTGGTGTCACATGTGTCCCCAGCTGTATATCCCCCACATACTAGATAAGCTGTGTCACGTGACCCCAGCTGTATATCCCCCACATAGTAGATAAGCGGTGTCACATGTCACCCCAGCTGTATATCCCCCACATACTAGATAAGCGGTGCCACATGTGACCCCAGCTGTATATCCCCCGCATACTAGCCAAGCGGTGTCACGTGACCCCAGCTGTATATCCCCCTCATACTAGATCAGTGGTGCCACATGTGACCCTCCCCCAGCTGTATATCCCCCACATACTAGATAAGCAGTGCCACATGCGATTCCCCCAGCTGTATATCCCCCACATACTAGATAAGCAGTGCCACATGCGATTCCCCCAGCTGTATATCCCCCACATACTAGATAAGTGGTGCCACATGTGACCCCAGCTGTATATCCCCCACATACTAGATCAGCGGTGTCACATATGACCCCAGCTGTATATCCCCCACATACTAGATCAGCGGTGCCACATATGACCCTCCCCCAGCTGTATATCCCCCACATACTAGATCAGCGGTGTCACACGACCCCAGCTGTATATCCCCCCACATACTAGATAAGCGGTGCCACATGTGATCCCCCCAGCTTTATATCCCCCACATACTAGATAAGCCATGCCACATATGACCCTCCCCCAGCTGTATATCCCCCACATACTAGATCAGCGGTGTCACACGACCCCAGCTGTATATCCCCCCACATACTAGATAAGCAGTGCCACATGTGATCCCCCCAACTTTATATCCCCCACATACTAGATAATCAGTGCCACATGTGACCCCAGCTGTATATCCCCCACATAGTAGATATGCGGTGCCACATGTGACCCTCCCCCAGCTGTATATCCCCCACATACTAGATAAGCAGTGCCACATGTGATCCCCTCAGCTGTATATCCCCCACATACTAGATAAGCGGTGCCACATGTGACCTGTTAAATATTATTAGTTATGAATTTATATATTAGTTATAGAGTTGTATTCTTATTACACTCAGTTCTGTACTGGACATTGCCTTCCACTGACACTGCATGTGCTATTTTAGCAAGTGGTAAATGTCAACGCCTCTACATATGTAAGATTAGCTCATGGTAAAAGTTCGACTCCATATATACAGAGATCTCGTGCTTTAAGAGACGTATATAATTCATGGCTCACTGTAGAGGTCGCTCTCTCCTTCCCTATCGCCATGAAACACATTCGAGGAGTCATCCTTGCTCGGACATGACATTACGAACAGCTGGTATGTAACTTTGCTACTTGAGAAGCCGAACAGAGACAGACGCCATTTGCCATGTGGGATCCCAGAGAAAGAAGGTTACAAGCTTTTGCTATGAACAAATGGACAATCTCTTTATAATCATGCACCTATTTTTATGTTTTTCTGCAATAATCTTTTCTTTGATGGAAGAAACCAAATAAACCACTACATTTTTATCTGGTAACTAGTCCTAAGTATTTTTCAAGAATACGCATTATTTTACTTTGGAGAGCCAGTCAGATCTGAATTTTTGTACTTTTTTGCGGATTTCCCTCAACTTGCCCAAAAGAGGGATTGAACTTTGCTAACGTCAGTCATATGTGCAAGTGATCAGGAACTCCACTACTCACAAGAATCAGACAGAACCTAGAAGTGAGGACTAAGAATTGCCAGATGGATTGAGAAGTACTACAAGTGCCAGACGTGCTGAAGCCAGACGTGTGAAGACAAGTGCCCACCTTTGTCCATCAAAGGAACAAGCTGAGATATTTCAAGGTAAGAGAAATGGATGTCATTAATTCTTATTCTAAGCAGAGTAAATTGAAATTTAAGTCTGTAGACGAGTCTAATTCAGAAGTATTATGGCTCAGCTGATATGCAGAATGTGAAATGGAAAATCAGAAGTTAGATTCTAAGCTTTTCAATAGAGAAAGAGATAAATTAAAAAATATTCTACAGATGGTAGATGTATTTCACAGGTCGGTATCAGAAAAATCCAAAAATGATTGTTGTGCAGATGTTCCCGAGATTGGCTTTAAAGTTAGGGAGATTGAACAAGATTGTAATCAAGTGTCTGTAGCAGCCATTCAAGGTAACCTTGCAGACGTGGTACAAGATGGAGAAGTAGGAGGAGACTTCAGAACTGACGTAGAGGACGTACAAGGGAAAGATGTACCACTAAAAATAGATCACTCAGAGGCCCAAATCCGAAGTAAGGTAGGAAAAAATTTGTTAAAAATATGCAAAATCAATCCTGCATATGATAACAAAATCCATGTTTGTAGAAACTCTGAGGTTTTTGAAAGCTGTGTTGACAAATTTGATTTATCTAACGAGGAGAAGAATCAGTTGTTCAAAATGTGGATCCCTGTAAATTTTGCTAGGAGATTGTCTTTAAAGTTATCTGGTGAAACACATGAGAACTTAAATGATAAAGACAGATTAAAAATTTTGATTTTTTTTGTGCATCAAATGAAAATTATCCAGATATTGATATTCTTCAAAAATTAAGGATTGGTCGGAAGGAATGTACCTATACATTCATGTCCATATTTCACCGCTTGTATAGAACGGTCATGGAGAATGTCAAAACACAGTCCCTCATTAAGACTTTTGTAAGCAAATTTTGGTTTTTAAATCCTGCATCTCGTGTTATTGCGTCACAAAAAGATTCTTTATTTGAATGTGCGCAATCCCTTGATTTTGCCAAAAAACACGAGAATCGTTAAAAAAGGAAAGTAAATCGTGCTAATTTTGTGAAGACAGGCAGAGTAAAATCTTATCAGAAGACTGTATTAGCAAAGCCTTCTAAAATGAGTTTTCCCCAAAATCAAATCTATGAAGAACGAAGAAAATCACATATTTGTTATAAGCCTTATGGAATGATGCAAAGGATCTCCAAAAAAACACAGATTGAGTTAAGGAAAATTCAAAGTTCTGATCTTCCTTCTGAAAAAAAGATGGCCGAATTTGTCAGACAGAAGCAGGTGGTGAGTGACATCATGGCCTGTAAACTGATCACTTTGCTCAGAGAATCCATCAGTTACAAAGAAATAAGTATGGGTTTAGGAATTGGCTAAAAAAGTAATTAAATGTTGTGTAACAGTGTTATACAATGTATTAGTTATATGTAATTATTATATAGCGTATAATTCTGTAGTTCTATAGTTTTGTAGATATACATATTCATACAGTATATATAGAGTGTTTGTAGAAGTAGAGACTGTAGAACTGTATTTTTTAATGAAAATTAAAATCTACTCCAGTAATAATATTTAGAATTATGAATATGATATTAACCTTCCCTTTTATTTTTCCTTAGAATTTTCATTTCAAAGCAGGACTTAATCGAGAAAAATTCTCTTACAAGGATTTATGCCTTTATTTACACAGAAAGTTGCAATAATTGCATGGTTTTATATTTTTAACACTTAAAAGAAAATAACTAACTGCATTTTAAATGTATTCTGTGTGGATGCCTTTACTGCATGGCATGAATGACAACCACAGCATGTGAAATTTGAACTTTGTTCTAATAATAAGTATGCCAGTATACTATGTCCCTGTAGCCTTTCTCAGCTTTTGCAAACCAATGGAATTTTTTTTCCAGGCCTAAATGTCAAGTATAGCTATACAACGTATATTTATGTCATGTGTATTTGGGGAATATACAAAGAAATATTAAGATACTAAATTTAATAGTTTACAACGCGCATTGATCGATAATTAGGATAATTTGGGTTAAAATACGTGTATTCATCACACCTTCATAGGTGGGGTAATTTGGTTTAAACTTATATGTGACACAGTCTGAGTGACAGATGATGTGTGTATGAGCAGCTGCTTAGGAGTAATGTGATACGTTTGTTGTATGTGAGGCCTCAGGATTCTGAATGCAAGAGAGAAAAAAAAACAAAAACCTTTACTTTTAGGAGAAATATGCAGATCAGCTAAATTATTAGAATATTAAGATATAATGAAATTTCTACACAACATATATTTCTGTAGTTCTTTAGTAATTTCTTGATTTAGTTAATTGTGATAAGTGCAATCGCACATCAAAATGGTTTATGAAGAAAATCTACATTTAAATTAATTTTTCCAAAGGATAATTTTATGATATTCAAATTAATTTTAATGGTTACACATCTTCAGACAAATAATGGTATAAGCAAGTATAAATTCACATAATTTATAAATTAATTATTTTTCATTTTGGTTTTGATAAATTAATTATTTCATAAAACAGTGTCTTTTGGTATTAAGGGGGAAAATATGTTTTTGATCCTGACTACATCATCACATTTGATTAATACCTCTTCTTCACACATTTTAATAAGGAACAAAATATAAATAAGGTACAATGGTATAAGTATTGGGTATAATAACATTAAGTATTATAAAGAATCATTTCTTTACACTGAGAAGAGTATTACATGCAAAGTTGCATAATTTGAATGTTTTGGTAACACAAGTTTATGACAATTATGAAATAATCCAGATCATGGAAATATATATGTTACTGAAGACATAACTACTCTGCATCAACATAAAAGCCTTATTTTTTATTCTTATTTTTATTTCTTATTTTATTCTTATTTTTATTTTTCATTATTTTTAATTCTTCCACCAATATTTAGTAAAGTAATATCTACTGAGAATATTGCTTCATTAAATATAGTGATGATATGGTTCTATTACAAAGGAAAATGTTTCAGTTCTGAGTTATATGCAACAATTCTTTTATTCATTCATCCATTCATTCATTCGCTCACTCATATATTCTTATTTTGGTTCATGGCTATACATTCCTACATATTATTAGTATAATAAATATATTACTTATTAATAAAGATGAAAACACTGGTTACATAAAACACACTGACACCTATGGGTTGAAAAAAGTAATTACACCTATGACATAAAAAATGTTCTATCACATGAAGAATATGGTTAATAATGGATTATCACTTATTATTGGTTTATTATTCCAAACATGAAATCCATATATGGTACAAATTCTGATAATAATTATATGGATATTACTGATTGCTATGGTACGCTGTGATATTATAGGTTAGGAAAATTACCAGGTTTGGTATAGAACAGGGAATGAAGACTTCAAGCAAGATACTGAAATTACGTTAATAAAGACTTTTCATATTTCTAAACTTTATTGATTCTTATCAGTTGCAAGAAGAAGAATGCCGCTATCCAGAAGTCCCAGAAGGTAACAAAGCGATGATTTCTGAGTAATAGACTGATAGTCAGAAGTGCAGTATCCACCACTGTCAATTCCACCACTGACAGTCACAATTAAAGTGTCTAACCTGACAACCAGAGGACGATGATCCTATGATGCTGAGATGAACTGTGTTATCACGTTCTTATCAAGTTCCAGAGGTTTTCAATCACGTGTAAAGCTTCAATGAAGGCTGGTGAACAATGAAGGTAATTGTCAGGAAGCTACAACCCTGACATATGTCCTGTGCATTAGGACTGAGGACTGGTTATGGTGCTATGTTTAGCAAAGAAGAGTCATTTTAACCCTTGCTTTGCTGACCAAAGACGTCACACCTGTTCAAAGACCAGTACCGATGGAGGATTCCAGAATATCCAAGGCGAGCCAATGTAAGCCCAGGTTTTTAAAGGTGACACTGCACGGATATTAAAGCTGCATTTCATCTATAGACTTTGTTTTCTTATCAACATTTGAATTTATGGACTTTGATTTTATACACAACACGATTTCTACAACATCTATATGCTATAGAAAAACTGTGTTTTTAAAAGAACCAAGAAGAAGACAGAAGACATCAAAATGAAGACCAGATGACATCAGATGATGATGACTGAACCTAAGATGCTTCAATTTAGATTTAGGGAAGTATAATTATACATATTGTATATGAATATTGCTCACGGCTTACCATAACATGAATTCACATCAATTATGTCATTGAGTACTTATAACAATAATCTGATATTATTATTGATATTAAATTATTTTGTCAAGGAAGAAGAAAAAAGATCTCATTATATTTTGAGGGTTCCAGTTAATGTCTGTCTCCCTCAAAAGGGGGAATTGTTAAATATTATTAGTTATGGATTTATATATTAGTTATGGAGTTGTATTCTTATTACACTCAGTTCTGTTCTGGACATTGCCTTCCACTGACACTGCATGTGCTATTTTAGCAAGTGGTAAATGTCAACTCCTCTACATATGTAAGATTAGCTCATGGTAAAAGTTCAACTCCATATATACAGAGATCACGTGCTTATAGAGACGTATAAAATTCATGGCTCACTGTAGAGGTCGCTCACTCCTTCCCTATCACCATGAAACACATTCGAGGAGTCATCCTTGCTCAGACATGACATTACGAACAGCTGGTATGTAACTTTGCTACGTGAGAAGCCGAACAGAGACAGACGCCATTTGCCATGTGAGATCCCAGAGAAAGAAGGTTACAAACTTTGCTATGAACAAATGGACAATCTCTTTATAATCGTGCACCTATTTTTATGTTTTTCTGTAATAATCTTTTCTTTGATGGAAGAAACCAAATAAACCACTACATTTTTATCTGGTAACTAGTCCTAAGTATTTTACAAGAATACACATTATTTTACAGGGGAGCGAGGATTTTTACTAAGCTTGATCTGCGGGGTGCCTACAACCTGATATGCATCCGTGAGGGGGACGAATGGAAGACTGCATTTAACACCAGGGACGGGCACTATGAATACCTGGAGATGCCCTTCGGGCTTTGTAATGCTCCGGCCGTTTTCCAAGACTTTGTGAATGACATCTTCCAGGTGATGCTAACCACCTCAGTTGTAGTCTATCTGGATGATATTCTCATCTACTCTCCAGATATGGACTCCCACCGGAGAGATGTTTGCAAAGTCTTTGACCTCCTACGGGCAAACGCCCTCTACACTAAGTTGGAGAAGTGTGTGTTTGAGCAGAAGTCCTTGCCTTTCCTGGGCTATATCATCTCCGCCCAGGGATTGGCCATGGATCCTGCCAAGCTACAGGCGATGATGGATTGGCAGGAGCCTCATTCCCTTAAAGCGGTGCAGCGCTTTTGCAGTTTATCAACTACTTCCGCCAATTCATTCCCCACTTCTCAACTTTGGTAGCTCCCTTGGTTGCCCTCACCAAGAAGGGAGCAAATCCTAAATTGTGGTTGGAGGAGGTCTCCAAGGCTTTCCTCTCTATTAAGTCTCACTTCGCTAGCGCTCCCATTTTACATCGCCCCGATGTGGATGAACCATTTATTATGGAGGTGGATGCCTCAGCCGTCGGTGCTGGAGCAGTCCTGTTCCAAAAGGATGCTCAAGGTTGGAAGCATCCTTGCTTCTTCTTTTCTAAGACCTTCTCATCGGCGGAGAGGAACTATTTCATTGGGGACAGGGAGTTGCTAGCCATGAAGTTGACCTTTTCACAATGGAGACACCTCCTGGAGGGGGCTCGCTATCCCTTCCAAGTCTACACCAACCACAAAAATCTGGTGTACCTACAAATGGCCCAGCGGTTAAATGTTCGCCAAGCCCGATGGTCTCTCTTCTTCTCCCGGTTCCACTTCACCATACATTTCCTTTCCGGTGAGAAGAATGTCCAGGCCGATGCGCTCTCTCGCTCCGTGGTGTCAGCGGAGAAGGAGGAGCCTCGGCTAATTGTACCATCTGAGAGCCTGAGGACAGTGGCTCCGGTCGCCCTTGAGTCTGTACCCCCGGGCAAGACTTTTGTCCCTGCCTGTTTGCGTCCAGAGGTCCTCTCTTGGGCTCACGCATCCGGGATGGATGGACACTTTGGTACTAAGAGGACAGTTGAGGGTTTGGTGAGGACATACTGGTGGACCATGACGTCAGAGACTATATTCAGGCGTGCATCTCCTGTGCCAAGAATAAGTCTTCCCGGCAACGACCCGCTGGGTTACTTTACCCCTTACCGTTGGCGGACAGGCCCTGGGAGATGGTGGGCATGGACTTTGTGGTGGGTCTACCCAAGTCCAGTGGCAGCACAGTTATTTGGGTGGTCACAGACCATTTTTCTAAAATGGGGCACTTGGTGCCTCTCTCTCTCGGCTACCTTCTGCACGGGGCCTAGCAGTGTTGTTCATGAAACACGTTTTCCGGTTACACGGCATGCCAGACAAGATTGTCAGTGACTGGGGTCCCCAGTTTGCATTTCGGTTCTGGAGAGAGCTCTGTCGCTTGCTCAGTATTGAGCTGAATCTCTCCTCGGCCTATCAACCCGAGACGAACGTGTTGGTAGAGAGGTCCAACCACACCCTGGTCACATATCTCCGACATTTTGTCTTGGCCAGGCAGGATGACTGGGCATCCTTGTTGCCATGGGCAGAGTTCGCCTTGAACAACACCGTGGCTGATTCCACTGGCCAGACCCCATTCCTCCTTAACTACAGCCAACATCCTCATGTCCCTGTGCCCATGCCCGTGTCATCCACCGACTCTAGGGTGGCAGACTGGGCGGTGGAGGCACGTGATATTTGGGACCACACTCAGGATGCTATTAGGGCCTCTAAGGAGAGAATGAGGGTCTCCGTGGATGCACACAGGCGTCCTGCTCCAACCTTCTCACCTGGCGACTTAGTGTGGCTCTCCACCCGTAACATCAGGCTGCGAGTCGAGTCCACTAAGTTCGCTCCTCGCTACATTGGTCCCTTTAAGGTCCTCGAGCAGATCAGCTCTGTGGTCTATCGGCTGGCCCTTCCACCACACTTGGCTCTCTCTGACACCTTCCACGTGTCCCTCCTTAAGCTGGTCCACATGTCCCAGTTCTCCGAGTCATCTGCCGGAACATCAGACCTGTCCTCAGACGAGTTTCAGGTTAATTCCATCGTGGGATGCAGGGTGGTACGTGGAAAAAAGTTTTATTTGGTGGACTGGAGGGGTCAAGGTCCTGAAGCTCGGACCTGGGAGCCAGTGGAGAACATCCGCGCTTCCCATTGCGGCATTTGAGCGTAGCGAGGCTCAGAGGGGAGGGGGCCTTAGGAGGGGGGTAATGTTAGACGTCAGGTTCCTGTCGCTGCATAGAAGGAATCCCGAGCCATGCATTCAGCAGTCTCCCATTCCTCTCCAGCTGTAGAGGAGGCTGCTCAGCAGACTCGTCGATCCCAGTGCTCTGCTCATACCAGCTCTGTGGGTTTGGTTGCTGCTGCCACCTCTGGTCCAGCTATAGCAACGCATGCTGGTCAGCAGCGAGCTACTACAGGGACTAAGTCCTCCTTTCGGTCCACTGAGCATGCCCGTGGGACGATCTCCCATTGGAGATCGGAGGCCACCCTTGGCACGCATGTGTTGTGCAGCCTAGCCTGTTAAGCGCCCAGGTCTAGGTGTAGGTAGAGGCAGAGTCAGAGACTGGAATCAGTGTCCACCGGTGGCTCTACACGCCATGGTGCACATGCTCGACACTCCACCATAGTCAGCATCTATAGTGGTGTCCGCAGGTGCGACGCCACGTGCTCAGAAGGTCTAGAGGGACTCTGACCACATGTCCTTGGGGCAGAGTTCTGTTATGATCGAGTCACCGTAGGAGGCAAAAACAGAAATGCTAGCTAAGTCCTGAAAACCAGAGAAGTTGGCAACTATCAGATTGCAGACCCCTGAACCTATCAACACAACTAGCAGTAGCCGTGGGGGGTTCCTACGATGACCTAGACCCCTCGATCACAGCCGGAGAGATACATAGGCCTAAAGAAGGAAAGGGGAAATCTAACTGCCCCAGAGCAGACCCCACAGCAATAGGCAGCCCCCCACATATAATGACGGTGAAGCAAGATGAAAACACTCACACAGACAGAAAGACAGGCTGAGCAAAGAAGGGGCCCAAAAACTACCTAGATAGGAACGGATAGGAAGGCTGCTGTCTGCAATCTGCCAAAACCCTATCTGAGACAAAAGCCAACAAGCTGATATAAAAATGGCCCTGAAGCAACTAAGCTTCAAAAACTAAATCAGCACTCAGGTACATTCAGAAGACAGAGCTCACGGAACACTGCACACTCCAGCAGGGAGTGGCAGAATCCAAAAAGCAAGAAAAACAAAAACAAATCTTAGATGCAAAAAGGCAAAACAGAAAACTTAGCTTTAGGAGAGCAGGAATCAGACTGGAGTCCAAGAGTCCACAGAGAAATCACCCGCAGGGCAGAAAGGGCATAGGCTGCCTTAAATCCAGTCAGTGACTCCACTCAGCCAATCGTCCTCATCAGTCCCAGGTGTCTGATAATCAGGCTCACTACCTTCCTTCACTAGAATAGGGAGTTCACCAGGCCTCAGTGACGGAGGGGAAAATGAACTCACAACAGAGTTCTGTGACAGCATTCTGTGCGCCCCATTGCCAAGCTCTGTGAGTTGTAACAGACTCCGGCATTTAAGTTCCGTGGGACGATCTCCCATTGGAGATCGGAGGTCACATGCTCAGGTCCTTCTTCAGCTCGGATTGGACCATCAGGAAGGTCAGGAAGGTCCCGGAAGGACGTGGCTATAAAAGGATCGCATGGCCACTCGGCAATATAGACAAAGATTAGACCATGTGGAGTGAGTGTTATATGCATGTATGAATGTCTCTGGTGAATTACTCATTAAGAAACCCCTACCCCATAGAATACTATGTAGCCCCCTCATATAGTATAATGTAGCCCCCTCATAGAGTATGATGCGATCACCCCCCATAAAATATAATAAATATAATACAGCCCCCCATAGAACATAATGTAGCCCCAAATAGAATAGAATACAGCCCACCTTCCCATAGAATATAATGTAGCCCCCATATTATATAACACAGACTCCCCCATAGAATATAATGTATAATGTACCGCTCCATGATATATAGCACAGCCACAAAGTATATGACACAGCCCACATAGTATATAACACAGCCCCACATAGTATATAACACAGCCCCACATGGTATACTGCACATCCCCACATGGTATACAGCACAGCCCCACATGGTATACAGCACAACTCTACATGGTATATAGCACAGCACCATGGTATATAGCACAGCCCCACATGGTATACAGCACAGCCCCACATGGAATATAGCACAGCCCCACATGGTATATAGCACAGCCCCACATGGTATATAGCACATCCACACATGGTATACAGAACAGCCCCACATGGTATACAGCACAGCCCCACATGGCATACAGCACAGCACCATTGTATACAGCACAGCCCCACATGGTATACAGCACAGGCCCACATGATATACAGCACAGCCCCCCATTGTTATACAGCACAGCCCCAAATGGTGTACAGCACAGCACCATGGTATACAGCACAGCCCCATGGTATACAGCACAGGCCCACATGGTATACAGCACAGCCCCCCATAAGTATACAGCTCAGCCCCACATGGTATACAGCACAGCACCATGGTATACAGCACAGCACCACATGGTATACAGCACAGCACCTTGGTATACAGCACAGCCCCCCATTGGTCTACAGCACAGCCCCCCGTTGGTGTACAGCACAGCCCCACATGGTATACAGCACAGGCCCCCATTGGTATACAGTACAGCCTGACATGGTATACAGCACAGCACCATGGTATACAGCACAGGCCCATGGTATACAGCACAGCGCCATGGTATACAGAACAGCCCCCATTGGTATACAGCTCAGCCCCCCATTGGTATACAGTACAGCACCCCATTGGTATACAGCACAGGCCCATGGTATACAGCACAGCCCCACATGGTATACAGCAGAGCACCATGGTATACAGCACAGCGCCACATGGTATACAGCACATCCCCCCTAACGCCGGCCCGGTGTATGAGTAAACTAATAATACATTTGCTATAATTGTGCACTGGTGTTGGCCAATGATGGGATCATGGGGGAATGGGACGGAGCACTCACTCTGACATTAAATAGTGCACTTTAGAAGCAGCAGGGTTAGAGAGTCTGAGATGTATCATCATGTAGCTGGCACTTCCAGGGAGGGTGTCTGCAGACTGCACAGCAGCTCATCACACAGCCAGCGCTACACAGGGCAGGACAGAGGGAGCCAAAGAGCAGAGAGTGCCACACTCACACCACACAGCTGGCAGGACAGCGGGAGAGCAGAGTGTGAGCTGAGAGGTCACGGACAGGACACTGACTACTACTCATCACACAGCCAGCAGAACACAGTGGGAGCTGGAGAGCAGAGCTCGGCGTCACGCTATTAGCCGACAACAGAGTGGGAAAGCAGAGCGCAGTGCGTGTCACCACCCGTAAAGAACGCAAGGTCCTTATCTGTGGAGCCAGTGAGAGCCAGCCAGGGTCGCCGCGTCAGAGAGTTATGGTACGTGTGCGCAACACTGCAAATACTCGGACGCGCTTTTAAAGGGCCCATGCTTTTAAAGGGGCCGCGTTTTTAAAGGGCACCAGCAACCTATTTTTTTCTCTCACCAGGGCCCACCGGGCATTTTCCCGCTACCCCGCCAGGCCAGACCGACCCTGGCTGCGCGCGTGCCGCCTATGACAGTCCAGGTGACTCAATTAGATCTGTGTAATTCCTCGCCTGCATGCTACGCACGAGCTGAGTCATGCTCCGGCAGTAAGATAGACTACTCTGCATCCAGTACGACAAACCGTGGACCAAGGACCCCATTAGGATGATGACTCACCGCCAACACCGGGAACCAGACCCCGGCTTCTTTAGGATGACACCAGAGACATCACGCGCCACTTGCGTGGGCGCCACCGTTGGAACCTACAGCTCTGCAGCCAGGAAGCCGGTGGACTGATAAGTTAACCCTTTCATGAACAGTTGCTTTACCTTATACCTCACCTTGCACCCATACCGTGCTAATATCACCTCCTTTACACCCTCTGCTTAACCCATTATCTCACTCCGTGGAGTACAGTGGGGAAAAAAGTATTTAGTCAGTCAGCAATAGTGCAAGTTCCACCACTTAAAAAGATGAGAGGCGTCTGTAATTTACATCATAGGTAGACCTCAACTATGGGAGACAAACTGAGAAAAAAAAATCCAGAAAATCACATTGTCTGTTTTTTTTTTCATTTTATTTGCATATTATGATGGAAAATAAGTATTTGGTCAGAAACAAAATTTCATCTCAATACTTTGTGATATATCCTTTGTTGGCAATGACAGAGGTCAAACGTTTTCTGTAAGTCTTCACAAGGTTGCCACACACTGTTGTTGGTATGTTGGCCCATTCCTCCATGCAGATCTCCTCTAGAGCAGTGATGTTTTTGGCTTTTCGCTTGGCAACACGGACTTTCAACTCCCTCCAAAGGTTTTCTATAGGGTTGAGATCTGGAGACTGGCTAGGCCACTCCAGGACCTTGAAATGCTTCTTACGAAGCCACTCCTTCGTTGCCCTGGCGGTGTGCTTTGGATCATTGTCATGTTGAAAGACCCAGCCACGTTTCATCTTCAATGCCCTTGCTGATGGAAGGAGGTTTGCACTCAAAATCTCACGATACATGGCCCCATTCATTCTTTCATGTACCCGGATCAGTCGTCCTGGCCCCTTTGCAGAGAACAGCCCCAAAGCATGATGTTTCCACCACCATGCTTTACAGTAGGTATGGTGTTTGATGGATGCAACTCAGTATTCTTTTTCCTCCAAACACGACAAGTTGTGCTTCTACCAAACAGTTCCAGTTTGGTTTCATCAGACCATAGGACATTCTCCCAAAACTCCTCTGGATCATCCAAATGCTCTCTAGCAAACTTCAGACGGGCCCGGACATGTACAGGCTTAAGCAGTGGGACACGTCTGGCACTGCAGGATCTGAGTCCATGGTGGCGTAGTGTGTTACTTATGGTAGGCCTTGTTACATTGGTCCCAGCTCTCTGCAGTTCATTCACTAGGTCCCCCCGCGTGGTTCTGGGATTTTTGCTCACTGTTCTTGTGATCATTCTGACCCCACGGGGTGGGATTTTGCGTGGAGCACCAGATTGAGGGAGATTATCAGTGGTCTTGTATGTCTTCCATTTTCTAATTATTGCTCCCACAGTTGATTTCTTCACTCCAAGCTGGTTGGCTATTGCAGATTCAGTCTTCCCAGCCTGGTGCAGGGCTACAGTTTTGTTTCTGGTGTCCTTTGACAGCTCTTTGGTCTTCACCAAAGTGGAGTTTGGAGTCAGACTGTTTGAGGGTGTGCACAGGTGTCTTTTTATACTGATAACAAGTTTAAACAGGTGCCATTACTACAGGTAATGAGTGGAGGAAAGAGGAGACTCTTAAAGAAGAAGTTACAGGTCTGTGAGAGCCAGAAATCTTGATTGCTTGTTTCTGACCAAATACTTATTTTCCACCATAATATGCAAATAAAATGAAAAAAAAACAGACAATGTGATTTTCTGGATTTTTTTTTCTCAGTTTGTCTCCCATAGTTGAGGTCTACCTATGATGTAAATTACAGACGCCTCTCATCTTTTTAAGTGGTGGAACTTGCACTATTGCTGACTGACTAAATACTTTTTTTCCCCACTGTATATCTCTTTTAATAAATCTGTTAACCCTTGCTCTGCCTCCTGTCCGTCACTGTATCCCGCAACCTGCTCACATATCTGCCCTCAACAGGGCAGAGAAGTACGTCTGCGCAGAAGTTCGATGCAGGGAGTGAGGAAGCAAGCAGGAGGGCGGAGTCACAAGAAGATGTGAGGTGCCGGACCTGAACCTGCAACACCCATCGGACTGGACCTCATCAGACCGCCCCATGTTGTGAATTCGCTTTCTGGCCTACCTCTGGTTACTGCTGAAGGTGGTGGAGCTGGTCAGGTTGACGGAGGGGTTGCAAGTTCTCTTTCTGGGCTCCCTCTGGTGGTTACTGGAGGTAATGGAGCTGATCTGATTAACAGAGGCTTGCCACCTGATAATGATGATGACGATTGGAGATCTGGGGTTTCAGACTGGATTTAAGACAGCCGACTCCCTCTATCCCTGCTGGTGATTTTTTCCTGCCTCCTGAGGTCTTAGTTTCCAGCACAGTCCCTGCATGCTCAGCTAAGTGTTCTTTTGCTATTCTGTTCACATTTGATCTGGTTTTGTCTATTTCAGTTTTGTGTGGGTCAGCCAGCTCCGGCTGGGGCGGTGCTGAATCACCATCCATATGTTACTGCTTGTGCCAGTTTGTTTTTGTCCCTTATTAGATTGGCCTCTTTTTGCTCTGCTTTCAGAATATACCAGAGTGCTGATATAGTGGGCGAGGTCGTGCGACTTCAGTATCTTTGCATCAGACGTGTTGGACCTTTTTGCAGGGTTTTTTGCGTGTTTGCAGACAGTGTCTTTCCTTTCTTGTCCTGTCTAGTCAGTGTGGGCTTCATCATTTGCCGAGTCTATTTTCCTACCTGCGTTTGTGTTTTCATCTTGTCTCACCTACAATATTTGTTTCGGGGCTATCTATTCCTTTGGGTTCTGCTCTGGGGCAGTTTAGATTTCCCCTTTCTTGCTTTAGGCTTAGTTAGTTCTCCGGCTGTGCCGAGGCATCTAGGATCATTGTAGGCACGCTCCATGCCTACTGCTAGTTGTGTGGATAGGATCAGGGGTCTGAAATCCGCTTAGTTACCAACCTCTCTGGTTTTCTGTGGCTTAGCTTGGGCTTGCTCTCCTCCTCGGAGACCAAATCATATCAGCTCCCCTCCCGGTGAGTATAATAAATCTTGTAACGATAATGTAAAATATCATGTATGATTTCTCAGGAACATTCCAGAATTTTCCATTCTCTACACTCTCTAGAATGATTCATAGCAGCACAGAGCCAAGCAACACCCTCTCTTCCCCCCTTGTCACATAATGCAGCGTTATGTTCTCCTCTGCCTGCAGCTTCATTTACAGCTTGTAACACTACACTAGCTCTTTCCTGTTCTCCCCCTTCCTCAGGAATGTCTTAATAAGCAGAAAGAATTTCATTTGTCCTCAACATGTGCTTAGCTGCTCTCATAGACAATAATGAGAATCTAATCATTTGGTCATAAAAAGCTGCCAGATTACAACAGAAATATGAAAATAACATATTGGGACGTGCTCCAAATGGGCTTCACTACAGCGGTTCTTGCTAAGTTCCAGTACCAACAGAACCAGAGAAATGAATTTCTCCTGAACGGTGTGGAATAACTAGTTCCAGTTTGGTTTTGGTTGAATGCCAGCGACAGGCTGGAAAAGATGATACTATGTGCGTTTCTACATGAGGTACCCTCTGCGAGTTATGGTTATGATAAGTTTTTCAGCCAGATTGTTACTGTAATAGCAGGGGGGAGGACCGCCACAAGCCAGCACCTTTGGTGGGGTCACAAGCCCAGACTTATAAGTCTGCAACTGAGCCCCCCTCAGTTAGTTGCTGCCTGGAAGCTGTTGCCACAAGACCTCATCCATGAATTATGATGTATGGCTCCAGGCCGGGATTGGTAATCTGCCCAACCGGGCATTTTCCGGTGGGCCGCTATTAGCCCGTTGTGGGCCGCAGGCTAATGCGGCGGCCACTGGCCTCTTTTACCCGCCGCCGGCCCTTTAAATTTGCGGGCACGGCTGCGGTTTCAAAGGTGCGCAGCTCGCGCTGCAGATTTTGGGGTGGCACTGGCACCCTAGGGGTTAAGAACGCGTGGCGACATGAAACTGCACGTCGCAGCGCGTTCTTTGAGGGCGGAGCCGGAGAGAGCACGCTCTGCCATCAAAGGTTGCCTGCAGGGCAGGCAGCGCCTACTCATGTCTCACTGTGTTGCGTCCTATCATCGGCGACGGCGTCCAGGGCGGCAGCAGGAATCCAGGAGCGACTGCTGCTGCGAGTCTCCTACCCCCGTGCACTGGTTCAGGGCAGGCTTCAGGACAGGTCTAGAGTCCAGTAAGTTGGCTGGGGCGGGGGTGAGTTTAGTTCTAAAGAGGGCCTGGAGGTGGGGAGGTCGGGCGGCGGGCGCCATCTGCCTGAGGCCCAGAGGCTGAGCTGAGGCTGGCTGGGGGGCCACAATCTGCCTGAGGCACTGAGCTGAGGCTGGCTGGGGGGCCGCAATCTGCCTGAGGCCCTGAGCTGAGGCTGGCTTGGGGGCCGCAATCTGCCTGAGGCCCTGAGCTGAGGCTGGCTGGGGGGCTGCAATCTGCCTGAGGCCCTGAGCTGAGGCTCGCTGGGGGGCCACAATCTGCCTGAGGCCCTGAGCTGAGGCTGGCTGGGGGGCCGCAATTTCCCATCCTTCCTGGCCATTTTTGTCCTTAAGGATATCCAGCCACTGGATCCCTCCGATTCTCTTTCCGAGTCCCTTAAAATCTGTATTTCTGAAATCTAACCTTGAAGTTTGAGTCTTCACAGGTCTTCCGCCTCTAGTTATCCAAAATTCTAAAATAGCATGGTCACTACCTCCAAGGGTCCCAGCCACTCTTACCTCCTCAACCATTTCCTCATTGTTTACAAGGATTAGATCCAAGGTAGCATATCCCCTTGTTTTCTCCCCTACCTTTTGGAAGATAAAGTTGTCTGCAACAGAGGATAAGTATTTACTTGACCTGTTAGTTTTGCCTGAGAAGGAATCCCAACAAATGTCTGGATAGTTTAAATCTCCCATGACCACTATTTTTTGGAGAACTTGGCCATTCGATGCATAAAGAGGTCATCCATATCTTCAGCTTGCACAGGCAGCCTGTAATAAATGCCTACATTGGTAGCTAGATGATGACTGGGTGGCTGGAATTGAGGACTGGATATAAGGCTGCCGACGCCCTTCTTCCTGGCTGGTGATTTTCCTGCTAGATTCTTGGAGACCAGTCTGATTCCTGCATCTCAAAGCTAAGTTTTTCTGCTCTGCTTTGTACTCTTCAGTTTTGTTTTTGTTTTGCCTTGTTTTTTGGGAGTTCTGCCATCCCCAGCCGGGGGTGAGCTGAACTCCATTTTTGTCTCTGATCTGTTGATATTTTGCTCTGTCTTCAGAATATACCTGAGTGCTGATATAGTCTTTTGAAGCCTAGCGACTTCAGGGCCTGTTTTTCCTATCAGTCGGTTGGCTCATTTTGATAGGGTTTTTGCGGATGGCAGACAGCAGCTTTCCTATCCTGTCCTATGTAGTTAGCTTGGGCCCCATCATTTGCTCAACCTATCTTTCTATCTGTGTTAGTGTTTTCATCTTGCTTCACCGTCATTATATGTTGGGGGCTGCCTATTGCTTTGGGGTCTGCTCTGGGGCAATTTAGTTTTCCCCTTTCTGTCTTTAGGCTATATAGTTCTCCGGCTGTGATCGAGGGGTCTAGGGTACCGTAGGAACCCCCCACGGCTACTGCTAGTTGTTGTGGATAGGTTCAGGGGTCTGCAATCCGATAGCTGCCAACCTCTCTGGTTTTTCTGGACTTAGCTGGTATTTTGTTTTTTCCTCCTTCGGTGACTCATCATAACAGACACCACAGTGAGCATGTGCGGCAGCTGCTGTATTCAGTGGTCGCACATGCTCACTACTGCTCCTTGTTCAAAGAGGACGTTGGGATACCCATTATTTTGATCCATCTTTCTGGGACAACCACACTAATTCACAGCACTGGTGATCACTGCGATTTTAAGAGTTTGATGACTACACTATGGTGATATTAGTTATATAAAGGGAGGTCACTTGCTCCAGTGAAGAGAGCCAGTACAAATAATATATTATATGCTTGCCTGTTCATAATAAGGACTCATAATGGGGTCCATCAGATTTCTAGTGCTTTTGGCAGCTTGAGTGTCCATATAGACTAAGCTATTCGTGCTTTCTTAAATACTGAAAAACTCTTAACAGACTGGCAAAAACAGGTCAAACAAGACAATAGGTGACAACCTCTGGTAAGGATCTACCTGTATTAGAGAGACACTGCAAAAAGGAACTCAAATAGTCACTTTTAATTTAATGAGTGCCATGTAATACCACAAGTCTCCTCTAGTGGCCGCTGCAGCAGAAATGTGTTGCTGCACTTGCAGAGATCAACTGATCGCTAGCAAACCACTTTAAATACTGGTCAGAAAAAAATAATTAGAAATTTTTTTTATAACTTTTTTAGATTTTATTAACTTCTGGATGGGAAGAATGTTTTTATTTTCTTATATATTTAGGCTGCTTTTCTATATTTAAGCTGCTTTTTTGACTTCTAGATGGGAACAATGATTTTTTTTTCTTTTATATTTAAGCTGCTTTTGTATGTTTAGGCTGCTTTTTTTCCCCTTTATTTTTTTATTGCTTATTATGATGTATCCATTATCGTAGCCTAGTGCAGGTGTTAGCGTGTTTGTCAGTTTTTGACTAGTGTCTGATTTATGGACAGTATAGTGTAGCTGGATGTGTTGTACATTTATCTTTTCTTTTATGGAAACAGAAAGTTTAACTATAATCCTGACAAGATCTTGCTCAGAGGCATGAGCGTATAACATGAATGCATGTGCAACGTATTCTTATACCTATGAGATATTACCTAGAGCCGTGAATTCCTGAAATGTTTCCTTTTTTACTGCCATCATTTTCATAACCCATAAGAAACTGTTTGGTTCGCAGTTTAGGGTCACTTTTGAACCTCTTTATGCAGGTTGCTCAAAATTCTTAATAGAGGATATGACCACCTTTGGAGAGCTTTTTATTTTTTATTTTTTTTACTGTAAAGAATGTATTATTTGCTAAAAAGCAGTTTTGCAAAAGGTGATCATTAATAATGTTGTTTTCTACAGCCTTCATGTATCACGGTACATAGCAGGCTGCAGAATATGTCAGTGTTTGGGGCCCACTTTGCTGAAAGTGGAAAACTCATTTAGGCTATGTGCCCACGTAGCATTTAAATCCGGACACTGAAAACCGGACTCCTTCCCAGAAATCGTGCGGTTTTTCCACGCAATTTTACCGCGATAATGTTCGCGATTTTGCCGCGATTTTCGCGTGCAATATTCAAGCACTTTCCAAGCGATTTGAAGCATCGCTTGGAAAGTAATTGACAGGTTGGTCACACTCGTCAAACATAGTGTTTGAGAAGTGTGACCAGCGTTTTACTATTGAGGCTGCATATGCGGCATCAATAGTAAAAGAAAGAATGTAAAAAATAATTAAAAAATAAAAAATCGGTGTATATTTACCTTCCGGCGTCCCGTGCTGCCATCCCGGGCCTCAGCGTTCCCAGTAATGCCTTGCGAGACCTGTGATGACGTTGGTCTCGCGTTGCTATAGCGATCTCACGAGACCGCTAGAGTCACGCGAGACTACGTCATCACAGGTCCTTGCCGCAAAGCATTACTGGGAACGCCGAGGCCGGGAATGCAGCGCGGGACGTCGGAAGGTAAATATACCCCGATTTTTTATTCTTTTTTTTACAGGGGTATGGTGCCCAGGGCCTGGAGGACAGTCTCCTCTCCTCCACACCGTGGGTACCAACCGCACATGAGACGCTTAACTTCCCGCATGGTGGGCATAGCCACATGCGGGAAGTAAGCGATTCTCATGCATTCCTATGGGTGCGGAATCGCGGCAATTCTTTGCAATTCCGCACAAAAGAATGAGCATGCTGCGATTTTTTCCGTGATGCGATTCCGCCGCGGAAAAAAGCGCAGCATTAGCACAGCATGTGTGGAATGCCATAGGAATGCATGGGGTGAGTTCTGTACAAGATTTTTAAACGTTTTCGCAGCGTTTTCGCGCCAAAAATCGTGGCAAAAACGCTTAAAAATCGCATCATGGGCACACAGCCATATTCTTCTAACTACGCAGTACTAGATTGTTCGTCTGACCTCATCACATTTTTGCAGTTGTCACATATTTGTCACAGATTTGTAAGCCAAATGAGCAAAAGAATAATATAGTAAAATAGCAAAAATAACATTTTCTTCCTATTGTTCTGTCTCCAATCGTAACAAACTCGGCAATATGCAAGATAACCGCAGAACTTTTTTTTTCACTGCAGTTACAAATTGTCCATATCCGTCAGAGTAAAGGGTGCAGTGAACCTTTATATATTAGAGCAGGGGTCCCTAACCTGAAGCTTGAGCACCACATGTGGCTCGCGGAACCGTGATGTGTGGCTCACGGCTGTCTGCCAGCTTGGTGCATTAGCTTCAGGTGCAGGAAACAGCTATGAAGAGCAGATCTCTTGATGGTGACTTGTGTATAGACTGGCACAGAAGAGCAGATCTGAATGAGGGTAAGGAAACCATGGAGTTTGGCATACTTCCTTGTGTGATTTCAGTGGAAAACCTTTGATTGTCTTTATACCGGTAATAGGGGGCTCTGGGTGTCACTAGTGTGAGTGCGGCAGGAGCTGGATTGGGCTCTCAAGGTCAGAAAGGTTGGAGACCACTGTATTAGAGGATTGCATGTATGTAAAGGAACATAATATAGCTTATTAATTAGAAATGCCCTTTTTTGTCCCACACTGCCTGAGAAGTAGAATGTGGCAGTGTACGCCGGGCAGTGTCACTACAGGTGCATGATACCTGCTGATGGTGCACATTCATTAGATCACTACAGGTGCATGATATCTGCTGATCGTGCACATTCATTAGATCACTACAGGTGCATGATACCTGCTGATGGTGCACATTCATTAGATCACTACAGGTGCATGATCCCTGCTGATCGTGCACATTCATTAGATTCCTACAGAAGCATGATACCTGCTGATGGTGCACATTCATTAGATTCCTACAGAAGCATGATACCTGCTGATGGTGCACATTCATTAGATCACTACAGGTGCATGATACCTGCTGATGGTGCACATTCATTAGATCACTACAGGTGCATGATACCTGCTGATGGTGCACATTCATTAGATCACTACAGGTGCATGATATCTGCTGATCGTGCACATTCATTAGATCACTACAGGTGCATGATACCTGCTGATGGTGCACATTCATTAGATCACTACAGGTGCATGATCCCTGCTGATCGTGCACATTCATTAGATTCCTACAGAAGCATGATACCTGCTGATGGTGCACATTCACTAGATTCCTACAGAAGCATGATACCTGCTGATGGTGCACATTCATTAGCTCACTACAGGTGCATGATACCTGCTGATGGTGCACATTCATTAGATCACTACAGGTGCATGATACCTGCTGATGGTGCACATTCATTAGATCACTACAGGTGCATGATACCTGCTGATGGTGCACATTCATTAGATCACTACAGGTGCATGATACCTGCTGATCGTGCACATTCATTAGATTCCTACAGGTGCATAATACCTGCTGATGGTGCACATTCATTAGATCACTACAGGTGCATGATACCTGCTGATCGAGCACATTCATTAGATCACTACAGGTGCATGATCCCTGCTGATCGTGCACATTCATTAGATTCCTACAGAAGCATGATACCTGCTGATGGTGCACATTCATTAGATCACTACAGGTGCACGATACCTGCTGATGGTGCACATTCATTAGATCACTACCGGTGCATGATCCCTGCTGATCGTACACATTCATTGGATTCCTACAGGTGCATGATACCTGCTGATCGTGCACATTCATTGGATTCCTACAGAAGCATGATACCTGCTGATGGTGCACATTCATTAGTTCACTACAGGTGCACGATACCTGCTGATGGTGCACATTCATTAGATCACTGCAGGTGCATGATACCTGCTGATCGTGCACATTCATTGGATTCCTACAGAAGCATGATACCTGCTGATGGTGCACATTCATTAGATCACTACAGGTGCATGATACCTGCTGATCGTGCACATTCTTAGATCACTACAGGTGCATGATCCCTGCTGATGGTGCACATTCATTAGATCACTACAGGTGCATGATACCTGCTGATCGAGCACATTCATTAGATCACTACAGGTGCATGATACCTGCTGATCGTGCACATTCATTGGATTCCTACAGGTGCATGATACCTGCTGATCGTGCACATTCATTGGATTCCTACAGAAGCATGATACCTGCTGATGGTGCACATTCATTAGATCACTACAGGTGCACGATACCTGCTGATGGTGCACATTCATTAGATCACTACAGGTGCATGATCCCCGCTGATCGTGCACATTCATTAGATCACTACAGGTGCATGATACCTGCTGATCGTGCACATTCATTAGATCACAACAGGTGCATGATACCTGCTGATCGTACACATTCATTGGATACCTACAGGTGCATGATACCTGCTGGTCTTGCACATTCATTAGATCACCACACGTGCATGATCCCTGCTGATCGTGCACATTCATTAGATTTCTACAGAAGCATGATACCTGCTGATGGTGCACATTCATTAGATCACTACAGGTGCATGATACCTGCTGATGGTGCACATTCATTAGATCACCACACGTGCATGATCCCTGCTGATCGTGCACATTCATTAGATCACTACAGGTGCATGAAACCTGCTGATCGAGCACATTCATTAGATCACTACAGGTGCATGATACCTGCTGATCGAGCACATTCATTAGATCACTACAGGTGCATGATACCTGCTGGTCGTGCACATTTATTAGATCATTACAGGTGCCTGACACCTGCTGATGGTGCACATTCATTAAATCACTACAGGTGCATGATCCCTGCTGATCGTACACATTCATTGGATTCCTACAGGTGCATGATACCTGCTGATCGTGCATATTCATTAGATCACCACACGTGCATGATCCCTGCTGATCGTGCACATTCATTAGATCACTACAGGTGCATGATCCCTGCTGATCGTACACATTCATTGGATTCCTACAGGTGCATGATACATGCTGATGGTGCACATTCATTAGATCACCACACGTGCATGATCCCTGCTGATCGTGCACATTCATTAGATCACTACAGGTGCATGATACCTGCTGATCGAGCACATTCATTAGATCACTACAGGTGCATGATACCTGCTGGTCGTGCACATTTATTAGATCATTACAGGTGCCTGACACCTGCTGATGGTGCACATTCATTAAATCACTACAGGTGCATGATACCTGCTGATCGTTCACATTCATTGGATTCCTACAGGTGCATGATACCTGCTGATCGTGCACATTCATTAGATCACTACAGGTGCCTGACACCTGCTGATGGTGCACATTCATTAGATCACTACAGGTGCATGATCCCTGCTGATCGTGCACATTCATTGGATTCCTACAGGTGCATGATACCTGCTGATGGTGCACATTCATTAGATCACTACAGGTGCATGATACCTGCTGATCGTACACATTCATTGGATTCCTACAGGTGCATGATACCTGCTGATGGTGCACATTCATTAGATCACCACTCGTGCATGATCCCTGCTGATCGTGCACATTCATTGGATTCCTACAGGTGCATGATACCTGCTGATGGTGCAAATTCATTAGATCACTACAGGTGCATGATACCTGCTGATCGTGCACATTCATTGGATTCCTACAGGTGCATGATACCTGCTGATCGTACACATTCATTGGATTCCTACAGGTGCATGATACCTGCTGATCGTACACATTCATTGGATTCCTACAGGTGCATGATACCTGCTGATCGTGCACATTCATTAGATCACTACAGGTGCCTGACACCTGCTGATGGTGCACGTTTATTAGATCACTACAGGTGCATGATACCTGCTGATCATGCACATTCATTAGATCACGACAGGTGCGTGATTCCTGCTGATGGTGCACATTCATTAGATCACTACAGGTGCCTGACACCTGCTGATGGTGCACATTCATTAGATCACTACAGGTGCATGATCCCTGCTGATCATGCACAGTCATTACATCACTACAGGTGCATGATACCTGCTGATGGTGCACAGTCATTAGATCACTACAGGTGCATGATACCTGCTGATGGTGCACATTCATTAGATCACTACAGGTGCATGATCCCCGCTGATCATGCACAGTCATTACATCACTACAGGTGCATGATACCTGCTGATGGTGCACATTAATTAGATCACTACAGGAGCATGATCCCCGCTGATCATGCACAGTCATTAGATCAGTACAGGTGCATGATACCTGCAGATGGTGCACATTCATTAGATCACTACAGGTGCATGATACCTGCTGGTCGTGCACATTCATTAGATCACTACAGGTGCATGATACCTGCTGATGGAGCACATTCATTAGAGTATTGCAGATGCATGATACCTTGTGGTCGTGCACATTCATTAGATCACTACAGGCGCCTGGCACCTGCTGATGGTGCACATTCATTAGATCACTACAGGTGCATGATACCTGCTGATGGTGCACATTCATTAGATCACTACAGGTGCATGATACCTGCTGATCGTCCACATTTATTATATTACTAGTTGAAGATCCCGGCGCTGCCCGGGCATAGTAACTAACTGTGGTTAGTTATAACAAATTATAATTATCCTCCATCCCATAGTCCCGTGCCCATATACCCATCATACATATCCACCATCCCATAGTCGAGTGCCCATATACCCATCACACATCCTCCATCCCATAGTCCCATGCCCATATACCCATCACACATCCTCCATCCCATAGTCCCGTGCCCATATACCCATCACACATCCTCCATCCCATAGTCTCGTACCCATATACCCATCATACATATCCTCCATCCCATAGGCCCGTGCCCATATACCCATCACACATTCTCCATCCCATAGTCCCGTGCCCATGTGCCCATCATACATATACTCCATCCCATAGTCCCGTGCCCATGTACCCATCATAAATATCCGCCATCCCATAGTCCCGTGCCCATATGCCCGTCATACATATCCTCCATCCCATAGTCCCATGCCCATATACCCATCATACATATCCTCCATCCCATAGTCCCGTGCCCATATACCCATCACACATTCTCCATCCCATAGTCCCGTGCCCATGTGCCCATCATACATATACTCCATCCCATAGTCCCGTGCCCATGTACCCATCATAAATATCCGCCATCCCATAGTCCCGTGCCCATATGCCCGTCATACATATCCTCCATCCCATAGTCCCATGCCCATATACCCATCATACATATCCTCCATCCCATAGTCCGGTGCCCATATACCCATCATACATATCCTCCATCCCATAGTCCCGTGCCCATATACCCATCACACATCCTCCATCCCATAGTCCCGTGCCCATATACCCATCATACATATCCGCCATCTCATAGTCCCGTGCCCATATACCCGTCATACATATCCTCCATCCCATAGTCCCATGCATGATAACTGCTGATCGTGCACATTCATTAGATTATTACAGGTGGATGTTCCCTACTGATGGTGCACATTCATTAGATTGTGCATGATAGTGGCTGCTTGCACACGACAGATATCATTAGCAGTGATGTCACCATTACAGAAGTTAGAGGAACCAATATAACCCTTTAATTATATTGGAACAGGAATAATTTATGGAAATTCCTGGTGGCAAGCTTATCGTCAGCAGGATGAAAAACTGTTTCGAGTCCCATCCATTGACAATTTTCATATCCGAGCAGAATTCCAATGGAGGGAAATCCATGACATGTGAAACAGTTCTCAGTTTACTGCTAAAATCTCAGCATGTTGGACGAAATAACAAGGAAACGAGCATCCTGGGGACAATCCCACTCACCCTTCCCATTAGGGCGTGTAGAAAACCTATGACCAAACACATTAGATGCTGCAGAACACCTGTATGGAAAGCTCTAGAATGGTGAAGTGCCGTGCATACTCGTCTATAAAATAGAAATTTTTATATGCCATGATTAATATATGCAGAAATAGCACAGTGGTGACAGAATCAGTCATAGTCATAGAGTCGACGCCTGTCCTCCTCTTGTCTGGGTGATGATTTCATCTGTCAGAAATGAAGTTATGTTTGATGTGATAACACTACACACGGCAGATAAGGTGTGATTATAACACATATCTACATCATGTCACATATACTGTAGATTTGCATATACATTTCCCCTGCAGCAATACAGTCATTGGGTGTCACTGCAAAATAGTCTTTAGCGTCAGTCATGCTGCTGAATTATGCATTAAGGGGTATTAATAGACTGAGACCACTGTAAAAGAATGTTTAGAATGAGCTGTCCTGTGTGTGCACATGAATACCAACACTATTGACTTCTATCCTCCATTTTTTATCAGTTGTTCCCTATACAGACTATATACCTAATTTCCAGTTGTCTCTGTGCCAGTGGTTGGATACTAGATACTATGATGTCTCCCAAACAAATCACAAATACATGAGGGATTCCTACTCTCCTGTCTCTATGGGGCTCATGCTCGGAATCCAGCTCTGTGAGATAAAACACATACTAGAAAGCAGCAGAACAAATGTATTTGTTTGTGTATATATAGTGCATCTCTTTGCTCCTCTTTCTCATTAGACTTTAATAGGAAGTCAATTATATGAATAGTTAACCATTCAACTTCCCTTTGAAACCAATACATACCTGGTGTGAACACAACCAGGAAAGCTATTGTATTAAAGCTCCTATGATGAAAGATTGAGATTTAGAGAATAGACAGGGATGCACATATTCCTTTCTTCCAAAATCTTGGCAGACTCAAACACCGGTGGCAAGTTATTACTATGGATCTGATCGTGAGGGGACACACATTTTCAGATTCAGGAATAATAGAGGAAGAGTATGCATATTTTCTCATAACTGTAACACCTACCTAAAAGCCCCAAATATATAGTGGCCAGAAAACTGACACCAGCCATGTCATATTTGGTCTCTGGGTAACGGTAAAATCCTGATAAAACATAATGTTTTGGCCGGCGGAACGCACCAAATAATAAAGATGAAATAATATATAAGGTGCGTTCGTAGCACAGGGCCCACTGTGCAGAGGTGACCAACTGCTGCTGAACAATGAGGGAAAAGTGTTTAGGAGTAAAGCTGGACGGCAGTGCGTAATCACTGAGCCGGTGCGAACAGGCAAGTGCACCGTTACCTCACACATCCGTTTGTGTCCATCAGTGAAAATCCGCTGTTTTGCAAAAAAAAAACGGATCCACCATTTTTCTTGGCGGATCCGTTTTTTTTCCCATTGAGTTGCATTACCGGCGGATCTTGAAGGATGGCCATCCGTTGGATCTGTTTTTTTGCGGATCCGCCAAAATTTTGGCATCCGCCGACATGCCTGGACGGACGATGCAACATTTTTTCGGGCAGCCGGATCCGCATTTCTCACTGCGCATGCCAGAAAGACTTCACGCAGCCGCAAATTTAACCCTAAACTTTGTTCTGGCGGCTGAAAAATCTCTCTCTCTCGGCCGCGGTTCCTTTAAAATTCTTCCTTTCATGGATCCGTTAAAATAACGGTCCGGTGCCAAACGTTGTGGTCAGTACAGGAACGGATCCGTTATCCGCCATTTTAGCGGATTTTGACTGACCAAAAAAACTAATGTGTGAAACAGGCCTTAGCGTCACGGGGTGTTTACCACTGCTGAAACGTGTGCAGTATCCGCCCTGACGGACGCCACTAAACAGCCAAATAACTGGGCTGGAAAGTGCTACTAAAGCGCACGGCGTAACCAGCGGACGCTGCGATAGCAGTGGCCAAGGAGGCCTATACTGGCCGACGCTCTAGGCGCTAGCGGTGGATGTGGAGCAGCACTGCGGCGCTATGCAGTGTAGAGCTAACATACTGACTCTAATCCCTCACCCTAAGGCTGGTTTCACATTTGCGCTTTATAGCGAAGCGACGGCCTGCGCACGGCCGCCGCTACGCCCCGCCCCCTCCCGGCTCCCTGCCCGCCCCATCCGGTCATCGCCGCCTCCTAGCGCACATGGACGCTTGCGATCTGCGCACCCTATCTTTAGCATAGGGTGCGCAGGTCGTGCGCTGGCCGTGCGCTAGCAGGATTTTGCCGTGCGCTGCGGACTTTTGAAGGTGCGCCCGTGTGCGCCGAACGCAGCATGTTGCATTTCAGCGCGCACGGCGCACCTTCAAAAGTGTACAGCGCACGGCAAATTCCTACTAGCGCACGGCCAGCACACAATCTGCGCACCCTATGCTAAAGATAGGGTGCGCAGATCGCAAGGGTCCATGTGCGCTAGGAGGCGGCGATGACCGGATGGGGCGGGCAGGGAGCCGGGAGGGGGCGGGGCGTAGCGGCGGCCGTGTGCAGGCTGTCGCTGCGCTACAAAGCGCAAATGTGAAACCGGCCTAACACATACATAGTTTCCAAGGAGGGGGGAATTATAATGCGTCACCAGGCTCATTCATCCATTATCACACATACACTAAATGCATTAGCCTCAGAGTCTATCATAGCGCATGACGGAGCGGCCATGCGAACCTTTTATAGCCGTGCCCTTCCGGGACCTTCCCGATCCTCCTGATGGACCAATCAGAACTGGAGAAGGACCTGAGCATGTGACTCCTGATCCCCAATGGGAGATCGTCTCATGAGCATGCTCAGTGGACCAAATGAAGGACAGACTCTGGAGTATTTTTCTGCAGGCCAAGCTGCATTGCCATAACTGGACCAGAGGTGGCAGCAGCAACCGAACCCAAAATGCTGCTGTGGGCAGAATGCCGGGATGATGGAGTCTGCTGAGCAGGATCCACTGCAGCCGGAGGGGCATGGGAGACCGCAGATGGCAAGGCTTGGGATTCCTGCTGTGCAGCGCTCGGAACCCGATACCTAACACATAAGGCAGCGATCTTGAACTTCTGTAATCATCAGGAGTGAAGTTATGTCATAAGCTGGGAATTTCATAAAATCCTGAAAGGCTGAGCATATCTCCAACCCAGCCCATGTGAGATCATCCCAAGGGGGTGTGAGGGTATAACTCAGGTGCTGATAAATGGTCAAGACACATTATGATGTGTTCATGTAGAAAGATACATATCAGTGTATGCACGATTACCATTGGCTGGATAGTTTCAAGCTAAACGCTCTTCTTCACTAGGCTGCATCATATCTGTGATAAGCGTAGTGAGTTTCTTTTGTTTTATCGATTTTATTTTTATTTTATTTTCTATTTCTATTATATATTTTCTATTCCAGGACTATGATTTTGATGACCCATCCTTAGGATTAGTCGTCAATATCAGATTGGCAGTGGTATGACATCACTCACCCCCACTGATCAGCTGTTAGCAGGTCCCAGTACTGCCAGAAGTACATAGTGTACGGAGTCAGAACAGCTCCTTACATGTTGTAGTGGCCATTCTCAGTACTGCAGCTCGACTCCTGTTGAAGTAAACAGGAGCAGCTTTCCAAGCACAACTACTCCACTTTTTTCTTTCCACTAGTTTTGATAAACCTTGCTTTTGTTATTTACCTCTGACACCTTGATACATTGATTATTTGCTTATTTGGACATGTGTCCTCCGCCTTCTCCTGTCTCTCTTTATAAATATATTTGTATTTCTGTATATACGATTGTTGCAACATTTACCATACTTTGTTTCTTACCTTGGTATCTGGTGACTAATCCATTATACAGCCCACACAGGGGTGGATACAGTGCATGGCGCGGCTGTGGGGTGAGACATTTGGGAATGGTCTATTTTTCTACAAGCTACATCCGTTGTAGATTATAATTACTATGTATGTATTGTGCCTGACATCGGGGTACATGTGATGTTTCCAGTTCAGAGGGTCCTGCAGCGATTGCACCATTACTGCAGCGCCTGTGGGGTTTTTTTCATTTTAGGAATTGCATCTCTTCCTCAGGGCCGGCCCGAGAGATTACGGCGCCCTAGGCAAAACTATTTTGTTGCGCCCCTACTATACTTGGCAGCAGATGAAAACTTGGGATATAAATTTAGGAGCAGCGTGGCATGGCGAGCGAGGAGTGAGGACGCATGTAAGAGAGCTCCCGCTCCAGCACCGGAGACCGACCCGAACAGAGCCCAGCATACTCACCCCACCTTCCGATGTCGGCTAGGAGGACCAGGGGGAATACGTCCGCGGGCCCCTCAGCACCCGACAGCACTCCCAGAGGCATCTCCCGCTACCTTATAGGAGCGGGAAGAAGGAAGGCCGCGGGCGCCATGACAGGTGTGGAGACCGGAGTGCAGCAGGCCCCGCCGCCACCAGGAAGTAAGGTGCAGGCGGGAGGAGAGAGAACTGGTGAGACGGCAGACGGAAGGGGACCCCCTGGGAGGAACGGGGGCACATCCACGGGGGCCCAGCAGGCAGCGAGGCTCTCTCCTCCAAATAAATCCTTTGGGGCCCAGGAGACCCGTCAATCACAGGGGCACCACGCGGATGGTCCCGCGCAGACACAGGTCGGCGGATCAGATAAGAACCCCGGGGGGACGAATGCAGAACCCCCCGTGTCGCAGAGAGGCGGCAGTGTCCCTCCAGACGTCGACATGGCCGCAGCGGCTGTCCCTGCGGCACTGGGAGCAGCAGACCCCATGATGATGGACACCGCAGCATCAGATATACAAAATAATGCAACTCGCCGACCAGACGCACTCCTGACACCGCAACACGGGAGATCATCCTCTTCCACGACAGGGTGCTCTGTGACACCCATGGGAGCTGATATCAGTCTATTATACAATAAGATAAAAGATATCCCGACGAAGCAGGATATGGAGCAGTACATTGCTCGTTTGGAATGCTCCTATAAGGCTGAACTTTCCGTACTAAGAGATGATATTCAACAATGTGGTGAGAAAGTGGAATCTCATGACCAGCTTATAGCCTCCCTAACCGAAAGAATGGAGGCTCAGGAAGCCGCCACAGCCGCACAAGCAAGACAGTTGCAAACTCTAGCAGAAATGCTGGATGATTCTGAGAATAGGGGACGCAGAAATAATATAAGAGTAAGGGGATTGCCTGAATCTATACCTCCCCAAGAGTTGAACACCACTTTGAGAGATATTTTTAACTCGGTACTAGATAGGCCTCAGGATGCCCCACTGGAACTGGATCGTGCCCACAGGTCCCTGGGCCCGCGTCCCGGCGAGCAAGATCCACCGTGAGATGTGATATGCCGGGTTCACAAGTACCAACTTAAAGATGCGGTCATGGGAGCAGCCAGGAAAGCAAAATCCATAAATCACTTGGGATCTCGTATACAGCTCTTCGCAGACTTGTCCAGATGGACACTACAGAGACGCAGAGCTCTCCGCCCCCTCTTAGACGAACTACAACGACGCGGCCTTCTCTATACTTGGGGATTTCCATTCTGTCTTCGGGTTCGGAAGGGAGGCAGAGTGCATTGTCTGAGCCATCCTGGCGGAGTTCCGGCGTTCTCAGCTGCCTTGGATCTAACGGAGGTGGATATACCTGACTGGCCACCCCTGCCTTCATACTATAGACTTGAAGGTCTCCAAAGAGGCCAGAACCCTCAGCAGCAACGTCGTCGCAGGGGCCGGCCCAATGGTCCAGGGCACATGCATCCGGTAGATGACGAGGCTGGATAGTATGCCTTGTCCTAAATTGCAGGTGGCCCTGCGGTGTTATGTTTTGAGGGATAACTTACAGTCTAGAAGGTTATATTGGTTCTGAGTTTAAAAGCGAAGTATTCATAATACTATCAGTGTTGTAGATATCGAAAACAGTTAAGAATTGTGGTATGCTTCACTAGCCTATAATTAGATATTATACTTATATTCTTTATCTGTTCAGTCCCCGTTATGAAGGGAATACGAGGTTAAATCATTACGGGGTCGGGAACTGGGGGAGTAGGTGTCTCCAACTCCTCTTTTTGCTGTACACATAACCCCCGGAGGCGCTGTTGCCATCGAGGCACGCAGCTGTTATATTTTACCTCCAACAGGTTTTCCTGGAGTGTGCTTACTTACACTCGTATAGTTAAAAATCCTATTTCTTTGTCTTCTTTCTCTTTTCCCTTTTTCTAACTTCTCGTCTACTTTCTTTGTTAATACCCACTCCCTTCACTAGCTCTCCCTCCCTCATCAACAACGGGCGTAGGACTCCGAAGCCGATCCATCTTGTTAGCCGTAGCCTGCATCCTTGACCTCACGCTGCAGATACAATGTCGGGTAAGACCACTGTACAAAAGATAACATTGGGCTCTTTGAATACTAGAGGCTTTAATACTCCGCAGAAGCGGTCACATATTTTACATGGTATGCATAAGAAAAGAGTAAATATAGTAATCCTGCAAGAGACACATTTTAAAGTCGGACACATCCCTAATATTCACGACAGACACTACACGACCTGGTTTCATAGTGCTAACCCGGCTTCACGCTCCCGCGGGGTATCTATAGCGCTCCATAAATCTCTCCAGCATAACATATTGGACACCTTGGTTGATACGGAGGGCAGATACGTACTTTTGAAAATTCAAATTTTTTCAACCACATATACTATAGCGGGTTGGTACGCTCCCGGCCGGGACCAAATACGAGCTGCTAGATCTTTCCTGAAGATCGTGGCTGAGTTTGCTGAGGGGGTGGTCATACTGGGAGGTGACTTTAACATGACTCTTAACCCGACTCTAGACTCCACGGCAGCGAAGTCATATCTTTCATATCGTCAGCTATCCTCACTGAAAAGGGATCTCCAGGATTTGCGACTCACTGACGTCTGGAGACTTTGTAATCCCAATGAAAGAGACTATACGTTCTTTTCCACACCGCACAACTCTTATGGGAGGATTGATTTCTTTCTCCTTAGCCACTGTGCATTGGCCTGGAACCCGAGACCTTCTATCGGGAGTTTTCTATGGTCGGATCATGCTCCAGTATTTCTGGACATTAGTCCTCCTGACTCAGGGCTGCGGCAGTGGACGTGGAGATTGAACGATAATCTTTTAAAAGATAATACTTGCGTGGCCGACATCAAGTCTACCATAGCGGACTTCTTACAAGACCATGCACATGACACCACTGCCATCCCTGTTAGATGGGAGGCCCTTAAATGTTTTCTTAGAGGGGTTCTCATTAAGCATGGATCTCGCTTGAAACGAATAAAAAGTAAAGAGATTACAGACTTGACAGAAAAGATATTGACGTTAGAGACGAAACATAAAACGGACAAGGACACGGAAACGCTGATTGACTTGATCAAATACAGAGACGATCTGAAGTCCCTACTAAGTGAAAAATACCGACACCACAGAAATCGCTTTAAAAGTATATTATACGGTCAAGCTAACAAATGTGGACGTCTACTGGCCAGGTTCTTGCATCCGCGTAACCAGACTACATACATCTCTTCTCTCCAGCAAAAAGGGGGTCGAGCAACGTCAAACCCGACAGAAATTTTGGACATAATGAGGCGTTACTATCATACATTATATAATATTGGTGGAGATTGTCCCCCTCAGTCACCTTTGGATCCTCAACCATGCATAGAATCTTATATTCACGAAACCGCCCTTCCCACACTGGCCACGGATTTAACTATCCCGTTGGATTCGGACTTTACGACAGGAGATTGTTGAAGTCATCCAAAACACTCCGGCTGGTAAAAGCCCGGGACCGGATGGGTTTTCCCCTCATTTCTATAAGATGTTTCAGGAACAACTTAGCCCTATTATGACGGGGGTATTTAACTCCATCACAGCTGAGTCCCCGTTCGCCCCACAGTCTTTAGAGGCTTTTATTACGGTGTTGCCGAAGCCGGGCAGGGACCCTAAATTAGTAACAAATTACCGCCCAATATCTCTCATCAATGTTGATGTAAAATTATACGCCAAAATACTGGCAAATCGTCTGGCTCCTCTCTTGCCCTCAGTAATACATTCAGATCAGGTGGGGTTTGTGCGAGGAAGGGAGGCGAGGGACGGCATAAGTAAGACCCTCAACTTGACTGCCTATGCTAAATCGAAATGTAAACCGTTGGTTGTACTGTCGATGGATGCGGAGAAGGCCTTCGACCGTGTGCACTGGGGCTTCATGTTTTCGGCCCTACGACAGCTGGGCCTGGGAAATCGTTTCCTGCATAGGTTCGCAGCCCTATACTCTGGCCCGTCGGCCAGGGTCAATGTAAATGGAGCAATGTCGGGCTCTATGACCATTGGGAACGGGACCAGGCAGGGGTGCCCTTTGTCGCCTCTTCTATACGTGATAGTTATGGAGCACTTGGCAGTGGCGATCAGGAAGAACCCTAGTGTACACGGTCTATGGGTGGACGATATTCATTATAAAGTCTCTCTCTATGCGGATGACCTCTTAGTGTATATATCCCAGCCACACATAACCCTCCCATCATTGATGGAAGAGTTCCAAAAATACGGAGAGGTCAGTAATTTCAAGATTAACTTTCAGAAAACTGAAGCCCTAAATATATCCCTAGGACAGACTGAACTTACAAGACTTATGGGAAATTTCCCCTTTCGATGGAAGACTGGGGCCATTCAATATTTGGGCATTCAAATCCCTACTGACACGACCGACTTATATAAATTAAATTATGTGCCTTTGTTGGAGTCGACTCTGAAACGGTTGAGGGAATACGGACGGAAGAACATCTCTTGGTTTGGCAGGATGAATTCATTTAAAATGGACATTCTTCCTAGGTTTTTATATCTATTCCAGGCGGTCCCAATAGTGCCGCCGAAGACATTCTTCCAGACCATTAGATCTGCGTTAATCCGCTTTACCTGGCAGACATCTAAACCTCGTCTTAAATATTCTATTCTAACCGCCCCGAAACCCAGAGGTGGAGCGGGCCTCCCTGACCTGGAACTCTATCACAGAGCTTCCCTACTTGCACGTCTGTTTGACTGGCAGTTCGGTCATCATTCTAAACAATGGGTTCAATTGGAACAGGCATCTTTCGGCGTCCCATTGCGTCATCTCCCGTGGATCAGCCGTACTGAACAGGTTGCAAATGACTATAAGGGACCAACAGGTTTCTTGACTCGAGAAGTTCTACAGGTCTGGAATCGTGTTAAACATAAACAGAAATTGATCAGTAATTTGAACCCACTGTCACCGATATTTGGTAATCCGGACTTTCCCCCAGGGTGTCACAGAGACCAATTTTTAGGTTGGCATAGGAGTTCTGACTTACGATTGGGACAGATACTAGTAGACGGGAATTTTCCGACATGGGATGCCTTACGGGAAAAGTTCCCTAGTAGGTCACTCTCCTGGTTGGAATATAACCAGTTGAAATCGTTTATACGGGGACGTTTGGCCGACCGTGCTTCTCGCCCTCCCATGATGAGGTTGGAAGCTCTCTTACAAATGCAAGACCCTCCCTCACATTTGATTTCCTTTTTATATAAGGAACTTCATTCAGGGGAATCGGAAGGGGTTCCAAGTTACATCCGCGCATGGGAGGAGGAGATGGGTTGCAAGTTCTCGAAGGAGGACCTTGATAAAGCTTTTCTTTATACACATAAAATGTCTCTGGCCGGGGGCGCTCAAGAGAAAAATTATAAGATACTGACTAGGTGGTATCTGTCCCCCGTTAGATTGAAGTCCATCTTCCCGACATTGGATGATACATGCTGGCGCTGTGCAATGGAGAGAGGCACGCTATACCACATATGGTGGCAATGCCCTGCTATACGACCCTTCTGGGAAGGGGTGTTTCGGGCCTACCAGGAGATCTCTGGGAAATGTGTCCTTCCCTCCCCACAAATTGCCATTTTATCAATTCTCCCGGGTTCCATATCCACACAAAAGAAGAGCCTTCTCCGGTTTTGTATTACTGCAGCAAGGATGGTGATCCCACGCTACTGGCGTACAACGACAAAGCCAACTATAGCAGAGTGGTTATCAGAGTTTATAGACATTTTTCGTATGGAGGAGTTGAAGGCTGAATTGGAGGGAGATAATTCCCGTTTGATTCGAACATGGCAGCCCTGGATCGTGTTCAGGGAGACGCCTGGAATACTTCGATTGACCGAAAATGTTTCTTAGAGGCCGGCTCGGAGGTCTGAAACCCATCCCTCTGTTCCCCCCCCCCTGTGAGTTATCCTTTTCTTTCTGATTCCTCTCTCTCTTTGATATTCGTAATACACCCTCACAGGTTATGGGCAAAATGTTGGCGAATCCGGTATGGCTTGGTGTATAACCGTGTATAACACTGTAGCTTGTACCTTATGTCTTGTATGTTATATGTTAAAATCTTTTCAACTCCTTTCAATAAAATAGATTCAACATAAATTTAGGAGCAAAATAAACCACAACAACAATGATTAATTAACTCTCTCCTAACTCTTTAATCTTCTGAGAAATTGTATAGGACAAATATATACAAAGCAATCAATAACACAAAACAAAAACGACCATAGGAAATTAAAATTTTTGTTTCCTTGCCTTTTTTTTTTTTAAAAGGATGACACTAAGTCACCGAGATTAATTTGTTTAGCAACTTCAGATTCTATCGAAATTGTTGCCAACCCAACCAACCTCTCTTGCGTCATATTTGCCCTTAAATATGTACACTTTTCTTTCCATCCCTAAAACTTTTTGCCTTTTGAAAAGATTTTCTATAATTTTTTCTATTTTTTCTCTGGTGCCCCCTTTGGGTCGGCGCCCTAGGCGGCCGCCTAGTTCGCCTATACGTTCGGGACGGCCCTGCTCTTCCTCTCTGTCTTGGGGTTCTCCATTAAGAGATCGTACAGGCAATGCTTCCTGGGAAATTACATGAAAATTAGTTCACTGCCCAAAAAATGTAAATTACCCCTCTATATTACCCCCTATATTCTTAAACATGATTTTGGTGGATTGCCCCTTATATTAAAATGAATGGAACCCCAGAAAGTAACATGGTTTTCTTGTTTATACCAAAGCAGAAGAAACACGGTTCTTACACACAAACAGAATTGTGAGCGCTGCAGCCAATCAACAGTCGCTGATTGGCTGCATCGGTCTTGTGACATTACGTCAGGCGACCAACAGGAAACACAGGGCTGAAAGCGAAGGAATAGTGCCGGTCCTGGAGATAAGTACAGATTTTTTTTAAACTTATGCAGTTCTTTGAGGCTATAAACAAGGAATTGCCTAGTAGTGGACGAACCCTAGTAATTGTCCTGGAACCACCGAAGCGTCTGGACTATCTATCCCATATCTATCTACAGTGGGGGAAATAATTATATGATCCCTTACTGATTTTGTAAGTTTGCCCACTGACAAAGACATGAACAGTCTATAATTTTAACCCCTTTACTCCCAAGGGTGGTTTGCATGTTAATGACCGGGCCAATTTTTACAATTCTGACCACTGTCCCTTTATGAGGTATTAACTCTGGAACGCTTCCATGGATCCCGGTGATTCTGACATTGTTTTCGTGTGACATATTGTACTTCATGTTAGTGGTAAAATTTCATTGATATAACTTGCGTTTATTTGTGAAAAAAAAATGGAAATTTGGCGAAAATTTGGAAAATTTCGCAATTTTCCAACTTTGAATTTTTATGCCCTTAAGTCACAGAGATACGGCACACAAAAATCTTAATAAGTAACATTTTCCACATGTTTACTTTACATCAGCACAATTTTGGAACCAAAATTTTTTTTTGTTAGGAAGTTATCAGGGTTAAAAGTTGACCAGTGATTTCTCATTTTTACAACACCATTTTATTTTTAGGGACCACATCACATTTGAAGTCACGATGAGGGGTCTATATGATAGAAAATACCCAAAAGTGACACCATTCTAAAAAATGCACCCCTCAAGGTGCTCAAAACCACATTCAAGAAGTTTATTAACCCTTCCGGTGCATCACTGGAATTTTTTGAAAGTTTAAAAAAAATGAACATTTAAATTTTTTCACAAAAAAAATTACTTCAGGTCCAATTTATTTTATTTTACCAAGGGTAACAGGAGAAATTGGACTGCAAAAGTTATTGTGCAATTTGTCCTGAGTACGCTGATACCTGATATGTGGGGGGGAACCACTGTTTCGGCGCATGGCAGAGCTCAGAATGGAAGGAGCGCCGTTTGACTTTTTCAACACAAAATTAGCTGGAATTGAGATCGGGCGCCATGTCACGTTTGGAGAGCCCCTGATGTGCCTAAACAGTGGAAACCCCCCACAAGTGACCCCATTTTGGAAACTAGACCCCCCAAGGAACTTATCTAGATATGTGGTGAGAACTTTGAACCCCCAAGGGCTTCACAGAAGTTTATAACGTACAGTCATGGCCAAAAGTTTTGAGAATTACACAAATATTATATTTTCACATGATCTGCTGGCCTATGGTTTTTATGTGTGTTTGTCAGATGTTTTTATCACATACAGAAATATAATTGCAATCATATTATGAGTAACAAAAGGTTATATTGACAGTTAGAATGAGTTAATGCAGCAAGTCAATATTTGCAGTGTTGACCCTTCTTCTTCAGGACCTCAGCAATTCTCCCTGGCATGCTCTCAATCAACTTCTGGATCAAATCCTGACTGATAGCAGTCCATTCTTGCAAAATCAATGCTTTTATTTTGTCTGAATTTGAAGGTTTTTGTTTGTCCACCCGTCTCTTGATGTTTGACCACAAGTTCTCAATGGGATTAAGATCTGGGGAGTTTCCAGGCCATGGTCCCAAAATCTCTATGTTTTGTTCCCTGAGCCATTTAGTTATCACCTTTGCTTTATGGCAAGGTGCTCCATCATGTTGAAAAAGGCATTGTTGATCGCCAAACTGCTCTTGGACGGTTGGGAGAAGTTGCTCTTGGAGGACATTCTGGTACCATTCTTTATTCATGGCTGTGTTTTTAGGCAAGACTGAGAGAGAGCCCATTCCCTTGGCTGAGAAGCAACCCCACACATGAATGGTTTCAGGATGCTTGACAGTTGGCATGAGACAAGACTGGTGGTAGTGCTCACCTGGTCTTCTCCGAATAAGCCGTTTTCCAGATGTCCCAAACAATCGAAAAGGGGATTCATCAGAGAAAATGACTTTACCCCAGTCCTCAGCAGTCCACTCCCTGTACCTCTTGCAGAATATCAGTCTGTCCATGATGTTTTTCCTGGAGAGAAGTGGCTTCTTTGCTGCCCTCCTTGAGACCAGGCCTTGCTCCAAGAGTCTCTGCCTCACAGTGCATGCAGATGCACTCACACCTGCCTGCTGCCATTCCCGAGCAAGCTCTGCACTGCTGGTAGCCCGATCCCGCAGCTGAAACACTTTTAAGAGACGGTCCTGGCACTTGCTGGTCTTTCTTGGGCGCCCTGGAGCCTTTTTGGCAACAAGGGAACCTCTCTCCTTGAAGTTCTTGATGATGCAATAGATTGTTGACTGAGGTGCTTTCTTTCTAGCTGCGATACTCTTCCCTGTTAGGCCATTTTTGTGCAGTGCAATGATGACTGCACGTGTTTCTTTAGAGATAACCATGGTTAACAGAAGAGAAACAATTATGCCAAGCACCAGCCTCCTTTTAAAGTGTCCAGAGGTGTCATTCTTACTTAATCATGATAGATTGATCTCCAGCCCTGTCCTCATCAACACACACACCTGTGTTAATGGAGCAATCACTGAAACGATGTTAGCTGGTCCTTTTAAGGCAGGGCTGCAATGATGTTGAAATGTGTTTTGGGGGATAAAGTTAATTTTCTAGGCAAATATTGACTTTGCAAGTAATTGCTGTTAAGCTGATCACTCTTTATAACATTCTGGAGTATATGCAAATTGCCATTAGAAAAAATGAAGTAGACTTTGTAAAAATTAATATTTGTGTCATTCTCAAAACTTTTGGCCATGACTGTACAGCCGTACAATTAAAAAATCATATTTTTTCCACAAAAATGATCTTTTCACCCCCAATTTTTATTTTCCCAAGGCTAGCAGGACCCTAAAAGTTATTGTGCATTTTTGTCCTGAGTACGCTGATACCCCATATGTGGGGGTAAACCACTATTTGGGCGCATGGCATGGCAGAGCTTGGAATGGAAGCAGCGCCATTTGACGTTTTTGGCTGGAGTTGAGATCAGGCGCCATGTTGCGTTTGGAAAGCCCCTGATGTGCCTAAGCAGTGGAAACCCCCCAATTCTTACTCCAACCCTAACCCCAACACACCCCTTACCCTAATCTCAGCCCTAGACCTAACCCTTACCCTAACCCTATTTTTTTTAATTTTATTATTTTTCCCTAACTTAGGGGGTGATAAAGGGGGGTTTGATTTACTATTTATAGTGGGTTTTTATGTTTGGCAGCTGTCACACGCGAAAAGATGGTTTTTAGGCTGGGATCACACACAGCGAGATACGGCCGAGTCTCGCAGATTAAAACCAAGCTCTGGCGCCGGCACTCCGGAGCGCAGCGTGCAGCCGCACAGTAATACATGGAGCTGCACGCTCCGCTCCGGAGTGCCGGTGCCAGAGCTTGGTTTTAATCTGCGAGACTCGGCCGTATCTCGCTGTAGTGTGTCTCCGGCCTTATTGTAAAAATAGTTTTTGCATCACCACATTTTGAGAGCTATAATTTTTCCGTATTTTGACCCATGCCTGCCTGCTTTCAGCAGGCAGTAAGGATGTCGCAGGGAGGAGGACTGCGATGTGCTGCATCGCTTCGGGGGTCGCAGGGAATCACGGAGGGAGCCCCCTCCCTGCGTGCTTCTCTCCTATGCCCCCGGTACACTGTGATCGCAGTGTGCCAGGGGTTAATGTGCCGGGGGCGGTCCGTGACCACCCCTGACAAATAGTGCCGGGTGTCAGCTGTGATAATCAACTGACACCTGGCCGTGATCAGCGTCGCTCCCCCCCCCAAACCCCCCCCCCCCCCGTGAGCGCCGCTGATCACGTGTGACGTAATATTCCGTCCTTGGGACTTAGGTCTCATGTCACATGCACGGAATATTACGTCCAATGTAGGAACGGGGCTAAGGGTAGGTTAATTTTAACAATGAGAGATAGAATATCAAAAATAAAATACAGAAAATCACATTGTATAAATTATATAAATTTATTTGCATTTTTCCTTACCAACCATTAAGAGTTCTGGCTTCTACAGACCAGTTAGATGCTCCTAATCAACTCATATCCTGCATTAAAGACAGTTGTCTTACATAGTCACCTTTATAAAAGACTTCTGTCCACAGACTCCATTAATCACACTCTAACCTCTACAACATGGGCAAGATCAAAGAGCTTTATAAGGATGTCAGGGACAAGATCATAGACCTGCACAAAACTGGAATGGGCTACAAAACCATAAGTAAGATGCTAGGTGAGAAGGAGACAACTGTTGGTGCAATAGTAAGAAAATGGAAGAACTGACTGTCAATCAACATCGATCTGGGGCACCATGCAAAATCTCACCATGTGAGGTATCCTTGATCATGAGAAAGGTGAGAGATCAGCCTAAAACTACATGGGGGGAACTTTTTAATGATCTCAAGGCAGCTGGGACCACAGTCACCAAGAAAACCATTGGCAACATATTACGCCGTAAAGATTTAAAATCCTGTGTTGCCCGCAAGGTCCCCCTGCTAAAGAAGGCACATGTGCAGGCCCATCTGTAGTTTGCCAATGAACACCTGGATGATAATGTAAGGGACACAAAGGAGTGTCCGTAAGTGTACAGGTATATATACGTGTATATATATATTTAATGTCGGATGTTATATACCCTTTACCTTTAACGTTATTCGTATTTATTGTACATGCCATGTAAATATCTATTTGTTGTATCTGTTATATGTATTTAACATTGGACACTGTTATATAGATAGGGAAAGTGTAGTACCCTAGTTTGCCCACTAGATGGGGTTATAGATGCTCAGCTTGTAAATAGCTAAAGTAGGAGGGGCTAACAGCTGTTAAGCCGGGGAACATCTGGAATTTGAATCAGTTGGGCGGGAGCACCCTGACAGGGCTGTTGGCTCCATAACGTTAAAGTCAAGAGCCCAGGCATACAGAATTCTGGCCAGCATTTCATTGGGGAGTAACACCAGAAGTACTGACAGTGCAGAATTAGTGGGTCTGCAGTTGCCAGAAGAAGACTAAGCAGTACAGGCAGGTCACTCAGAATATGGCGGCTTATTTCATCTGTGGATATTCTAGAGACCGGGGCTAAACGGTTAAGAGAGTCCCCTACTGGAGTAAGACTGAGCAGAGTGGGAGAGAGGGAAAGACAGGGACAGAGGAGAAAATGTCTATTGCCAATCCTGAACAGTAAAGTTGTTCAATTATTGAACAGGACTGTGACTCTGCTTGTTCCACGTCGGCTGAGGAGAATGTGCAGCGCATAACAGAAAGCCCTGATGGGGATGCTGGAGAAAGCAACAGATATGCTGACAGGAAACTCATGTCTATTTGAGGGGAGGCCAGGACTCTATTGCCCCCGAGTCCTCAGCCACGGTCCTGGCTGAACCTTACAATTCTGTGAGTGACTGTGAGAAGGTGCTGTTGTCAGATGGGACAAAAATTTAGGTCTTTGGCGTTAACTCATCTTGCCGCGTTGAGAGGAAGAGAAATGCTGCCTATGACCCAAAGAATACCATTCCCACTGTCAAGCATGTAGGAGTAAACATGTTTTAGGGGGTGTCTTCCTCTGCTAAAGGCACAGAACTACTTCACCACATCAATGAGAAAATGGATGGAGCCATGTACCGTAAAATCCTGAGTGACAACCTCCTTCCCTCCGCCCGACATTAAAAATGGGTCACGGCTGGGTCTTCCAGCAAGACAATAACCCAATACAGCCAGGGTCACAAAGGAGTGGCTGAAAAAGCACATTAAGATCATAGAGTGGCCTAGCCAGTGTCCAGACCTTAATCCCATAGAAGACTTATGGAGGGGGATGAAGCTCCGAGTTGCCAAATGACAGCCTCAAAATCTTAACGATTTAGAGATGATCTGCAAAGAAGATTGGACCAAAATTCCTACTGACATGTGCGCAAACCTCATCATCAACTACAAAAAACGTCTGACTGCTGTGCTTGCCAACAAGGGTTTTGCCACCAAGTAATAACTCTTGTTTGCCAGAGGAATCAAATACTTATTTCTCACTGCAAAATGCAAATACATTTGTATAATTTATACAATGTGATTTTCTGGATTTTATTTTTGATATTCTATCTCTCAATGTTAAAATTAACCTACCCTTAAATTATAGACTGTTCACAGGGGGCAAACTTACAAAATCAGCAAGGGATCAAATAATTATTTCCCCCACTGTATCTCATATCTATCTATCCTATATCTATCTATTTTTCCATCTGCGGTGTTTCATGTCTCCTACTTTTCTACAGCCGGCTCAGTCATTGGCATGCACGATAACAATATAAAGATCATTGACCAGGAGGATAAATTGAGAAATTCCTTTCTACCCAACCAGCATACTGTGAATACGTACCACAGAGCCCAGCACAGCTCTTTCCATGCACACTCACCTGCTATTGCTACATACAAAGTTAGATTTGTACAGATGTCAGGAAGTTTAAAGAGAACCTGTCGCTTGCCAAAATTATATATTTTTCCTGGTGTAAATGCCTCCCGATTCCTGCACCTCTTCGTTCCGGATATATGGCAACTTCTTCCCTGTATAGAAATCTAGTCATTTTAGTCAAGTGGACGTTGTCCTCTACTCTTCTGTTTAGAAACTTTTTGATGACCACGCCAGGTTGGATAACAAGCCTAGATTTATATGCAGGGAAGAGGGGGCCATGTCTAAGGTACAGGAACAAAAGGAAAAACGATGCTGGATTCAGAAAACATCACCATTTACGTCACCAGGTAATATAAGTCCATATTTATGGCAAATGACCGGTTCGTTATTCATTGGATAATTCCATATGCAATTAGCGCCCTCTTATGGTGGCTGTATGCAGAAAAAAAACCGTATAATTTTTCAAGTTGGAAAAACCTTTTTCCACTGTATCAGTACATGATGGAATGAATCAAATTATACCTAAAAACATAATATAGTGGATTTTTCTGTTATAAAGGCGAAGAATATCTGGCGGAGCTCTCAGTGGGGCCCTATTCTTTAGTGTTGAGCTATGGGGCCCTATGATTTCTGTGAGTCGCTGTCTGTATGCCAACAAGAAAAAGAAATCCCGCTGATTGCACATCTCTGAGATCCCAAGAAGATGCTTGGCCTCATCTGTAACAGTTGTTGATTGGCGATGGATAGTAATTAGTATAGTGAGACACATCCACGTCCTGGGTCCCGGGGTCTCTCTGGTTACAATGGATTAATCTCGCCCCATCATAGTGGTTATTGATGACACTTACATCTGGGAGAAGCTTGTTTCACTGCTTTAATGTGACATTTTTGGATCAAGCGATTTAGACAATTCATGTGAGCGTCAGTCACAGAGATCAGGAATTGAGTAACATCAGCTAATTGGGGATTAAGGAATGAAAGTCGCTGCGATCGCTTTTCTGATCCGGCAGTAATTACCGGTGTGGACTGCTTCCGTTCCCATTTCACTCTTACTAACATTGTCCTCAGGGTAGTAAATATGGGGAAACTTTTTTTCCCCTTTTGCAACTTTCAAATATGATTAAAAAAATAACCATGGCTCACCTTCTACTTTCCTTGCTGCTCCAGTGCCATCCACGCAGTTGTTCACGCTGATCCTGCACCTTCATCATTTTTGTGACGACAGCTGCCAATCTCTGGAGGGGCAGGGGATTTAATTAGTGAGTAATGGTTATTTTTTTAAATTTTATATCATGTCCTGCTCTTAAGTCACATCGTGAACAACCTTATAAAATTCGGCCTGCCTCTAGCCACCACTAGGGGGAGCTTATTGCATACTGGTTACATATTGTATTGGACACAATAATAAAGTAATATGCAAGTGAATCCATGCCCGATGCTTCAGAATGTGTTTTTATGCATGTGTACATGATGAATAAAACCACTTTCAGGTCATTATATGGCTTGCTTGCAGCACTTTTCACCATTTTTCCCCTACGCAATATTTATCTCTAATTTGCAGTTGTCTCTGAGATGGTGGGTGGCTTACAGCTGTCATAACGTCTCCCAGACAAAGCAAACAAATATTGGAGGGATTCCTGCCCTCCTGCGTCTTTGTGGTTCAAAAGCAACTGCAGCATGGATGACATTATACGGCAGTACTAAGCAGTGTAGCTGTGAATCCAGCTCCGGGTGAAGTAAAACACTAAATATTACCAACTTGTCCAAATTTTAGGGCCAAATGCAGCTAACTGGTGTGGTCTCCTCTTTTGCACGATGCCCTGCTGTGGCAACCCAATGCACAATGATGACGTTGTCCACCGAGGTCATTTAAATCAGGCTCAGGTGACAGGGCACCACCTGAGTATTCAAGTAGTTGGCATTCCTGCTGATACTCTGTAAATTCAACTCTGCTATTCCAGTCATCATGGTTAAAGCACTGCTACATCAAGCCCTACTAGTTTGTGGTTAAAGCGCTGCTACATGAACCCCCATTGCAAACTTAGCTCTGCTACACCTGTTGTTCTTCACAGAGTAAACTTTGTTGTATTACTGTGCTATCTTTGCCATCAAAGATTGCCAATGGATCCAAGCATCCATTTCCTTCTGCGGAACATTACTCACACACCTATTTGCAGATGTATGGGGAAGATAAATGGACAGGTCATGCTGGCACAGTCACTGTGTACATACATTACATTACTGATCCTGAGTTACATACTGTATTATACCCCAGAGCTGCCTTGGTGCAATAGTGCCGCCTGTCCTTGCCACATTAGAACTGCTCGTCTGGACCAAGGACAATGAGGATCCACACATCCAGCAGCTTCACACTCTGTCCTCTTTACTCTCCCCTCTCTTCTCTATAGACTTTTACAGGCAGCTGTAATCTGATCTCTCAGTGAGCGAACAATCATCTTCTCTTGATCAGCTCATATTTTACCAGTTTTTAACTTGTTGTAAAACCAAATATATAATGATGATTCACATGGAAAAATGTTCCATGAGCTGTCCAATAGTAATAAGTATAAACAGGTGACAGAACAATGTCCAGGTCATAATGGCATCAGTCCATGGTTACATTACAGCTGCTGCTCGGGGACTTCTCCAGAATAAGCATCCATTTCCTTCTGAAGAACATTACTCACACACCTATTCACAGTTGTATGGGGAAGATAATTGGACGGGTCATGCCCTAACACAGGCTTTCCAGGCAGATCGTGCTGGTTTCTCCATTTTATCATGCATTTGGGCAGAATATTTGTATTGTCCTGTGGGATTATCTGCTCCATTGTTTCATGTGTTATTCAGCTGGTAATGTCCCCGGTTGGCTCCAGGATCAGCCGATATAAATATTTTTGTAAATGCAAATTAATATTTTAAAAATTAATGTTTCAAAAATCTGTGTAATGCAAATTACTGCAGGCCGTATCTGCGCAGACAGATGGCGGCACACTGATTTTGGTCATTCTGATGTAAATATCTAAAGGGAGTTTGACATTGACATCTGCGTGATCCGGGCCATTATTTCCTGTGGCTGAGCTCTTACTCCCAGCATGGATGGCACATTCCCAACTCCTCAGGCCATCACATAACTTTCTGTGAAATTAGACACAGGGTCTGTCTTCATTCATCCTGTGTCATTCTTCACTCAGTCTCTGATGAAAAGAAAAAAAAAAAAATTCTAAAACGGTATTGTTATGCCGCGCTCTCCCGGTGCCGGCACTTCTCGCCCGATGACACCACTTCCGCACCTTAGTCCTGTGGCTGCATGGCTATGCCTAGCGCACATGTGCGCTCTTCTCGGCTCTGACTGCAGCTACGTCATCTCTATGGTCCCGGAAGATCTGACCCAGAAGTCCCAGCTCCCATGCCCTATATCAAGCTACCTCTTCCTATGGGAGGTGTCTGATTATTGTTGTGCTTCATTGCTCGGCCTGCTTGGTCCCTGCTCGGTCACTCTCTGTATTCGAGTCCCTTGCCTTGTGCTCTGCTCCGTGCTCCTTAGCGCACACGCTCTGCTTCTGCCTTGTGCTCTGCCGTGCTTCCTAGCACACGCTCTGCTCTGTGCCCTGTCATGCTCCTTAGCACACGCTCTGTCTCTGCCTTGTGCTCTGCCGTGCTTCCTAGCACACGCTCTGCTCTGTGCCCTGTCGTGCTCCTTAGCACACGCTCTGTCTCTGCCTTGTGCTCTGCCGTGCTTCCTAGCACACGCTCTGCGCCGTCATGCTCCTTAGCACACGCTGTCTCTGCCTTGTGCTCTGCCGTGCTTCCTAGCACATGCTCTGCTCTGTGCCGTCATGCTCCTTAGCACACGCTGTCTCTGCCGTGCTTCCTAGCACACGTTCTGCTCTGTGCCGTTGTGCTCCTTAGCACACGCTGTCTCTGACTTGTGCTCTGCCGTGCTTCCTTGCACACACTCTGCTCTGTGCCGTCGTGCTCCTTAGCACACGCTGTCTCTGCCATGCTTCCTAGCACACGTTCTGCTGTGCCGTCATGCTCCTTAGCACACGCTCTGTCTCTGCCTTGTGCTCTGCCGTGCTTCCTAGCACACGCTCTGCTCTGTGCCGTCATGCTCCTTAGCACACGCTGTCTCTGCCTTGTGCTCTGCCGTGCTTCCTAGCACACGCTCTGCTCTGTGCCGTCATGCTCCTTAGCACACGCTGTCTCTGCCGTGCTTCCTAGCACACGTTCTGCTCTGTGCCGTTGTGCTCCTTAGCACACGCTGTCTCTGCCTTGTGCTCTGCCGTGCTTCCTTGCACACACTCTGCTCTGTGCCGTCATGCTCCTTAGCACACGCTGTCTCTGCCGTGCTTCCTAGCACACGTTCTGCTCTGTGCCGTTGTGCTCCTTAGCACACGCTGTCTCTGACTTGTGCTCTGCCGTGCTTCCTTGCACACACTCTGCTCTGTGCCGTCGTGCTCCTTAGCACACGCTGTCTCTGCCATGCTTCCTAGCACACGTTCTGCTGTGCCCTGTCGTGCTCCTTAGCACACGCTCTGTCTCTGCCTTGTGCTCTGCCATGCTTCCTAGCCCCCGCTGTCTCTGCCGTGCTCCCTAGCAACACTCTGCTCTATGCCGTCGTGCTGCTTAGCACACGCTGTGTCTCTGCCTTGTGCTCTGCCATGCTCCCTAGCAACACTCTGCTCTATGCCGTCGTGCTGCTTAGCACACGCTGTGTCTCTGCCTTGTGCTCTGCCGTGCTTCCTTGCACACGCTCTGCGCCATCGTGCTCCTTAGCACACGCTGTCTCTGCCTTGTTTCCTTGCACACGCTCTGCGCCATCGTGCTCCTTAGCACACGCTGTCTCTGCCTTGCTTCCTAGCACACGCTCTGCTCTGTGCCCTGTCCTGCTCCTTAGCACACGCTGTCTCTGCCTTGTGCTCTGCCGTGCTTTCTAGCACACGCTCAGCTCCTGCCTTGTGTCCTGTCATGCTTCTTAGCACACCTTCTTCCTTGCCTTGTACTCAGGCGTGCTTCCAGCGCGCGCCCTGTCTAACCCTGTGCTTAGGCGTGCTGCCTTGCATGCGCCCTGCCCGCACCGAGCGTGCTTGTCAGTGTGCGCTGTTTCCCAGCGCACCCCCGTGTACATGCCCTGTATAGCCCTGAACACTGTGTACTCCCGTATACACGCCCTGTATTATCCTATACCCTGCGTGCCCCTTTATCCACGCTTAGCACGTTCCTGTTCTTAGCACATTCCCTGTTGCACCTTGCTAGACACACTCACTCGTGTCTTCTGTGAGCCGGCCACCTGGTTACAGCAGTCGTGGTACCTTGTCCCCCGGGGCCTGCCCCAGACACTCCCTGTATAAGGGGTGGTCCTCACAAGGTCAGCTCTCCCTGGGTGGGCTGGTATCACGACCCAGAGGGTCCACTCCAGAAGTAGTCACAGTTTTGTTATGTGCTTACATACATTACTGTAGGTACATTACAGGCTGTATTTTCTTTACGTCAATTCTGTATTATACTTCAGAGCTGCACTCACTATTCTGCTGGTACAGTCACTGTATACATACATTACTTATCCTGTACTGATGCTGAGTTACATCCTGTATTGGACTGCAGAGCTGCACTGACTATTCTGCTCGTGCACTCACTGTGTACATACAATACCTTACTTATCCGTAACAGATTCTGAGTTACATCTTGTATTACATTCCAGAGCTGCACTCACTATTCTGCTGGTGCAGTCACTGTATAGATACATTACTTATCCTGTACTGATCCTGAGTTACATCCTGTATTATACTCCAGAGATGCACTCAATATTCTGCTGGTGCAGTCACGATGTACATACATTACTAATCCTGTACTGATCCTGAGTTACATCCTGTATTATACCCCAGAGCTGCACTCACTATGTACATACAGTACATTACTGATCCTGAGTTACATCCTGTATTATACTCCAGAGATGCACTCAATATTCTGCTGGTGCAGTCACTATGTACATACATTACTAATCCTGTACTGATCCTGAGTTACATCCTGTATTATACCCCAGAGCTGCACTCACTATTCTGCTGGTGCAGTCACTATGTAGGCTGAACTGGATAGACTAATGTCTTTTTTCGGCCTATGTATGTTACTTACATTACTAATCCTGAGTTACATCCTGTATTAAGACTCCAGAGCTGCACTCACCATTTTTATATTATGACTGGCACACCACTAACAGCCTTGCCGCGCTGCTGTACTGCAGGGGGAAAATCCGCTTTACCTACATTAGATTAGTGATCAGTGCCTGGGGTATGGCCGTCTCTTTCTAGGATGCAAATCAGAGGGTACTCTTGCAGACATTATGGCTATATGTATTGCCAGGGAACCTCGGCTCCGGGCTAGACGTGCACTCACAGAAGATTAGCCATATTACAGCTATGTGGTCATCTTTTTTTCTTGCTACATTCAATAGAGATTAAGAAAAAAAAAAAAAAGCACCATTTTCCACGTTAAGGGCTACAATTTCATGTCTGGCTTCAGCTAATAATGTTGTTAGACTGACACCTAGGGGCAATTTATACAGAATCAGAGTGAATCCGATGCATGTATTGGGGGGCTCAGTTACAGTGGAGGGCTTGGACATCCATCTGGACAAAATACACCTGTGTACGTGAGCCTCGACTCTGCACATGGATTGGGTAAACTCCATAATATAATTTTCATTTTAGTTCCACAGTGCTGACTTGGGATGGGGCTGGAGGACAGTGATATTCATTCCATGTGCCGATATTTTCTGGGTGCGGTGCGAACAGGCGCTGTGCATAGCTAGTAAATAATGAAAGGTGATCCAGAACCACAGCTACAAAAAATATAAACATCACATTTATTGGCAAAACATTAACATCGGGATGAGCATAGAGACGTGACGAAGAACATCAGAAGACACAGGGTATACGTGTTTTCTGATCATCACGATTAAGAGCCCTGTTCTCAACTCAAAATGCATAGATCTGATGGATGTCACCTGACTACATCGCCCTATGTTATTTCTAATCCTAGTCTCATAAGGTTTTCCCAATTTTAGGAAACCTCTCCCTGGGCGGTTTAAAAAAACAAACAAAAAAACCCATAAACCTACAGCCGGGGATACGAGTTTTTTTCCCCAAACCAAACTGTCACCAAGTGCTCCATCTGGTACTGCTCATGGTATACGAAGGAGGGTAGTAAACAGGTTACATTTGAAAAACATCTTTATTAAATATTTTTGGACGTGCAATGATTTTCTTGCAGCTTAGGAAACGCGTAAAGGCTTCTTCTACAAGGAGACGGGGGGCCGCAGGGTCACGGGTCAGGTTAGCACAGTCTAGTGATGTCCTGAGGACTCTGGAAAAACACACAAGGAAACACAAGAGTTAGTGATTACAGGAGTCACCCCGCAATCTCATGTTCTCTCCCTAATTGGAGGCTTCAGATTAGATGTTGTCAACCGTGTTGTACTTACTGGAGTCTTTTACAGCTTTCTTGCCTGCAACGAGAGAAAAGAAAAAAAAAAAAAAAAAAAGATTTTAAGCATGCCCTCTATGTATAATATAATGAAAGCGTAATGTACGAGAAAAAGAAAAAGAAACCGCAGCAAATCCGCAACGTGTGCACATAGCCTTAGAAGATGATGTGAGCTACGGCCATTTCTCTGGATAATGCAAGTGTGCATCAGGCTTGGCCAAGTGGGCACGGTTTCTGGATGCTGCTACATCAGGAACAGGCAGTGAAATTCAACATGCCCAATCCTTGCTCACACTCCAAACAGATATAAGTTAGGTGGTCCGCCGGCCACATCCGAGGGTTCAACCGACCTCAGCCTTGTGTGTATGGGCACCTTCACTTTACGTAATGTTTGACATGTCTTAGTAATTAATAAGTTTGGATCAGATGGGGTCTTGTCACCCGGAACCTAACATATTGCTAAAAAGTAAATGTCACGCTCAGCGGAGCTTCTAATCCACCATGCTCAGCTCTTCTTGAAACTGGAGCATGTAGAAAGTCTATTAGACCTCATTCCAACATCAGTGTTTTCTCATATACACACACACCAAAAAACTGGTACCGGGTCACCAGTGTTTTGGATCCATATGTCAGAGTATTTTCATGCATGGATGAATAAATGATGAAGTTTCTCAATCCTTTGCAATGTTAACCATGGACTGCACCCAGGTGGTAGGAGGGGACTTGTAACACGGTATGCCGTGGCTTCCAGCCAGCGTAGCTATTTTCCCCCAGAAGCACCAATCAGCCATCAGGATTTCTTACTGAGTGGTTAAGTGCCTATTTAAAAGGAGCCTTACATACTACCCTATATATGTCCCCAGAAGAAGCTGATGCGAAACGCGCCTTGGGGGTACCTGCCCTTTCCCCATTCAGGTGTATGTCCAGCCTTCTCACCCAATTACCATATACTTGTTAGGACAGCCATTTGGCCATTGTATGGTTATACTCATTATTGGCTAGGATATTGCATAATAGGCATCATTGGATATATTATATTCCTCACTGGTTAGGATATTGAGCAGTCTATGTCATTGGATACACCATTTACTATATTATTGTATATATTTTGATATTTGTTATGTGCATATATTGTTCCATTTGCGCATTTATTTGAGATGAATTTCCACCATATGAATCTCATGGCATTTGGCGTAACTCTGTATGCAATGACTTACATGTATTGGATTCATTAAATCCTTTTTTACCATCAAAAATGCTATCTGATATGAATTGTTATTACTCGAATGTGTGGAGTATGTCAGTTTTCCCTTATAATATTTTTAATTGTTTATGATGATGAAATAATACAAATCTGATAATACATAGCGCATGCACCCATTCTAATATATTCTGCTTTTCACATATTGGACCATAATTTTTTCTCTTTTGGATTTCTGTTTAAAGCAACACTTCTAACGAATAGTAGCTCAAAGGAAAGAGGAGGTTAATGCAGCTGTGAAAGACAGAATCTGGGTAAGACCAAAAAAATTTGTGCCATAGTTTTTGTGCATTTCGGTTATCACATAATTTTTACCACACAACGTCATTCTGATGATCAATACAATTGAGGCAATAGCAAATTTTCTTGCCACCACTAAAATATAATATATATACACACACCGTATATACTCGTGTATAAGCCAACCCCCCCCCCCCCCCTAATTTTGTCACAAAAAAACTGGGAAAACTTATTGACTCGCGTATAAGCCAAGGGTGCACAGCGATGAGTGGCCCCAGATAGCGCTGCACACCGAGCGGCCCCAGATAGCGCTGCACACCGAGCGGCCCCGTCATATTGCTGCTGCTGCCTCCGTTACAAAAACAAACAAAAAAAAAACAAAAACATTTGACCGCTGAAGCAGGAAGAGAGCAGAGCTGACAACATGGAACAAGCAGGGGAGCTGCAGAGAAGGGTGAGTATGATCTGACACCCCCGCTGATCCCCCCCCAGTATATGACTCGTGTATAAGCCGAGAGGGGGACTTTCAGCTTATACACGAGTATATATATATTTATTTTTTTTATACAGGTGCAGCAATGACAGAAATTTATTCATTTATTTTATTTTCTAATTTATGGACTGAGAGCAGAACAAAACACTACCATATATACTTTTTGTTGCACCTTACAGATTTGAACTTGTGATTGTTTGATCACTTGCATATTTCAATATATAGTAACAATTGCTGATCTCCTACGAAGCTCATACCCCGGCTGGGCTTCATGACGGTAGATAGGTAGCGATCCCCGGCTGCTCTGATGACCCATTGACACCCCGCAATTGGGACTAAGTTTTTATGGACTTCCTATGGCATTTCCCACGCTGTGATCTGTGTGACAGCACACGATACACCATTGGTTCTGATTGGCGGTAACGTTATGGCCGGTAAGTTCGTTACCATTGGTCAGCGCGCGGCGGGGGTCATGCTGCCAGCGTCCGATTATATTCCTACCAAGTGCAGCTTTTGTGAAGATCCGCGTGCACTCACCTCCGTATGATAATTTATAATACAGGTACGCCATGATCGGGATCCCAACAAAGATCTCTTGGTAGGCCTTGGTATAATACGGTCTGGCAACCGACCACCAGGCGGCAAATGCTTTCCCTGCCATCTGAAACATTAAAAACAGTGAACATTAACCAAAACACCCCCACTCCAAAAACGAGGTGTGCTGGCCTGGTAGTGGATGGAGATACCGGATGAAGAACCGCCCAGCTTTTACAGCAAATCTGTCACCAGATTGCACAATACAAACTGTGCATGTTATTAATTAGATCTCCTACACCTGATGAGGCAGTTATAATTGCTGTGAAAATCCATGCCAGAATAGAGCTAGGACCCCAATACTGCTGCAGATTATACCGAGCTGTGTGAAATCTCAGCAGCAGAGACGAGGGACATTGAGGAGATATCACTTCGTCTAGGTGGGCAGATATTGATTATCAGAGTAAGTATACCAGCATCACCAAGTCTAGGACCCATTTAATAACATGTTGTACACTTTGTATTGTAAGTTCTGGTGACAGATCCGCTTTAAGTTTGTCCTTCAGCAGCAAAGTCACTGGCTGAAGAACGGCACCATGCACAAATTGTAATGATCGGTGTGTGCAGCAAATGTAGCATTTCGGGTCTGGAAAGCTGGACACGACCCAGTGTATACTGGTGCTATAGGGTCACAGATTAAGCACAGGGCATGCAGAGAAAAGGAAGACCATGAGGCCACGGCAGAAGCCGCTCACGACCAGCACCAATGTGCACGGAGCCCACAATCTGCGACCACCCACCTTCAGATCTCAACAGCGGACTCCGCAGCTCAGGAAGGTCACCGGGGCCTTTACAGGAAGCGCGACCAGTCATAGAGAGTACGCGGGAGAGATCGTCCTGCAGAGATACCGGCTGCCACAGCGCCATCTGGTGGTGGAGTGGTGTATTACACCCTGCATTGCGTCCTAGTCACACCCAGAGCAGAGGCGTTCTGTTATTGGGGGATTAGTGGTGCGTTACTACTAAAATCTTTCTGCTATGTAGCTACATATTCATCAGTATGTGAGACCACTGAATATATCATATACTATATATATAGTAATAATATCCTCCATACAGGCAATCCCCCTATAAGCACATAATCTTCCAGCACAAGGTGACGGCTGTTCTGCTTCTCCTACATCTAGAACACAGGCTGCTATGATAAGCACTTAGGGTCTGTGCACACGCTGCGGATTCGCTGCAGATCCGCAAGTGATATACAGTACAATGTTATTCTAGGGGGGAAAAAATTGCTGTGCACATGCTGCAGATAAATCCGAGCAGAAACCCATCCGTTTATTTTCCGCAGCATGTCAATACTTTGTGCGGAATCCGCAGCGTTTTTGCACCTATTCCATTATAGGAATCTGCAGGTGTAAAACGCATGAAAATCCGCAATAAATCCGCATAAAAAACGCACGGATTTTGACCTGCGGATTCTGCCAAAAGATGCAGATTCGCATCGTGTGCACATACCCTTATAATGCAGCGCTCTCTTTATGTGACTGCACGCTGCCAAATCGTGACAGTACAAACCCACCGATGGACCCAGCCAAGACCATCCAGACAAGTGGTATATAATAAAAGGAAATAGCTTTATTCAATAAATTTACAAAAAAGTGGTACTATATAAAAGACAAAATGTGCATGTATCAGGACCAGTTTATATAATAAATTATTAAAGGGAATCTGTCACCTCATTTTTGGGCTATGAGATGCGGCCACCGCCATCAGGGGCTTATCTACAACATTCTGTAATGCTGTAGATAAGCCCACGATGTAACCTGAAAGATAAGAAAAATGAGTTAGATTATACTCGCCCGGGCGTCCGGTCCAGTCCGATGGGTGTCGCGGTCCGCTCCGGCGCCTCCCATCTTCTAGCGATGACGTCCTCCTTCCCTTTAAGAACGTAAGAGAAAATTTACATATATATAAAAAAAACAATATTACAAATGGCGGACAAAGGTAAAACATGACATGCAGGTAACAACCCCAAAGAATATAAAAAAACAGAAATAAAGAAGAATAAGTGGATACCCCCCCCAAAATATTTTTTATATATATAAATATCTCAAAAGCAACACCAATAATCTGTGTATAAAAAGATATATCACTATAATTCATATGTGAATATATTAAAAAAATTATTAATAACAAGAAGAAACCCTCAGATGAGAACAATAATTACAGTGCATAGGTGTCAGATTGTATAGTACAACTCAATAGCATATGAAAAAAGTGCAGTGTGCTAAAGTGACATGTGAAGATACAAAAAGAGGGGGATATACCTTTAAAAGCCACCAGGTCTTGGTACCATGCACCCCGATGCGCGTTTCAATAGCAAGTTCCTTCGTCAGGGGGTGGTATTGTGTAACATCGGTGCATTTATATATGGAAAGTTAAATAGGGCACCGATAGCAGTGACCTGGGTATTAACGGTGCATGCGTGGCCAGGAGGACCCGGAAGTCCAAGCTGTCATGCTGGACGGGGGTTGTGATTCCCCCGTATGCCTTGTGCAGGCGAGCGGTCACAGGACCAGTGTGTATGTGATCTGCATACTTGCAGTCACATGCCGACTAGACTCCTGCGCTTTTTTAATTTCTATTTTATTGAGACAAGCCAGTAGAGGCGAGTTGGCATGTGACGGTCACCTGGAGTGGTCGAGTGTCCAAGTCATAGGTCTGGATGTGCAGCATAGACTGGAGGTGTAGGTGTTGTAGGGAACCGGAAGAGCTGGATTTGCTGGACTGCATGAGGAGCAGCGTGGAATAGCAGAGCTGGATATGTTGGACAGCATGGGGAGCAGCGTGGAACAGCAGAGCTGGATATGGTAGACATCAAAAGGAGCAGCGTGGAACAGAAGAGTGGAATATGCTGGACAGCAAGAAGAGCAGTGTGGAACAGCAGACCTGGATATGCTGGACTGATCTCCTCACTAGCCAACAACCCCAAAAAGCTTTTTGACACTTTTCACTCCCTCCTCAGGCCAAAAGCACAAGCCCCTATTACAGACATTTGTGCTGATGACCTGGCCTCCCACTTAAAAAAAATAGATAATATCCATCAGGAAATCTACTCTCAATCACCAAGTGGTGTTGTAGGGTCGGTGGGCCGGGCTGGGGGGTGGTCCCTCTGGGTACCGCGCAGCAATGTATAGACACAAGATGAGGCAGGTTTCGGGTTCAACAGGTCCAGGTTTATTCTCCCACCGTCCGACTGACGGCCCTCACAGTAAACCACAATATCTCCTTCGCGGCCATCCATATCCAGGGCTGCTTCACGCACACCATACTTTACACCGGGGACGTACATGTATGCACCGTCCCCTCTTCACTCTTAGACGCTCCTGTCAGATCAGTCACTGTGACCGCCTTAGGCCCGTAAACCAACAGTACTTTTACTGATCAGTCGTCTCTCTCAATACGGTATGCTTTTCCTCTGTGCCTCTTCTATGCTGCGGTACTTTTGTGTCAGGACCACCCCCCTGACTTCCTTTCTCCTCAGTCCCCCTGGTTTGGTTCTCTCACAGTGCACAAACTGTCATAGTCCTCCTGTCACTTGAGCTCCCCCTGGGGACTGGAACTTTCTGGAACCCTCCTGTCAAATTTATAACGTTCCTGGTTCCCTCTGACTCCACCCCCCATGACCAACAGTTTCTTAAGCCCTAAGCTGATGTCAAGTCCTATGCTCACACTCCTCCCTGCCCTCTAATGGTCAACCCAAGGTACTGCACGTCCACTACACTTTCCTAGCTGTTTCCCCACTGTAATAACTGACACCTGTCTAAACTGTGCAAACCTTCCTTTCTCTATTCTGACAAGTCCGTCCGTCCGTCAGGTCACCTTCCCTACACTGTGACTACCATCCCTTCCTGCATCTTCCCTGGCTCACTTTCCACATTTGATCTGTCAGGAACACCGCACTGTACTTGCTCACTGAGCCAGTGCGCGTGTCCTGAGTACAAAGACTGTGCACAAAGATACCTGCGGAGCGGGATCTCAGTGGTGACGATGCATGCTCCAAGCTCACAGGACCTGAAGCATGTGACTGCTGGGGTCGTGGCCTCAGCTCCACAGCGCCAGGAGCTGCAGGGAAACTCCTAGAAAGGTAACTACAGGGCAATGTTACCAAGGGGCATAGACAGAGACAGAAACCAGATCAAGCCAGGTTAAAGCACGAGATAGCAATACAGTACCAAAGGATTAGACAGAATGGATAGTCAGGATGTAGCAATAGATCAGAAAACCAGAACGGGCAATAGACGGTACAATAGGGACAATCTGTAGCGGAGTAACAATAGCCAAGCCAGGAGGTCAGAACCGGAGAAGACAGTAGTACCAAGCGAGAGACGGAGTACAGAGTGAGGGAACGGAACGGATCATACACGGGAAGCAAACAAGCAACACAGAATGCACGCACACCAGGGGTCACACACCAGAACAACAGTATAGCTGACAGAGAACTCTTGTTATGAATGAGTCACCGTAGGAGGCAAAAACAGAAATACTAGCTAAGTCCAGAAAACCAGAGAAGTTGGCCGCTATCGGATTGAGGACCCCTGAACCTATCAACAACAACTAGCAGTAGCCGTGGGGGGTTCCTACGGTGCCCAAGACCCCTCGATCACAGCCGGAGAACTAAATAGCCTAAAGACAGAAGGGGAAATCTAAACTGCCCCAGAGCTGACCCCAAAGCAATAGGCAGCCCCCAACATATAATGACGGTGAAGCAAGATGAAAAAACACTCACACAGAAAGATAGGCTGAGCAAATGATGGGGCCCAAGCTAACTAAATAGGAAAGGATAGAAAAGCTGCTGTCTGCAATCTGCCAAAACCCTATCAAAACAAGAGCCACCAGACTGATAGGGAAAAAAGTCCTGAAGACGCTAGGCTTCAAAAAGACTATATCAGTACTCAGATATTTTCTGAAGACAGAGCAAAAAGGAATTCAGCTCACCCCAGCAGGGAATGGCAGAAATCCAGAAAAACAAGACAAAACAAAACCAAAACACAAATGCAAAAAGTAGAGCAGAAAACTTAGCTTTTGAGGAGCAGGAATCAGACTGGTCTCCTAGAATCCCTCAGAGAGATCACCAGCAAGGCAGAAGGGCGTCGGCTGCCTTATATCCAGTCAGCAATTCCAGTCACCCAGTCATCATCATCCTGCACAGGTGCTTGGTAATCAGCCTCACTACCTTCCTTCACCAGAAGAGGGAGTTCATCAGACCTCAATGGTGAAGGGGAAAATGAACTCACAACAACTCTGGTAAAGAATGAGTATAAATACCCCTCCCAGATCCAGAAAGAAACACTTAACCCTGTGAGTGCAGGGCAAGAACCCTGTTCAAACCATGACATGATCCCATCACAGAAGAAGTCTCCAGACTCCTCTCTTCCTCTTGTCCGACCACATGCACTACTGACCCCATTCCCTCACATCTCCAGTCTCTCTCCAGTCGTCACAACTCACCTAACTGCAATCTTTAATCTCTCCCTCTCCTCGGGCATTTTCCCATCCTTCTTCAAACACGCCATCGTTACTCCATTACTAAAGAAACCCACTCTCGACCCATCCTGCACAAACTACAGACCAGTCTCCAATCTCCCCTTTATCTCTAAACTTTTGGAGCGCCTAGTTTACTCCCACCTTAACCGTTACCTCTCCACTCACTCCCTTTTAGACCCTTCACAGTCCGGCTTCCGCCCCCTACATTCAACTGAAACTGCACTCGTCAAAGTGACCAATGACCTTCTGACAGCAAAACGTAATGGTGACCACTCTCTGCTCATTCTTCTTGACCTATCTGCAGCTTTCGACACTATTGACCACCATCTCCTACTCTCTAGGCTCCAGTCACTAGGCATTAAGGACACTGCTCTCTCCTGGTTCTCTTCCTATCTTTCAGACCGCTCCTTCAGTGTTTTGTTCTCTGGCTCCACGTCATCTCCTCTTCCTCTCGCTGTCGGGGTACCTCAGTTCTCAGTCCTTGGCCCCCTTCTCTTCTCTCTGTACACGGCCCCAATTGGACAGACCATCAGCAGATTTGGCTTTCACTACCACCTTAAAGCTGGAACACAACTTTATACGTCATTCCCTGACCTTACCCCGCGCTGTACTACTGAACGCCAGTAACTGTCTGTCCGCTGTCTGTCTCCAACATCATGTCCGCTCTCTATCTGAAACTCAACCTCTCCAAAACTGAACTTCTTCTGCTCCCGTTGTCTACTAACCTCCCTAAATCTGATATTTCCCTCTCCATGGGTGGCACCACAATAACACCCCGGCAGCAGGCGCGCTGTCTGGGTGTTATGTTTGACACCAATCTCTCCTTCACATCCCATATACAATCTCTTGCCGCTTACACCTAAAGAACATCTCTAGAATCTACCCTTTTCTCACTATGGAAACAACAAAAACCCTCACTGTTGCATTGATCCACTCCCGCCTGGATTACTGCAACGCTCTATTAATTGGCCTCCCCGTTACTCAACTATCCTCTCTCCAGACCATGCATCGGCCAGGGTTATCCATCTGGCTAATCGGTACTCGGACGCGTCCGCTCTTCGCCAGTCCTTACATTGGCTGCCCATTCATAATAGGATCCAATTCAAAGTACTTGTTCTCACCCACAAAGCTCTCCACAGTGCGGCACCCCCCTATATCTCCTCCCTCATTTCTGTCTATCGGCCTAACCGACCTCTGCGCTCTACAAACTTTTTTTTTTTTTTTAATTCGTTTATTAAACCATAGACAGGGTATACAATATGCAAACTGGCAAATAATGAGAAATATCATATAAAGCATATATGTTTCACATAGCATTAATTCCAAGCAGTGTGTGTATACCGGTTACTTACAGAATAAAACATAATGTCAATTACCTTACATTAGTCTGCATGGTATTATTCAACAATAAAGCCTGTCAAACCTCTAAACCATTACTATAAGTACAAAACAACAGCTATTTGCAGCCTGCGCCCACATAATTAGCTCTTTATCATGCGATATCTCCATCCTACAAAGTGAGATGAGAGGAATTCCACCCCTCCCATATCTTCTCAAATTTACCTGGGCACCCTCTGTTTTGGTACAGCGTACGCTCGTATGGTATAATCGAATTTACCAATTCGATCCAGGCCCTAAGGGAGGGATCCGAACCCCCCCATCCACCGCAGTGCCAGTACCTTCCGTACCATTCTGCAAACGACTTTCAACTAACCTCTGCACTAATCCGCACCTCTCTCTCCCGACTCAAAGACTTCTCCTATGCTGCGCCAATCCTCTGGAATGCTCTACCCCAAGAAATTAGGACTATCCACAATTTGCATAGTTTCAGGCGCTCCCTCAAAACACATTTGTTCAGAGCGGCCTATCACGTTCACTAATCACAGTCATTCTATGTGTAAGTGTGCATCTGTAGCCCATTCACTATGTCCATCCATCCCTCAAGATGGCTGGACCATCATGGTAAATACAACATTGTAAATACACATCTGTACTCTGTATCTCCCCCACCTCATTGTAGATTGTAAGCTCTCACGAGCAGGGTCGTCTTATTTTGCTTTAATTATTGTATTGTTAATGTTGTTACTTATGACTTGTGTTTTGAAACTGTTAAACTGTAAAGCGCTGCAGAATATGTTGGCGCTATATAAAGATTATTAGTATTATTATTATTATTATTATGAGCAAAATAGAACAGCAGAGCTGGATATGCTGGACAGTATGAGAAGCAAAGTGGAACAGCAGATTATAAATGCTGAACAACAAGAGGAGTAAAGTGGAACAACAGAGCTGGATATGCAGATCAGCATGAGGAGCTGCAGAGCTGGATATGCAGACCAGCACGAGGAGCAGCAGAGCTGGATATGCAAAACAGCACGAGGAGCAGCAGAGCTGGATATGCAGAACAGCATGAGGAGCAGCAGAGCTGGATATGCTGAATAGCACGAGGAGCAGCAGAGCTAGATATGCAGAACAGCACGAGGAGCAGCAGAGCTGGATATGCAGAACATCACGAGGAGCAGCAGAGCTGGATATGCAGAACAGCACGAGGAGCTGCAGAGCTGGATATGCAGACCAGCACGAGGAGCAGCAGAGCTGGATATGCAGACCAGCACGAGGAGCAGCAGAGCTGGATATGCTGAACAGCACGAGGAGCAGCAGAGCTGGATATGCAGACCAGCACGAGGAGCAGCAGAGCTGGATATGCAGAAGAGCACGAGGAGCAGCAGAGCTGGATATGCAGACCAGCACGAGGAGCAGCAGAGCTGGATATGCAGAAGAGCACGAGGAGCAGCAGAGCTGGATATGCAGAAGAGCACGAGGAGCAGCAGAGCTGGATATGCAAAAGAGCACGAGGAGCAGCAGAGCTGGATATGCAGAAGAGCACGAGGAGCAGCAGAGCTGGATATGCAGACCAGCACGAGGAGCAGCAGAGCTGGATATGCAGACCAGCACGAGGAGCAGCAGAGCTGGATATGCAGACCAGCACGAGGAGCAGCAGAGCTGGATATGCAGACCAGCACGAGGAGCAGCAGAGCTGGATATGCAGACCAGCACGAGGAGCAGCAGAGCTGGATATGCAGACCAGCACGAGGAGCAGCAGAGCTGGATATGCTGAACAGCACGAGGAGCAGCAGAGCTGGATATGCTGAACAGCACGAGGAGCAGCAGAGCTGGATATGCTGAACAGCACGAGGAGCAGCAGAGCTGGATATGCAGACCAGCACGAGGAGCAGCAGAGCTGGATATGCAGAAGAGCACGAGGAGCAGCAGAGCTGGATATGCAGACCAGCTCGAGGAGCAGCAGAGCTGGATATGCAGAAGAGCATGAGGAGCAGCAGAGCTGGATATGCAGAAGAGCACGAGGAGCAGCAGAGCTGGATATGCAGAAGAGCACGAGGAGCAGCAGAGCTGGATATGCAGAAGAGCACGAGGAGCAGCAGAGCTGGATATGCAGAAGAGCACGAGGAGCAGCAGAGCTGGATATGCAGAAGAGCACGAGGAGCAGCAGAGCTGGATATGCAGACCAGCACGAGGAGCAGCAGAGCTGGATATGCAGACCAGCACGAGGAGCAGCAGAGCTGGATATGCAGACCAGCACGAGGAGCAGCAGAGCTGGATATGCAGACCAGCACGAGGAGCAGCAGAGCTGGATATGCAGACCAGCACGAGGAGCAGCAGAGCTGGATATGTAGACCAGCACGAGGAGCAGCAGAGCTGGATATGCAGACCAGCACGAGGAGCAGCAGAGCTGGATATGCTGAACAGCATGAGAAGCAGCATGGAACTGTTTTTCTACTTTTCACCAAAACTGATCATCATCTTATTTATCAGAACCAGCAGCTCCTGAGCCTTCTCCATACATTTGCACCTGTCCTATTTTGGGAAGGGGTTCATAACGATCCCGGCATCAGGCACAAGTGACCTTCCAAAAATGCTACTTTCCAGGTTACAGGACGCTTTAATGGCCCACTTAGATATTCCAGAATATACTATCAATATCTCCAGAGCTTAGTTCCAATGGCTGCAAAACTTTCCTAATCATATGATGGACGAATCGTACAGTCATTAGAGCAGTATAGTATCTTCTGGCAAATTATGGATCACATGACCAAGTCGCAATTATCAAGGTTCCTATTGGATGACAGCAAACAGAGAGTTTGAAAATTGTGATAAATTGGTACAGAAAGTATGTAGGGAAATTTGAAGACTGCACGCTAACGCTTTTGGCACTTCACGCAGAATTCCCAATTTAAGGCACATCTGTCCCATGATGAGGGCCCTCTACAATATATGGAGGCAGGTGTAATATTAGGCTTTGTGCACATAGAGGGTTTTGGAGTAGGTCTGCTCTGGAAAAAAAAAACCAAGCCAAAATAAATGTTGCTAAAAATTTGGCTTGAAAGTCGCTTCCTATTCATTTCGACTTGCTGTTCAGTCTTGTATGTTCAGTCTTTTGAGTGTTTTCCTTCTTCAGCTTTTGAAAAACATCTGGTGGGAAAAAAAAAGTGCAAATCACTTATTTGAAGCGTTTTCTGATGTAGAAATCATAAAATGAGTAGGGAGAAGACATAATAATGTGGAGGCCGGAAAGTGTATGACTAAACGGCCATAAATTATGATCAATAATATATATTGTATATCATGATCCACATATTAGGACTATCCAATGTAAAGGACACTGCACATTCAATAGAAACTACCCAAGGAGAAAAAGCAGTCAAAAATCCATAAAATCCAAATTTTATTAAATAATGTAAAATGTTAAATAAGGACATACGGTGTATGGTAGGGAAAACAGGAATAAACAGCATAATGGTCAAAAAGGGGGACCAGCCACACTGCAAGCATCGCACCAGGAGTTAACGTATTAAAGTAAACAAAATGACAATAATCGGACAGGGAAAGAATGGCAAATATTGTTATGGCAAGGAGTGTACATAAGCATCACCACATAGCCAAAGGATAATATCCTATTAGATGGCACACTACCCTGCCCGTGAAGGACACATAACATCCATAACTGATGCTATGTAAAGCATCAGGAACAAAAGCAAAAGGTAATATTGTTATACCTGGAAGCAGTGGTGGCAGTGGGGTCGGTCCAGTCCCCGACGTGCGTTTCGGAGCCAAAGGACTCCTTCCTCAGGGGGCGTTAGGGAAGGTGCGACCACCAGGGTTTAAATAGCACGCGCCTAGCCAGAGGCCGTCTGCGCACACACAAGGGGCCCGCCCCGCGCCGACCGGATCCACGCCGTGACGTCACCTGAAACACGCGGGCCCACGTGATCCAGCACGTCAGGCAGGGAGCCGAGGCGGACGCGCGACGGACACCGCGCATGCGCACAGACCGCGTCGGGCAGGAGCCGCCATATATAAACAGGGCAAACAAATGGGCAACAAAAATATATATGAGGGGAGGGTAGAAACAGTTTGTGCATACATAAATGAATCATGCCAACGATATACTGCACAATATCGCTACATAAAGGGGTATATCAGCAAAACCCATGGCATAGAATACAGAAATAAAGCAGTAGGTAGCATGACAACAAAAAACAAAAAACACATGCGAAATATATATAAAGAGAGAAAACAATCAAAAGTATAAAGTCTCACCAGCAGAGAACCTATCATAAAATTGCACAAAAATGCCTAAATCTCTATGTGTATAAATGCAACCCAGACAATGTATGCGACACATATAGTGTACCGTATATTGCAGATACACATAGACAAATACCCCATGGATATGTGCACACACATACACACGAGTGCATGAACACTCACATAAGTGCACGCGTACAAACATGCATGCACATGAGTGACGCACACCCGTGGCACGATGCAAGAATGAGTAGCAAAATGCAGGATATAAACAAAAGCAAAATATCCATATGTGTACAAATGGGATAATATATGAATAATTCAAAAGATGAATACAGAAATGAGAAATACAAAATGCAAAAAATACACAAAAAATAATACGCAAAAAATACACAAAAAATACACATAAGGAGTATAAATATGCCAAAGATGGGTAATACCCAGCCCATCAAGCTCAACTGGATAGTTAAACCCATATGATGTGGGTATAGACGCATGAGAGATCCCAGAGTCTTCATCATGGATGAATCCATCAGACAACTTCCATGGTTCAAGAGGACCTCGGACCCTTCCTAATTCCAAGGACAAGACATCAATACAAACCACTAGAAAATAGATAAAAGATAAAAACACGTGAGTAAAAACACAAGACCAAAAAGCTCAAGATAGGATAAGTTGGATGAGTTACAAGTATGGGGCATATGAAATGTTTTCATTTAGACCACGTGGATGGATGGTGCCTAGCGTCCAGATCCATCTGGTTTCAGACCTAGCCAGCCTATTAGATAATTTGCCACCCCTTATATTGATGTTAAGAGCATCAATGCCCCTTATTCTTAAGAGTGTGGCATTGCACCGGTGAAATTCCTTGAAATGCCTGGGTAACGTCTTCAGGCTTGAATCGTCGGTGCAAGTGGCAGCTGCCGAAATACCCAAGACATGTTCCCTAGTGCGTACCTTCAATTGTCGCGTGGTCATGCCCACATAAATGAGCCCACACGGACATGTAGCATAGTATATCACGTACCGAGTGGTACATGATATACGTTTTCTCCTTGGGTAGTTTTCTGATGTAGAAATCAGCAAACTATGCAATGTCCAAGGAAAAGGATGCAAAAAAAAACGTGTGCACAGAGGCTTACAATTCCCCCAGTAAGAAACATAGACTGCACAGAGAAGGGACAACAGCACCACCTCCTGGTGTAATTACATATTGAAATATGATGGCCAATATTTCAAGTGCAATGCTCAAGGGACAGACAAACATGGTTGAATAAGAAATTGCTGTCACTGGGGGCTGCATCTGCCATGCCGAGAGCTGTATTGGAAATGCTCAATCAGGTGTCACTGCCCTTCTCAAAAACTCCTTTCTATCAAATAACTGGACCCAATTAATTGGACCCCACTAATGGCTAGAAGGGATCACGGAAAAGTATTCTAACCAACATTTAAAACACAAAATGTAAATGCTTTTCTTTAAAAAACAAAAATAAGCTCAGTATTGTCTAAAAAGAATACATAATATATATTTACCAACCGATCCCCCAACACTTCTGTCATACTGTTGCCTCTGTCGGTCTCCTTGCTTCCTCATCTGGGGGAGATAGCATTTTACAGCTGTTATTGTCTGTACTGGCCGCATGTCCATATGACCATAAAGACTTTGTCTTTTTAAACAGAAAAAGTAGTAGACAACCACTTTAAAGGGAATCTGTCACCCTTTTTTGCCCTATGAGCTTCCGGCATAGACATTAGGGGCTTATCTACAGCATTCTGTAATGCTGTAGATAAGCCCCGATGTAACCTGAAAGATAAGAAAAAGGAGTTAGATTATACTCACAGGAGGGGGCGGTCCGGTACGATGGGTGTCGCGGTCCGGTCCGATGCCTCCCATCTTCATACGATGCCGTCCTCTTCTTCCCTTCCTGTAGTGGCTCAGGCGTAGGCGCACTGCAGTATTCTGCTCTGCCCTCAACAGGACAGAGCAGTGCGCCTGCCCCAGAGCCACTACAGGAAGGGAAGAAGAGGACGGCATCGTATGAAGATGGGAGGCATCGGACCGGACCACGACACCCATCGGAGCAGACCGCCCCCTCCGGTGAGTATAATCTAATGTGTTTTTCTTATCTTTCAGGTTACATCGGGGGCTTATGGGTCGCCCTCCCAGGACTGTGGGGTACTCGGTACCGGGCCGGTCTCTCAGAGGGGAATGTCACAGCAGCGGTGACCCGGTCCGTGGCCCTGGGCGCCCATGTAAAAAGGGGTAGAGTGGTGGAATAAAGTTTATGAGTGAATCGTGATGCCACCTGTGGTATTCGGCAATGAAGGTGTTAAGCCGACGCTGCAGACAGATCCTCTGGGACAGATGGTGTAGTGCAGCAAAGATGTTGCAGCCCTCCACAGGCAGGGCTGTTGGTCCCAGGGCAGTGTAGATAGGTGTTGGGGAAGAGGGTGCAGTGTCTGGCACAGAGATGTAGCAGTGCTGGAGAAGTTGCAGAAAGAAGGCAAGGACACAGCAGAATGTAGTTTCATTACCTTTACTTTGTAAGTGCAGTCCAGGGTCCAGATTACAGATGGTGTAGGGAAGGTGACCTGACGGACTAGTCAGAGTGAAGAAGGAAAGGTTTGCACAGTGTAGGTAGGTGTCAGTTATTACAGTGGGGAAACAGCTAGGAAAGTGTAGTGGACGTGCAGTACCTTGGGTTGACCATTAGATGGCAGGGAGGAGTGTGAGCAAAGGACTTGACAACAGCTTAGGGCTTTAGAAACCGTTGGTCATGGGGGGCGTGGTTACAGTGACAGGGGACCGGGAGAGCTATAAATACTGAGGGAGGGTTCCAGAAAGTTCCAGTCCCCAGGGGGAGCTCCAGTGACAGGAGGACTGCTACAGTCTGTGCGCTGTGAGGTGAATCCAGACCAGGGGGACTGAGGAGAGAGAACGTCAGGGGGGTGGTCCTGACAGGAAGAACCGCAGAAGGGACGAGGCACTGGGTGTGAGACACCGTATTTGACACGACGACTGATTAGTGGAAGCGCTGTTGGTTTACAGGCCTAAGGCGGCCACAGTGACGGACCTGTCAGGAGCGTCGACGAGTGAGGAGGGGACGGTGTGTGCAGACACGTCCCCAGCATAAAGTACGGTGTGAGAAGCGGCTCTGGAAACGGAGAGCCGTCAAGGAAAGTGTATTGCTTGGAAGTGCGGTATACTGTGAAGGCTGTCAAGTGGATGGCCAGAGAATAAACTTGGACCTGTTGCACCCAGAATCTGCCTCATCGTGTCTCTGTTTTTATCTCTGCGCGGTAAGAAGAGGGACCACCCCCCCCAGCTCGGCCCACCGACCCTACATTTGGCGTAGTCGGCAGGATCGCCGCCGCTAATACATCATCTTCTGTGGCAGGCCTGCCTTAAAGAATCGAAAAGGACTTGGACTACTCTTTTTGGATTACAATTACCTGTGGATTACAAATTACCTACCTGTGGAATACAAAAGGGGATCGCTGTGGCGGATCTGTGTGGCCAGCAGAGGATCCGGGGCGGTACCAGGTACTGTGCAGTATGGCGGTGTTGCTTCAGCGCAGAGGAGAGGTCCGGGTGTTTGCAGTTGTTCAGAATGGACTGGGACCCCCTCCAACGTACCCCAAAAGGAAGCAGTATGTGCCTGGAGATCGACGCTTCCATATATTGGACCCTGACAGGAGGGTGGAGAGGCCTGCCGACGCCTCACCTCACAAAGGGAGTGGCACAGAAGAAAAACTTGGCTGCGGCTGTCTGATGCCATTCGAGTGCTGCCCAACGGACGGTATGAGACTCTGCAGGTGTCGTGGCCTCGGCCGCCTAGAGTGGCAGTGGCGGCAGGGGATGGAGCTGTGCCAGAAGTCACCCTCAGAGCCACGGGAGAGCAGCGGGATGTTGAGCTGGGGAGCGGAGCCTGAGCGGAGTCAGCGAGAACGGCCGCCACCAATACCAGCAGAGGACTTCTCAGCGGATCCCCCGAGTTTGGGGGAAAATCCCGCGGGACAGTGGAGCGAGGGACGGAGGCTGCGGGTGAAGCCGCGTATTGATGTGATGGAGGCCGCAGCGCTGGGGAAGGTGAGAGTACCCCCGGCACCACCAGTGCCTCCGCCAGCGGCCCTCATCATTCCGCCGCAGCACGCTGCCCCCTGCGCAACGGAAGGCCTTGGTACATCGGGCCCGGTGGTGTATGCAGAGTTGAGCGAGGCCCCTGCTCAAGTCCCTGAGGTACTCGGCCTGGAGCCGCCAGTGCGGAAGTCATCCAAAGAAGACGCTGCTGCGTTCCCCCTGCTGATAGCAGCTGCGTCGTTGGAACCGGCCGTTACTCCGGCTCCATTGGAAGTAGTGGATGCGGCCTGTCCTGAGGCCGCGGTTATGCCGCTGCTGGAGTCGACTGCGGCCGACTTAGTGGGCCCTGTGATTCCAGCCTCCGAGGACCCGGTTGTCCCCATTTGCCACCTGGCCCCAGTGGCTGTTGAGCCGCAAAAATCATCGGCCGCCTCTGATCCATGCCCTTCCTCGGTTAAGTCCCGCCCACCGGACTCCAGGGCTCATGCCGGACCCTCTGTTTGGGTCGCAGGAGTTATAGAGAAGAAGAGGGCCAGGGGGCAAGAAGTCTGGAACCTGCTCCATGAGAGGAGAGAGGCTGGCATGGCGGCTGCACGACCCCCGGGACGGCTCGATTATACTAACTTGCAGAAAGGGACACTTCTTGCATCCTGGGAGCTCCACGGTTGTGGGGTCCCTTACTACTGACCACTGAAAGGAGGATTGAACTGTCAAGAGTTCGTTGCACCGTTGTGCAAGTCAAAAGGACAGTTCGCGGTCAGATTTAAAAAAAAAAAAAAAATGTTTATCTGTGATTTTTATTTCTGTTTTTCTATGTTCCTCTTACAGGATAGTCCATGTTTACTTGTTAGACTGACAGAGCGGGGATACTTAGAAGAGAGGAGTGTTCAGGTCCAAGGAAGGGGGGAGAAAGAAGACATGCAATGTTATGTTGTTATATGTTGGTTTTAAAATGAGCAAAAGAAAATGGAAAAAAAAAATATAAAAATGGGTACTTGTGCTATTATAAAGTTGTTTAATGTATAATATGCCAAAGTAAAATGCAACAGGTCCGGGTAAGGGAAGGTCTGCGGGACCAAAGGAAAGTGTGAGATCCGGTAGGGATCTAAGTGTTGAGGAGGTCTGGGAGACCGGGACGCCGACCATGACATGTTATTGAAAGAAAGGAAACTGAGTTGGAAGACGTGAGAGAGACAGCCGTCCTAGGTCAGGTCTCCAACACCACGGACACCCCTGAAGGAGGAAGGCGGGCGCTGGTAATGATCTGGAAGGTAAGAGACCTCGATCATGGCGTACCGAATAGTGGAAGGTGACAGTAGGGGAGAGTAGGGGAAGGTACTCGCCATAGAGAGAATATGGGTGTACCTAGCCCAATTTGAAAGACGTTGTCATGTGGCGTGCGCGCTGGTGAGTAGCAGTAGGCTGCTCAGAGCATAGTGCTCCCAGTATGGTTTGGCCCCCCGCAGATAGTGGATTTGGCTCAACAGCTGGTCCGACAACAGAATGTAGGTGTAGCTTCAGAACGACGAAGGCAGGGATGACGATTGTCGAGGACGACAATGGATAAAGGAAGGGAGAGTGTAGGGAAGGTGACCGGACGGACGGACTAGTCAGAGTGAAGAAGGAAAGGTTTGCACAGTGTAGGTAGGTGTCAGTTATTACAGTGGGGAAACAGCTAGGAAAGTGTAGTGGACGTGCAGTACCTTGGGTTGACCATTAGATGGCAGGGAGGAGTGTGTGCAAAGGACTTGACAACAGCTTAGGGCTTTAGAAACCGTTGGTCATGGGGGGCGTGGTTACAGTGACAGGGGACCGGGAGAGCTATACATACTGAGGGAGGGTTACAGAAAGTTCCAGTCCCCAGGGGGAGCTCCAGTGACAGGAGGACTGCTACAGTCTGTGCGCTGTGAGGTGAATCCAGACCAGGGGGACTGAGGAGAGAAAACGTCAGGGGGGTGGTCCTGACAGGAAGAACCGCAGAAGGGACGAGGCACTGGGTGTGAGACACCGTATTTGACACGACGACTGATTAGTGGAAGCGCTGTTGGTTTACAGGCCTAAGGCGGCCACAGTGACGGACCTGTCAGGAGCGTCGATGAGTGAGGAGGGGACGGTGTGTGCAGACACGTCCCCAGCATAAAGTACGGTGTGAGAAGCAGCTCTGGAAACGGAGGGCCGTCAAGGGAAAGTGTATTGCTTGGAAGTGCGGTATACTGTGAAGGCTGTCAAGTGGATGGCCAGAGAATAAACTTGGACCTGTTGCACCCAGAATCTGCCTCATCGTGTCTCTGTTTTTTATCTCTGCGCGGTAAGAAGAGGGACCACCCCCCCCAAGCTCAGCCCACCGACCCTACAATGGCACAGGAGCTGATTAGCCTTGAAGCAGCTCAGGAATCTATGCAGATAGGTTGTGTAGTCTCCTTCCTAGCGCTTACTTGAGGTACATGCAGTACTATGTTACACTGACATTCCTCCTTCTTGCTTCCTCTCAGATCTACCTCGTATGGCAGACAGCTGTAGCCTTCTATCTCCTTTGGCTCACACGGCACTGTTGTGCCTACGAGTCTTAGAAGGGAATAGAGCATTTACAGCTTCCTATTCCTCTGGTTTCTGTTGCAGGACCATTAGTATCCATACAACCGTGGAGACCAGGCTCCAGATCATGCGCTCCTGCTGAGAACGAGCTCTCAACTCTGCTCAGTCCCCCAGCTTCTCTCTCCACATCTACACACTTCGACCTCCTCACAGAACTGCCTAATTTCCCTTCCTGGCCCTCAGAGAGCATCCTCCCCCAATTCTGGTTCAGAGCTCCCTCTGCTGGCCTGGAGTGGGAACTGTGTTATTTGTAGAGATTAACTGCCAGAGAGACCCTTCATTGCTTCTAAGCCTGACATCACCCTCCCTGGAGGAAAGCAGTGCCAGTGTGGCGGCCATGCTCCTGGGGTGCCACACTTATCTACAGCATTACAGAATGCTGTAAATAAGCCCCTGATGTCAATGCCGGCAGCTGATAGGCCAAAAAAAGGGTAATAGATTCCCTTTAAGTCTTGCTCTCTGGAAAACCAAGGGGTGTAACGATCGCAACTGCAGAGGATGTGACCGGGCCTATGCGGGAGGGAGGGCCTGCTGACACCAGCGCTGATACAGATAAGCAGTCTTGCATACTTGCAGTTACATACCGACTAGACTCCTGTTCTTCTTTTATTTCTATTTTATTGAGACAAGCCAGTAGAGACTAGTCGGCATGTGACCGTTACCTGGAGAGGCCGATTCTCAAAGTCATAGGTCTGGATGTGCAGCACAGACGGGAGGTGTTGGTGCTGTAGGGAACTAGCAGAGCTGGATGTACTGGACAGCATGAGGAGCAATGTGGAACAACAGAGCTGGATGTGCTGGACAGCATGAGGAGCAAGGTGGAACAACAGAGCTGGATGTGCTGGACAGCATGAGGAGCAAGGTGGAACAACAGAGCTGGATGTGCTGGACAGCATGAGGAGCAATGTGGAACAACAGAGCTGGATGTGATGGACAGCACGAGGAGCAGCGTGGAACAACAGAGCTGGATGTGCGCGATAGCATGAGGAGCAGCGTGGAACAACAGAGCTGGATGTGCTGGATAGGCCTGCGTCCGTTAACCCACGCCGCCAACAGCAGGAACTTGAGAGAGGTGCAGGGTGCCTGGTGACTACCAGAAAGCAAGGTGCCGTACGTTGCGTGCCCGTGAGTACAGCAAACTTGCCACATAAGAGAAACTGGGTACGGGACAGACACTTGCACCCTGATTTGCCAGTTGATACTTGTCGGTCTACGTTGGACCCGGACAGCGCAGCGCATTAACTAGGGGCTCAGCGGAAGGTACCAGAGATCGATCGCTGCCGCCAGAAGACAGATCTTCATTGTCTACAGTACCTTCTTGGATAAACATCTCGCCAGCAGTTGTTGGCGCTATTGACTTCCCAGCAGGAGTCACAGTCTGATGAACTTCTGACACCTTAAGTGTTTCACAAGAACTGCTGTTATCTGATTCATTGTTCCTTAACTCTGCATATCCTTTGCAAATTGAACTGTTTGTTCCCTCATTTAACTATTTACCTCACTGCGAGGAGTTAACCCCCTGTTAAATTAAAACTGTTAAATTTGTTAACCCTCTGCCTTCTGTCTGTCACTGCATCCCGCAGTCCACGGGCGCAGAGGTGGCAGACCAAGCGGTCGTGGGTGCCCCAGGGGTCACCTTACCGCTGGAGGCAATGTTGAGCAACCTCCTAAAGTTTACGGGGATCAACATGATGTTGTGGGACTGGAGTGAAAGAGTTAGGAGCATGCTGCGAATGTACGCCATGGCCCGTGCGCTGCAGGCAGAGATAGCATTAATGTCCGTAGATGGTGAGGTCCGGTATTCTGTAATGTTCTGCCCCCCTCATGAACTAGACACGTTGACCAAGGTATTTCAAATCCTAGAGGAAATGCATGGAGATCCCACTGGTGTTGGGGAACTGCGAAAGTGCTTGTTCCGCCGTGTCCAAAGGGAGGGGGAGTCTGTGACCTGTGGTGCAGTAACCTCTGTTAAAGCTAGGGGGGCACTGCATATGCGACTCAGAATATGCATGTGGGCATTTCCTTGATGGTGAAACAGTGACCGGAGTGGTTGTAAATGTCCAGTATGTGTCGCAGAGGTTCTCTGCGCTATAAGCCAAAATAGCGTTGTTATGCTGGGACTTGTAGTCCACAAGTTATTTGTCTATAAGGGCGGCTTATAGGGCTAGTCAGAGAGCTGGGCGGGATCGGCTAGCCACACATACACCGCCCACATATGGGGGTGGTTTGGGATATATAATGTGACTGAGGTCTGATCACAGGGGTTGTGTGTTTGATCCTGAGTGGTCAGAGTGCAAGGTCTCGGAAGGCCTGTGTGTGTTGGAAGTGTCTGGTACTGAACTTCCTGGAAGAGCATGTGGAAAGGCCCGGACCTGGTAGAGTCTGTGACGGCTCTATGTAGGGAAGCTACTGCCCGGCTGTGGCTCTGCAACTGTAGATGGCCTAGTGAGCAAGGCACTATCTGGAACAGTGATCCCAGTGCGGCCGCTTGCCTGATAACCCATGAGGGATAAACTGTGAGTAATGCTGACCGGGGTCAGTAAGTGACTTTGTATGCTTTACATGGTAACGCTGCATGCATGCTGGACATGGCACAGCCTGTGTGCCCACAGGCCTGAGAGAGCGAAGCTCTACTATGGACATTAAGAATTCGTCTGTCTGATGTAAGACTGTTGCCTTGGGTTCCTGTCACATTGGTTTATGAAGGAAATAAACCACACAGACTGTTACTTTAAGCAAAAGTGTTCCTGTGTGCCTCAATATTGCCGCCAAGCGAGTTAATCCCCGTCCATTCATGTGGTGGATCTCTACAGACCCAATACATGAACACGCTACAGGAGATCCACACTAGGCGAGATAACGTAGGCGTAGGGTCTCCTGATAAAATTCTGAGGGACCAGATAGTGGCAGGCTTTAGAGATGCTCTGCTTAAGCAAGCTTTGCAGGAGCGTTTGCGTTCTAAGCCGCATATGACTTTTGTAGAAATTGGGGTGGAAGCGCACATAAGGGAGCAGGAGCAAGGGACCGCAGTCTTGGCCGAGATGGTCCGGAGCCGCAAAGTACCTTGTTATGAATGGGTCACCGAGGAGAAAAAAACTAAACAAGCTAAGGCGCAGAAAACCAGAGAGGTTGGTAACTATGCAGATTGCAGATCCCTGATCCTAACCACACAACTAGCAGCAGCCGTGGAGCATACCTACGATGATCCTAGATTCTTCGTCACAGCCAGAGGACTAAATAAGCCTAAAGCAAGAAAAGGGGAAAACTAACTGCCCCAGAGCAGACCCCAAAGGAAAGACAGCCCCCACACAAGTATTGACGGTGAAACAAAATGAAAGCACAAACACAGGCAGGAAAATAGGCTGAGCAAATGATGGGGCCCAAACTAACTAGAAAGGATAGGAAAGGAAAGACACTGTCTGCAATCTGCCAAAAACCCTACAAAAAAAATGTCCAACACTTCTGATAGCAAAATTAACCCTGAAGTCACTAGACTTCTCCCACTAATATCAGCACTCTGAAATATTCTGAATAGGGCGTCGGCTGTCTTAAATCCAGTCTGAGATTCCTGAGGTCCAATCGTCATCCTCATTATCAGGTGGCAGATCTCTACTGATTAAATCAGCATCACTACCTCCTGTTACCACCAGAGGGAGCCTGGAAGGAGAACTCACAACTGGTGGACCAGAAAATGAACTTGAAGAGAGAAGGAAGATCCGGCACTGGAGACTTAATAAAATCCACGATAAGTTTTATTCACATAATTTCATGATAAAACCATAAAGGGGAAAACAGACCCCCCACGTCTGACGCGTTTCGAACCTTACACCAGGTTCTTCCTCAGAGACATGAAACAAAACAGTTCACAAAATGATTATAAACATTCCTAATCAGCAGATGGACTCCACACATGTGTATAATCAAAGAGGCAGACAACTAAGCCCTCAAATCACTGGTGGAGTCACTCCCTTGCAAGAAGAAAGAAAAAAAAAAAAAAGGAAAAGACCTATACAACAATGGACAAGACATAGAATAAATAAAAACATGTGCAATACACACGTATAAATGCATAAATACATAGCAACTATCAAATAACAAGCAACAAAAAAAAAATATAAGAAAATGAAACTCACAACTCAGAAAATGAACTCACAACAGTACCCCCCCTTGAGGAGGGGTCACCGAACCCTCATCCACGCCACCAGGCCGATCAGGATGGGCCCGGTGAAAAGCACGAACCAATCTATTGGCATGAATATCAGAGGCAGAGACCCAAGAATTATCCTCCTGGCCATAACCCTTCCATTTGACCAAATACTGGAGTCTTCGTCTAACCAAACGAGAATCCAATATTTTCTCTACCTCATATTCCACATTGCCTTCAACCAAGACAGGGTCGGGAGGTGCTGCCATAGGAACCACTGGCTCAACAAACCTCTTCAACAGAGATTTGTGAAATATGTTATGGATCTTGAAAGTAACTGGAAGAGCCAATCGAAAAGAAACAGGATTAAGAATCTCCAAAATCTTATATGGGCCAATAAATCTTGGCTTAAATTTTGGAGATGCAACCTTCATAGAAATATTCTTAGACGACAACCAAACCATATCACCCACTTTAAACCGGGGACCAATGGTCCTATGCCGGTTGGAAAATCGCAGGGCCTTTTCCTGAGAGAGTGACAACTTATCCACCACTTGGTCCCATATCTGCTGCATTCTCTCAACCACAGTGTCCACACCTGGGCACGACGAAGATTCCACTTGCCCTGAAGAGAATCGAGGATGAAACCCAAAATTACAGAAAAACGGTGACATCAAAGTGGCAGAACTAGCTCTATTGTTCAGTGCGAATTCGGCCAAGGGCAAAAATGAGACCCAATCATCCTGATCAGCAGATATAAAACATCTCAAATAAGTCTCCAAGGTCTGGTTTGTTCTCTCAGTCTGTCCATTGGTCTGGGGATGAAACGCGGAGGAAAAGGATAACTGAATTCCCAGATTGGAACAAAAGGCTTTCCAGAATCTGGAAACAAACTGGACTCCTCTGTCGGACACAATGTTCTCAGGAATCCCATGTAACCGAACCACCTGTTGTAAAAACAAGGGCACCAACTCAGCGGAAGATGGCAACTTTGGGAGTGGTACAAGATAGATTTTCGAAGATGGTCTATCACAAATCACCCAGATAGCAGTCATTCTCTGAGAGACAGGAAGATCAGAAATAAAATCCATTGAGATATGAGTCCATGGCCTCTTGGGCACCAGCAGGGGCATCAGCAACCCACTAGAACGAGAACAGGGTTTAGACCGAGAAAAAGTCCCACAGGACTGTACAAAATTCCTGACATCACGAGATAAGGCAGGCCATCAAAATGACCGACTCACCAAATCTCTGGTACCAAAAATACCTGGATGACCAGCCAAAGCGGAGCGATGAATTTCAGACATCACTCTCTTTCTCAACTGGTCAGGAACATACAATTTTCCCATAGGGCAACGCTCAGGTTTATCCTCCTGAAATTCCTCCAGGGCGCGTCTCAAATTGGGCGAAATGGCAGAAAGAACTACCCCTCACCTAGGATGGTAGTAGGCTCGGTCACATTAAGAGAAATGGCAAAGAAACTCCTAGAAAGGGCATCTGCCTTAACATTCTTAGTGCCCGGAAGAAAAGAGACCACAAAATTAAAACGCATGAAAAACAAGGCCCATCTAGCCTGTCTAGGATTCAAGCGCTTGGCCGACTCCAGATAAATCAAATTCTTGTGATCGCTGAGGACCACAACTTGATGTCTAGCTCCCTCCAACCAATGTCTCCACTCCTCAAATGCCCATTTCATGGCCAACAATTCCCGATTCCCCACGTCATAGTTGCGTTCAGATGGGGAGAACTTTCGAGAAAAGAAGGCACAGGGATTCATCTTAGAAGTCACAGGGTCTTTTTGGGACAAAACAGCTCCTGCACCAATCTAAGAAGCATCCACCTCCACCTGAAATGGAAGTGAGACCTTAGGTTGCCGTAAAACTGGAGCTGAAGTAAATCTCCGCTTAAGCTCCTGAAATGCTGAGACAGCCTCAGGAGACCAATTCAGCACATCAGTGCCCTTCTTGGTCAGATCAGTCAGTAGTTTGACAATACCAGAAAAATTACCTATAAATTTACGATAGAAATTAGCAAAACCCAAAAACTTCTGGAGGGCCTTCAAAGAAGTAGGCTGAACCCAATCATAAATGGCCTGTACCTTGGCCGGGTCCATTTCAATAGTCGACGGAGACAAGATAAATCCCAAAAATGAAATCCTCTGTACACCAAAGAGGCATTTAGATCCCTTAACAAACAGGGAATTCTCCCTCAAAATCCGGAACACAGTCCGGATGTGTTCCACATGAGAATCCCAATCACTAGAAAAGATCAAAATATCATCCAGATAGATGATCAAAAACTTATCCACACGTCACGGAAAATATCATTCATAAAGGACTGGAAGACAGAAGGGGCATTAGTGAGCCCAAAAGGCATCACCAGGTACTCAAAATGTCCCTCCGGAGTATTAAACGACATCTTCCATTCATCCCCGTGCTTGATGCGAATAAGATTATACGCCCCCCTGAGGTCAAGCTTAGTAAACCAGCAGGCACTCTTAACTCTGGAGAATAAATCAGACATCAGAGGTAACGGGTACTGATATTTAACCGTCATCTTGTTAAGGGAACGATAATCAATACACGGTCTTAATGAACCATCTTTCTTGGCCACGAAAAAAACCCAGCACCTAAAGGTGACGAGGATGGTCTAATAGGACCCTTCTCCAATGACTCCTTAATATAGGATCGCATAGCATCATGTTCGGGTACTGATAAGCTGAAAAGCCGACCCTTGGGAAATTTACACCCAGGCATCAACTCAATTGCACAGTTATAACTCCTATGAGGAGGCAAAGACGCAGACTCACTCTCACTAAATACATCAGAAAAATCGGCCACATAATCAGGAATATCATGAGACTGAGGAGAGGTGGAGAAAACAGGAGCGTCCCAGAGAACACACTGACAACCCCAACTCACCACAGACCCAGATTTCCAATCCAAAACTGGATTATGAGTTTGCAACCAGGAAAACCCAGAACAATAGCATCATGCAAATTATGCAGCACCAAAAATTTACAATTTTCTTGGTGGTCTGGGGCAACTTGCATTATCACCTGGGTCCAAAACTGAGGTTTATTCTCTGCCAAAGGAGTAGCATCAATACCCCTCAAAGGAATAGGCATCCGCAGAGGCGTCATGGAAAAACCACAATGTTTAGCAAAGTCCAAATCCATCAGATTCAACGCTGCTCCTGAATCCACAAAAGTCTTAGTGGAAAATGTGGACAAGGAGCAGATCAGAGTAATTGCCAAAAGAAACTTAGGTTGTATACTGCCCACAGCAAATGTGTGTGCAAAATGTTTCTCTCGTATAGGGCAGACAGAAATAGTATGAGAGGAGTCTCCACAGAAAAAACACAGCTTATTACGCCTTCTAAACTCCAGACGTTGCACCCTAGACAAAACCCCGTCACATTGCATAGGTTTAGATGTTTGTTCAAAAGGTGGCAGCGCCTCCCGTATAGTTTTACGCTCACGTAAACGCCGATCAACTTGAATGGCTAATGACATAGAATCATCCAGACCAGAGGAAACAGGAAATCCCACCATAATATCTTTTACGGTCTCTGATAAACCCTTCCGAAAGAGAGCTGCCAAAGCAGTATCATTCCATGTAGTAAGGACCGCCCACTTTCGGAAATTTTGACAGTATAACTCTGCAGAATCCTGACCCTGGTTTAATGCCAACAGGGTTCTCTCAGCTTGATCAACAGCATTAGGTTCATCATACAACAACCCCAAGGCTTGAAAAAATGCATCCACATTAGTCAGAATAGGATTTTCAAGTGTCAGAGAAAAAGCCCAATCCTGGGGATCGCCGCGCAGCAAGGAGATGGCAATTTTAACCTGCTGCACAGAGCTCCCTGATGAGTTAGGCTTCAAAGCAAGAAATAATTTACAATTATTCTTAAAATTCAGAAATTTAGACCGATCCCCAGAAAACACATCAGGAGTAGGAATCTTGGGTTCAGCAGCATGTGACTGAATAAGGTAGGTGGAAATTCCCTGTACTTCAGCAGCAAGTTGTTCCACACGATCAGACAGTTGCTTAATCTCCATTAGAAAAAAAAAATCCTCCTACGGCCCCAGAGAAAAAGAGGAAAAATTACATTAAAAAAAATTCTGACACTTTTTTTTTTTACAACTTTTTCCTGCTTTTGAGTACCCTAGAATCTGCGGTATGGCTGGTGATTCTGTTATGAATGGGTCACCGAGGAGAAAAAAACTAAACAAGCTAAGTCACAGAAAAACAGAGAGGTTGGTAATTAAGCAGATTGCAGATCCCTGATCCTAACCACACAACTAGCAGCAGCCGTGGAGCGTACCTACGATGATCCTAGACGCTTCGTCACAGCTGGAGGACTAAATAAGTCTAATGCAAGAAAAGGGGAAAACTAACTGCCCCAGAGCAGACCCCAAAGGAAAGACAGCTCCCACACAAGTATTTACAGTGAAACAAGATGAAAGCACAAACACAGGCAGGAAAATAGGCTGAGCAAATGATTGGGCCCAAACTAACTAGAAAGGATAGGAAAGGAAAGACACTGTCTACAATCTGCCAAAAACCCTACAAAAATAATGTCCAACACTTCTGATAGCAAAATTAACCCTGAAGTCACTAGACTTCTCCCACTATATCAGCACTCTGAAATATTCTGAGACAGCGCAAAAAGAGGCCAGTCTAATAAGGGACAAAAAGCAAATTGGCAAATACAGATAAATAAGAGTGGAAATTCAGCACAGCCCCAGCCGGGGCTGGCTGACCACACAAAAAACTGAATAGACCAACAAAATCAAGTGTGAACATTAACAGAAAAACTTAGCTTGAGATGAATGGAACAGAGCTGAGAACCTAGACCTGAAAAGCCAGAAGGAATCACCAGCACCAGAATAGGGCATCGGCTGTCTTAAATCCAGTCTGAGATTCCTGAGGTACAATCGTCATCCTCATTAACAGGTGGCAGATCTGTACTGATTAAATCAGCCTCACTACCTCCTGTTACCACCAGAGGGAGCCTGGAAAGAGAACTCACAACTGGTGGACCAGAAAATGAACTCACAACAGTACCTACTCCAAACAAGGAAGAGCCGGAGTGAACCCGCAAATTACGGCAGGCAATGCGGAAAATGAGGGCCGAAATAGGGAGCCTAAAGGAAGCCCTTGCTGCTACCATGGAGTCCGATCCCATACCTTGGGGTAACTCACGGCAAGAGTTAAGAGAAGTTAGAGGAGAGAAATGGAGCGTAAGAGCAACCCCAGCAGCAGCCCCAGAATCTAATTACATATCCTGTGGTGAAGAGCAATTACAGAGGGGGTATGCCTCTCGTGGAGGACAGCGATCCCGACCGAAGCGCCAGGCGCAGAAGTGTGAAATGGACGTGTGGAAAAATGGGACACTTGTCTAGGAGTTGCCCTAGGCGAGATTCGCTCACCCCTCCAAAGGCCATACTCACTGGAGAGAACACTGCATGTTCTGCCAAATTCACGTGCAGCAAGTAACTTCTTAAGTGCTGTTCCAACTATGGCCATTCGATGTCAGAGTTGCCCCTGTTCATGGATTTTGAATCCTTTCCCTTTAACAGTTGTTCTGTTTAGAACCGCCCCTCCAGGTTTCCCGGGCTTGAAGCTTGTAGCCATTTCTCCCGGATCTCTGAGCTACTCACATGTCCAGCTTTCTGCAAAATCACTGCTTTTATCAAGAGGATTCTTGTGAGGGTTTATTGCAGTTATGTGATATGTGTTAGGCGTCGGGTTCCGGGCGCTGCACAGCGGGAATCTCGAGCCTTGCCGTCGACGGTCTCCCATTCTTCTTCGGCCGCAGTGGGGCCTGCTCACTCCAGCATTGTGGGCTCGGCTGCTGCTGCCACCTCTGGTCCAGTTATGACAATGCAGCCTGGCCAGCAGCAAAATACTCCAGAGTCTAAGTCCTTCCGTCGCTCCACTGAGCATGCTCATGGGACAATCTCCCATTGGGGATCGGGAGTCACATGCTCAGGTCCTTCTCCAGTTCTGATTGGACCATCAGGGGGTTCAGGAAGGTCCCGGAAGGACACGGCTATAAAAGATTCGCATGGCCACCCCGCCATGCGCTATGATAGACTCTGAGGCTATAGTGCTTAGTGTATGTGTAATGATGGATGAATGAGCCTGGTAACTGACACATTATAATTCCCCCATCCTTGGATATTACGTATGAGTTAAGGTTAGGAATCAGAGTCAGCACCGTAGCTCTGACACTGCTTAGCGCTGCAGTGTGTCTCCTCATCATCCACTAGCGCCCTGGACTTCGGCCAGTACAGGCCTCTGGACTATGGCTACCGTAACGTCTGCCAGAGCAGCGCCGTATGTGCGCTTTCCAGCACCGTTAAAAGGCTGGTTAGTGGCGTCCGTCAGGGCGGACATTGCACCCGCTCCAAGCGGTGGTTCACATTACTATGACCTGTGTCGTTAACAGGTTGCGGTTGTTCGCCGGCTGGCGTGAACTACGTGAAGTAACGGAGTTCGTTCCTGCTAGCATGGGGTTAGTGGTTACCCACCGGTGTCCGGCTTTCCCTTACACACCTTCTCCTCGTTGTTTAGCTGCAGTTGGTCACCTCTGCATGGTGGGCCCCGGGCTACGAACGCACCTCATATATTATTCCATCTTTATTTGGTGCGTTCCGCCAGCCCGTAACAATATGTGCTATGTATCTGTGTTAGCTGGCCATAATGCAGCCCCCATGATATTTGCAATGTATTTTCAGCTCCTTGTAATGCTCTTGCTCTGCATGTAGTTATATGCATTTCTTTCTTTTTTTTTAATTAGTTTATTGAACCTCAGGACACAAAAAATGTACAACATACACAATGGCTTATGATAACAAGCATTATACATAGCACACATGTTTCCGTCCATTGTAAAATATAATGCAGAGAAATTGCACACTCTTATAAACAACGTAGTATGTACATATCCTTCCAAGCATACATAAAGGATAATTGGCTATACATTTTCCAGCATGTATATCAATCCAATTTCACAAACCTTGTCTTATCATTCAGAAATAAAATCTAACTAAAATTCCTAAACTACAGCTACCACTACATCAACTAGTATCTACTATTTCCGCAGCCTGGTCTCTTATATCATATTATGTTGCGTGTGATGTCTCAGCCTTGCAAAGTAAGATGAGAGGAATTCCACCTCTCCCAAATCTTTTCAAATTTACCCGGGCATCCCCTATTTTGGTATAACGTGCGCTCATATGGAACAATTGAATTTACCAACTCGATCCAAAATCTAAGGGACATGAACCCCCCCCATCCACCGCAATGCCAGCACCTTCCGTGCCATAAACAGCGTATCGCGCAGGAAGACCCCAGTATAGCGATCCCAAATCTCCTCCTCCCATACTCCAAACAAGCAGACCAATGGCTCTAGAGGGACAGGGGCCTGCACCAGGGATGTCAGTAGTGTAGTCACCTCTTTCCAGGAATGTAGGATAATGGGACATTGCCACACCATATGAATAAAATCCGCATCTGGCGAGTGACATCGCATACATTCTGATGATTGAAGCCGACCCATCCTAAAAAGTCGCATCGGAGTCAAATATGATTGATTTATTATATATAATTGTATCATTCTGTTATTAATAAATAATGATACTCCAATCGGAGATTCCAGAATCTCCTCCCACTCCTCTCTTTGCGTATTAGGGATGAGTCGTTCCCACTTCCTCTTAATAGAGCTTATGGCCGATTCTGCCCCTACTGACAGCATGTATGTATATAAAGAGGATATGAGACCCTGGGGACCCTGCGAATTAAGGATTCCTATCAGAGGTAAAGATGAAATAGTACGGTCCACACCCCTACATCTCATGTGTGATTGAAGAGCCGACCTCAGCTGCAGATAGCGAAAAAATTGAGATCTCGGAATATCATGTGTGACCTGTAATTGTTCAAAAGACTTTAAGATCCCTTGGTCATACAAGTCTCCCATTGAAGAGACGCCACACTGAATCCAAAAAATGGTGGATGGGTGATTCAGTAACTCCAGAAAATAGTTATTACTCCACAGGGGCATTTCAGCTATAAAATCTTTAAACCCAATTATGTTCTTGATTTGTCTCCATATTAATTGTGCCAGCCGCAGCAGGGGCAGCAGACATGGGACTTTAGTTTTCTCCAACTCCAGGAAACCTAATGGGCAATCCGCTTGTTCAGCGTGAAGCAACTGACTTTCAGAAATGGGGAGGCAATTACCCGGCATCCATGTACTTAAAGGGAATCTGTCACCCTTTTTTTCGGCTTGCAGCTGCTGGCATAGACATCGGGGCTTATCTACAGCATTCTGTAACGCTGTAGATAAGCCTCCGATGTAACCTGAAAAACACGTTATATTATACTCACCGGGGTGGGCGGTCCGGTCCGATGGGTGTTGTGGTCCGGTCCGACGCCTCCCTTCTTCATGCGATGACGTCCTCTTCTCCTGTCCTGTAATGGCTGCGGCGCAAGCGCACTGCTCTGTCCTGTTGAGGGCAGAGCAGAATTCTGCAGTGCGCAGGCGCCACACCTCTCCCGACGCCTGCGCACTGCACTTCTTATCTTTCAGGTTACATCAGAGGCTTAACTACAGCATCACAGAATGCTGTAGATAAGCCCCCAATGTCTATGCCGACAGCTGCAAGCCAAAAAAAAAGGGTGACAGATTCCCTTTAAAGTTTTAGCCTGCCCAGCTAAGTAGTATAGGAAAAAATCTGGCAACGCCGCCCCGCCTCCCTTCTTTGGTCTTTGTAAAGTGGACAATTTAAGTTTGGGCCTAGTTTTCCCCCATATAAAAGGATGTGACCAGGGAATTGAGATTAACAAAAAAGGACCTGGGCACCGCTACCGCACTATGCTGAAGGGAGTAGCTAAATTTAGGGAGTAATATCATTTTAATCAGGTTAATGCGTCCGGCCACAGATAATGGGAGCCTACTCCAGGATGCAAATTTAACTTTAACTAGTTCCAACAATGGGTGGACATTAAGTTGTAGATCAAGCATACTATTGTTAGATATGTGGATGCCCAAATATTTAAAAGTAGATACAGTAGACAGCGAGGAGAGAGCCTCCAGCTGGGGCATTGGGGCATGGGAAAGGGGTAACAGGGCAGACTTTTCCCAATTTATATGTAAACCTGAATATTTACTGAATCTATCTATAAGGGATATCACCTGTGGCAAAGTTTCTTCCACATCATTCAAGGATATCACCATATCATTGGCATATAGGCCTATGGTATCCACCCTACCTGCTATATCTATACCTCGGATGTTAGGGAAGGACCTTATACGTATTGCTAGTGCCTCAATCGCAAGGGCAAAGAGGGCCGGGGAAAGAGGGCAACCCTGACGGGTTCCCCTATGTAATGCGAAATACTCAGATATAGAATTATTTATTATAATACGGGCCTTGGGTTTCATATATAATATTTTGATCCATGTTATAAATTTATTGCCAAAGCCATACCTTTGCAAACGTGCGGAGAGGAAAGGCCATTCAAGAGAGTCAAAAGCCTTGGCAGCATCTAACGATGCCAATGCCCATCTGTTGTCTGGCATTAGGGAGCTATATTGGACTATTGACTGGACTCTTCTGATGTTAATGGAAGTACTTTTACCAGGCATAAAGCACGTTTGGTCAGGATGTATAAGGTTCAATATAATTGAATTTAGTCTAGTAGCTAGGATCTTGGTGAAAATGTTATAGTCCACATTTACTAACGAAATGGGACGATAGGATCCACATTCCAAAGGGTCCTTCCCCTCCTTCCTTAGCACTATGATGTTAGCCTCATAAAAGGACTCAGGCATAGGATTCCCTTCTCAAATTCCCCGAAATACCTTATCCAAAAGTGGCGTCAATATATCCCGGTACTTCGGATATAATTCAATAGGGAACCCATCAGGTCCAGGGGCCTTCCCAGAAGCCATGTCTGTCATAGCATTTTCTATCTCCTCTGCGGTGAACCCAGCGTCCATAAAGGCTAGCTGCTCAGGATCTAATGTGGGGAATGATACATCTCACAAATAGTCTAAACACCCCAAAGTGTCAAAGTCACTTTTAGATTCATGTAGTGACCTGTGGTAGTCCTGAAAACAGCCAAGAATCTCCTCGGTCGAAGACACCAATATACCGTCCGCCCCACGAATCTGTAATATTGTGTTAGACGTGCTATGTTGGCGGACCAGATAGGCCAAAAATTTGCCCGTCTGGTTCCCCAATTCGAAATAGGATTGACGGGTAAAGAATAGTTTACGCTTAGATTTAGTGTCCACATGTTGAGTATATAACCTCTGGGCAGCCAACCACTCAATCCTATTTCCACTGGTTTGGTTAGCTATATATGTTGCTTCTGCGTCTTTCAGTCGTTGCTCCACCTCGTCATCCTTTCTTGAGGTTACCCGCTTAATATAAGAGATCGTGGAGGACAAATAGCCCCTCAGGTATGCCTTAAGGGCATCCCAAAATAAATTAATATCTTGAGGTTTTGGGTGGGACGTGATGAAGCAATACAACTGATCAATCGTTCTGTCATGAGGCCCCATCAATTTTAACCAGAAAGGATTCAACTTCCAAGCTATCCCACTGTTTACTCGCCCATATTTGAGTTTAAGGATGACCGGATTATGGTCTGAGAACCCTCTACTTCCATGCTCTATATCAGTCACCCACATTGCCAGACCGCTAGAACCAAATATATAGTCTATGCGTGATAAAGAGCGTTTAGTGGATGAGTGGCAAGTATATTCCCTTAACTCAGGGTGACGCATCCTCCACAAATCCAACCACCCGCCACCGCCCATAAATAATGACAACGGGGTTGTAGTCGGTGGAGAGGACCCCCCCAGTCACTCCATCATCCAACCTCAATTTATCAAGGGAGTTGTTCACGATCATGTTAAAGTCTCCCATACAAATAACATCCACGTCTGGGTAATCAAGGGCAAAACTCATTGCCTTCTGCAGAATGGATATACGAGCCGGAGGGGGATTATAAATACGTAAGACCACGTATTTACTGGTGTTTATCAATGCATGGACAAAAATAAAATGACCCTCAGGATCCCTCCGAGTCTCCCTTGCTTCCCATCTGACGTCTTTATGTACCAACAGTGAGACCTCTCTTGAGTAGCTGGTGTGGAATGTATGGGCAGACTATTGTACCCAAGGCTTCTGCACGCACTGCGCTGTATCCCTAGTCAGGTGCGTCTCCACCAAGGCCATAATGTGAGGGTGTAGGGAAGGTGACCTGATGGACGGATGGACTAGTCTGAAGAAGAAGGAAAGGGATGCACAGTGTAGGTAGGTGTCAGTTATTACAGTGGGGAAACAGCTAGGAAAGTGTAGTGGACGTGCAGTACCTTGGGTGGACATTAGATGGCAGGGAGGAGTGTGAGCAAAGGACTTGACAGCAGCTTAGGGCTTTAGAAACCGTTGGTCATGGGGGGCGTGGTGACAGTTAGAGTGACAGTTTCAAGGAACCGGGTGAGCTATAAATTCTGAGGGAGGGTTCCAGAAAGTTCCAGTCCCCAGGGGGAGCCCAGGTGACAGGAGGACTGCGACAGTCTGTGCGCTCTGAGGAGAATCCGACCAGGGGGACTGAGGAGAGAGAACGTCAGGGGGGTGGTCCTGACAGGAAGGTACCGCAGAAGAGACGTGGCAGTGGGTGCAAGATACCGTATTTGACACGACGTCTGACTAGTGGAAGCGCTGTTGGTTTATGGGCCTAAGGCGGCCACAGTGACGGACCTGTCAGGAACGTCAAACAGTGAAAGAGGGACGGTACGTACAAATACGTCCCTGGTGAAAAGTACAGTGTAAAAACGGCTCTGGAAACGAAGGGCCGACAAGTGATGAGAAGTGCGGTGTGTTGCGGAGGCCGTTAGGCGGACGGCAAGTAAAGAAATAAACTTGGACCTGTTGTACCCAGAACCTGCCTCCATCTTGTCTCTGTGTCATCTCTGCGCGGTAAGAAGAGGGACCACCCCCCCAGCTCGCTCGACCCCACCGACCTCTACATTTGGCGTAGTCGGCAGGATCGCCGCCGCTAATACTCCATCTTCTGCGGCAGGCCTGCCTCAAAGAATGGAAAAGGACTTGGACTACTCAGTTTGGATTACAATTACCTGTGGATTACAATTGGCTTACCAGTGGATTACAAATGAGGAGCGCAGTGACGAATCTGTGTGGCCAGCAGAGGATCCTGGGCGGTACCAGGGACAGTGCAGTATGGCGGTGCTGCTTCAACGCAGAGGCGAGGTCCGGGAGTTCGCAGTTGTTCAGAATGGACTGGGACCCCCTCCAACATACCCCCGTGGACAGCAGTATGTGCCCGGAGGCCGACGCTCTCATGTACTGGACCCTAACAGATGGGTGGAAAGGCCTTCCAATGCCCCACCCAGCAGGAGGAGTGGCACAGAAGAAGGACTTGGCTGCGGCTGCTTGGCGCCATTCGATTGCTGCCCAACGGACGGTATGAGACGCTGCGGGTGCCGGGGCATCGGCCGCCTGGAGTGGCAATGGTGGCGGGAGAACGAAGTGAGCCAGAAGACGTCATCCTCGGGTCCATGGGCAAGAAGCGGAGCCTGTGCGGAGTCCGAGCGGAGCCAGAAAGAGCGGCTGCCACTGATACCGGCGGAGAGCCTCCCTGCGGAGCCCCTGAGTATGGAGGCTAGGCGCGCTGAGCAGCGGGTTGGAGAGCGGAGGCTGCGGGAGGAGCCGTGTGGTGACGTGATGGAGGCCGCGACGCCGGGGAAGGTGAGAGTTCCCCCGGCCCTGCCGGCGACTACCCCAGCGGCCCCTATCATTCTGCCGCAGCACGCAGCCTCCTGCGTACCGGAAGGCCTGGCTGCAGGGGGCCCTATGCTTTACGCGGAGATGAGCAAGGCCCCTGCCCCTGTCCCTGAGCCAACCCGCCCGGAGTCATCAGGGCGGAGTTCATCGGCAAGAGGCTCGGTTGCACTCCCTCGGCCGATCTCAGCTACATCACCCGAACCGGCCGTCACTCCGGCTCTGCTTAAAGTTGTGGATGCGGCCTGCCCTGCGGCCGTGATAATGCCAGCGCTAAAACCAGCGGCGGCCTGTTTGACGGGCCCTTTGGACCAACCCTCTGAAAACATGGCTGCTCTCAACCGCCACTCGGCCCTAGCGGCTGCTGGGCCACAGATACCATCGGCCGCCTCTGCCCCACGTCTTTTTTCGGCAAGCTCCCGTCCACCGGACTCTGGGACTGGCGCAACCCCCTCTGTCTGGGTGGCGGAGGTGATAAAGCAAAAGAAGATCCGGGAGCAGGAGGTATGGAGACTGCTTCACTAAAAAGGGGAGGCTGGCATGGCGGAGAAGAGATCACAGGGACGGCTGGTATACACCAACCTCGAGAAGGGGTAAGGTTTCATCCGTGATAAGACTGGCCAGAAAGTGTATGTGAACGTGGCCTCTATACGGCATGGCCGGGCTCTGAAAGTAGGGGACTTGGTTTCCTATTATAAAGAGTACTGCCCCCGCGGATATTATGCGGTGGCAGTGCTGGCGGAATCCGAGGAATGCGAACCCCCCGTAAAAAGGACTGTTGTGGACACTCCCTGCATCCCAGGAGCTCCACGGTTTTGGGGCCCCTTGCTACCGGCCATCAGGAGATGGCCTGGACTGTCAGACTTTCGGTGCACCGTTGTGCAGGTTAAAAAAGACAGTTGCGTTTAAAAAAAAAAATGTTTTGTTGTTTTCTGATGCAATTGTTTTCTCTCTCTCTCTCTCTTTTCTCATCTTTTCTTATGTTACATGTATGGAAAGCAAACATAAAGTTGTTTGCCTGACAGAGCGGGGATATGTAGAAGAGAGGGAGTGTCCATGTCCAAGGAAGGGGGAGGGAAAAGGAGTACTAGTGATGTTTACTGTTGGATGTTGAGTTTTAAAGCAAAAGAAAATGAAAAAAAAAATTATAAAAAATGGGTACTTGTGATATTGTAAAGTTGTTTTGGTATACAATATGCACAAGAAAAATGCAACAGGTCCGGGTAAGGGAAGGTCTGCGGGACCAAAGGAAAGTGTGAGATCCGGTAGGGATCTAAGAGTTGAGGAGGTCTGGGAGACCGGGACGCCGACCATGACCTGTTATTGAAAGAAAGGGAAATGAGTTGGAAGACGTGAGGAAGACAGCCGTCCTAGGTCAGGTCCCCAACACCACGGACACCCCTGAAGGAGGAAGGCGGGCGCTGGTAATGATCTGGAAGGTAAGAGACCTCGATCATGGCGTACCGAATAGTGGAAGGTGACAGTAGGGGAAGGCACATGCCATAGAGAGAATTTGGGTGTACCTAGCCCAATGTGAAAGACGTTGTCATGTGGCGTGCGCGCTGGTGAGTAGCAGTAGGCTGCTCAGAGCATAGTGCTCCCAGTATGGTTCGGCCCCCGCAGATAGTGGGTTTGGCTCAACAGCTGGTCCGACAACAGGATGTAGGTGTAGCTTCAGAACGACGAAAGGCAGGGATGACGATTGTCGAGGACGACAATGGACAAAGGAAGGGGGAGTGTAGGGAAGGTGACCTGATGGACGGACGGACTAGTCTGAAGAAGAAGGAAAGGGATGCACAGAGTAGGTAGGTGTCAGTTATTACAGTGGGGAAACAGCTAGGAAAGTGTAGTGGACGTGCAGTACCTTGGGTGGACATTAGATGGCAGGGAGGAGTGTGAGCAAAGGACTTGACAGCAGCTTAGGGCTTTAGAAACCGTTGGTCATGGGGGGCGTGGTGACAGTTGGAGTGACAGTTTCAAGGAACCGGGTGAGCTATAAACTCTGAGGGAGGGTTCCAAAAAGTTCCAGTCCCCAGGGGGAGCCCAGGTGACAGGAGGACTGCGACAGTCTGTGCGCTCTGAGGAGAATCCGACCAGGGGGACTGAGGAGAGAGAACGTCAGGGGGGTGGTCCTGACAGGAAGGTACCGCAGAAGAGACGTGGCAGTGGGTGCAAGATACCGTATTTGACACGACGTCTGACTAGTGGAAGCGCTGTTGGTTTATGGGCCTAAGGCGGCCACAGTGACGGACCTGTCAGGAACGTCAAACAGTGAAAGAGGGACGGTACGTACAAATACGTCCCTGGTGAAAAGTACAGTGTAAAAACGGCTCTGGAAACGAAGGGCCAACAAGTGATGAGAAGTGCGGTGTGTTGCGGAGGCCGTTAGGCGGACGGCAAGTAAAGAAATAAACTTGGACCTGTTGTACCCAGTACCTGCCTCCATCTTGTCTCTGTGTCATCTCTGCGCGGTAAGAAGAGGGACCACCCCCCCAGCTCGCCCGACCCCACCGACCTCTACAAGGGCGATAATGTTCTCAGGTCCTGGACTTCAGCTCTCTTCCAGTCTTCTCAAGTTAAGTTTGTTTTTTGCTAATGTTCACACTTGCGCTTGTTGGTCAATTCAGTTTTTTGTGTATTCAGCCTGCCCCTGCTGGGGCTATGCTGAAATTCCACTCCTATTAATCGGTATTTGCCAATCTGCTTTTTGTCCCTTATTAGATTGGCCTCTTTTTTGCTCTGTCTCAGAATATTTCAGAGTGCTGATATAGGTTTTGAAGTCTAGTGACTTCAGGGTTAATTTTGCTATCAGAAGTGTTGGACAATATTTTTGTAGGGTTTTTTTGGCAGATTGCAAACAGTGTCTTTCCTTTTCTGTCCTTTTTAGTTAGCCGGGCCCCATCGTTTGCTCAACCTATTTTCCTGCCTTTGTTTGTATTTTAATCTTGTTTCACCGTCAATACATGTGGGGGGCTGTCTTTCCTTTGGGGTCTGCTAGTTGTGCGGGTAAGATTAGGGATCTGCAATCTGCATAGTTACCAACTTCTCTGGTTTTCTGAGACTTAGCTTGTTGTCTTTTTTTCCTCCTCGGTTTCCCATTCATAACAAACTAGCAATAGATTCGTTAGGATTCCTGTGCAGCAGACCCCTTGTGAGACCGTAGCCACTCCGCCGCCTCCGCTGGATCTGTATAAAACAAAGTAGAACCCTTGTGGACCACCCCGTGCCGGGCCAGGTAAATCATCGAGTACATAACATTCCTCTCCCGTAGATGTCTCAGACAGTGCACTCTGGAGTCCCTTGAATCAAGGCTATAGACGGAGTAAGATTAGCAGATGGTGGCTGCAGGGTTCCTGGAGCAGCACAGACCTGCAGAGTCACACAGGGAGGCAATGTCCAGCACCGAGCAGCAGACAAGGGCCCTTATAGCCTGGGGAGAGACCCTCAGGATCCCACAGGGACAGCAGTCAGAGAGGGATCCAAGTCCCTGCAGTAATGGCGCTGGCGGGCCAGGTGATATCTCAAAGCGGGGGACACGGGGCCCAATCTTTCAGGGCACACACTGCTTGTCCCTCACAAGTGTTCAGGGTGCTGCTCACCATCCTCCAGCGCTGCAGCGAGGGAACCCGGCGCCTCGTCTCTCACAGTCAGAGCGCGCGCCTCCAAGATGGCTGCCGCCCCGTGCAGGCCCCGCCGGACGCCCCGGTCTTCACCGCCACAAGCCCTCAGGAGTCCAGCCCCGCTCTCCTGCGGAGGTCCAGGAGGGTCCCAGAGTCCGGAGGGGTCCGAAAATCAGCAGTTATGCCGCAGAGGTAAGGGTCTGCTGGCCGGATATTATCAGGATGGCAGGAGCTCTTGCCAAGCGTATCCTCACTCCGTCGCTACATAGACACGCCCCCAGTTATATGCATTTCTGTTCATGGTAGTTTGTTTAGATATCTCTTTTCACTGCATTGTGTGTTGTATTACTCAGCCTCTGTGATAATGCCTGCAACTGATATATCAGCACTCTAATAATGCCTGCTACTGTTATAATAGTACCCTGTATTACTGCTGTTATTATCTGCCAGTACTGATATATTGTACTGTCTGTTTTCTTATAGTTTATACCCGATCTCATCCACTATTGTGTTCATCAATCTCCGATCTCATCCACTATTGTGTTCATCAATCTCCGATCTCATCCACTATTGTGTTCACCAATCTCCTCCACTATATCATCCGTTATCATCTACCATTGTTGTTCACATCATCTCAATAAATATAGACTTAAGCACCCATACAGTCTTTTTACTGGGAGTGGATGAAGGGTTTAGCCGTATGCTGGAATCCACACAACGTCATACGTGGAAGAAGGCAGAACACTGCACCTGGAAGAAATGGTACGGTGAGCGGAGGGGAGCCGCACCCAGAGCAAGACAGAGCCATGGCGTCGGACCCCGAGAAGTGAGGGAGAAGGCATCGTCTGCCTACAGTGAGATGTCGACGTTCCTCAGGAGCGTGAAGGGTGAAAAGCCGAATTGGATACAATGGTCTCTTCTATGAAACTCAACCCGAAGAAGGGGAAAAAATGCCAAGTGTCCCTGAAATGCTAACTCCTACGGTTCCTGAGTGTGATGAGGAACCACTTGCCTCGTTCTCTGAATTGGATAATTCGCCGCCTACCAGCCCAATGATAGTATGTAGGTCTGAACCTCCAGAGATGGCTGCTCCGTTGAGCCCGGAAGTACTCTCGTCCTCTATGACCCATCCTGAACTATGCCGTGCTGAGCGGACGACAGCTGGAATACCTTCTACTTGTTATGATCAAGACCAGTTTATTTGGCAGCGTATGGTGTGAGAAATGGAGGAGTGTGAACGTCTGCTGAAAGAAGTCTCGCCTGTGGAATGACGCGCTAAAGGAGAGGAGGAGAGTAAGGGAGAAGACCCGGCTGTGGGTACCTGCTTGCCGGGATCGGAACTGTTGAGGCTGCCTTCCCTGTTTCCTGGGGGAAGGAATAGGGGACCGGACAGGCCCCATGACTCAGGAAGAGGGGGGGCGTGTTTAGTCAGAGAACCCGTCCGGAAGCTGAGGTAGAGCGTGGGTGAAGCTGCTGAGGCCCCCACCGTCAGTGTCCGAGCAGCAGGGCAGGCAGCGCGCTCTGCACCTGAACTGCCGGCGCTGCGACGGACTGCAGCAGACAACCCTGGTGGACTAGAGACAGTTTTGGTGCGGGAAGGCGGCGTGCAGCAGGCTGAGAGGAGTGCTCCGTCCCCAGAGTACCGGTACTGCGCAGACCTGCGTCCGTTAAATCCTGCCGCCAACTGCGGGAACTTGAGAGAGGTGCAGGGTGCCCGGTGACTACCAGAGCAAGGTGCCGTACGTTCTGTGTCCGTGAGTACAGCGCACGGGCCACATAAGAGAAAGCAGGTACAGGACAGACACTTGCTCCCTAATTTGCCGGTTGATACTTTCCGATCTACGTTGGACCCGGACAGCGCTGCGGCCTTATTTGATTTGGCCGCATCAGCTTATGGACTGGGGGCTCAGCGGAAGGTACCGGAGACTGACCGCTGCAGCCAGAAGATAGATCCTCGTTGCCTACAAGACCTTCCTGGATAAGCACCGCGCTAGCTGTTGTTGGCGCTATTGACTTCCCAACAGGAGTCACAGTCTGAGGAACTTCTGACACTTTAAGTGTTTCACAAGAACTGCCATTACCTGATTCCTGAACTTAGCATATCCTTTGCAAACTGAACTGTTCTTTCCCTCATTTAACTGTTTATCTCCGTGCCAGGAGTTAACCCCCTGTTAAATTAAAACTGTTACATTTGTTAACCCTTGCTCTGACTTCTGTCTGTCACTACATCCCACAACCTGCTTACACAGTCAGATGGAGACAGAAAAACTGTGGCTGCCAACAGATTCCTGCTGCTTGAATGGTTAGAAGTAGGTAAATGGGCCATGGGTTGTTTGATTTTGAGTGATACATTAAAGGGGTTCTCTGGGTCATGGTTCCTGAACACAGGCCATGAATATTAAAGTTTCAGAGAACCCCTTTAAATAAAGAAGGGTGCAGGAGATAACAAGATAACAAGAAACTCATCCTGAAGGTCAAGAGGAAAACTCAGAAAAAATTTTAGGGATAAATTTGCAAATCATGAAATGAAGAATTCTCTTGAGACAGGAACCTCCAGAAGTTTGGGATGGCCGCTTATCCCCAGCAGCAATAAAGCAAGTTTAGTTGACAAAGGTGTTTTATGTCTCAACCACGGCCATGCAGAGAGTGCCCTTGACTCACACTACAACAACCACTTTAGGTCGGTTTTATATAAATCAACCCTCTTTTGGCAATGGAGTCCTGGGAAATCAAAGACAGCTGGCAACTATGCAGGGAAAAACTGTTTTCAGCTTTACATTTGGTTTCTGTAGACTTTAAAGAATTGTCCAGGATACCGATATTGATGACCCATCCTTTGGACAAGAATGGAGTGAATCACAACCTACCAGCTGTTTGCAGGTCCAATGGTGGATGGAAGTAAGCTATGTATGGAGACATTACACCTAGACTCCTCCGTACACTGTGTAGTAGCTATTTTAGGGTATTGCAGCTCAGCTCCCAGTGAAGTGAATGGGAGTTGTTGGTGGGAGACGGAGTGTATCGGATCAGGGTTATAGTTTAAGTCTAGAAAGTTCACCCTATAGCCCAGACAAGGGCAAAAAACCCATTGGACAGATACTAATAGTTCCATATTAGTGGAAAAATTCCTTCCCGACTCCACATACTCAGAATAGTTCCCTGGATAAACGTCTCATCACAGTATCTAGTGCATAACCTATAATATAATATTTTTCGAGAAAGACATCCTTCTTGAATTTTAGAGGTGTGACATCGGTGGCCGTGCCCGCCGATGCCCCTTCAGCGGCGGCGCCCGCCGCAGCGTCTCCTCACCTGCACGCTCCTGTCCACGCGCACGCCCGCTCTGCCTTCCGCCCTGCTGCGGGCACTCGCGCCGGCCTTAGGTCGCGGGCGCGAGTCCTCCCGCTCTCTTCCTCTGGTGGGTGGCGTCGCTGAGGGGCGGGGCTGCAGGACGTACTTCCTGGCTCCAGGATATTTCAGGTGTCCTCCCTATGAGGGGGGCGCCTGGTGATCGTGTGGTACTCCTGCACCTTTCTGGCCGCTACAGTTCCACTGTGGTCCTCACTTCACGTATTTTCCTTGTCACCCATCTGCTTCGCTTCTGTCCCTGTTCCTGTACCATCCTCCTTGCCTGCCTGTGCATTTCCCCAGTGTCTTCCCTGTCTGTCGGCTGTGTTAGACCCTCTCCGCCTGTCTCTCCGTACCCTTCCCTGCGGCTCCTATTGTTCCTTCTTCCCGCCCAGGAACCCCTGCTCTAGTTCCTTAGTTCCGTCTGTCTCCCATAGCCTTGCTGTCCTTCGAGCCGTCCCTCTTGGTTCCGGCTGTCGCGCCTCTGTCCCTTGTGGTCCTGCCCCAAACGATCCCTGTATAGGGGTCGGTCTTCACCTGGCGTGCTCGCCCCACGGGCTCTAGATCCACGATCCAGAGGGTCCACTCTCGGACGTAGCCTGCTCCTAATCGTCACAGTATCACCAGGCCATGGACCCCGGCGGTGCCGCGGCTGCTACACAGAAGGAGCTGCTTTTCTTACGAGAGAATCAGACCTGGATAATGTTCTTCATGAAATCCATGGACACCCGGCTCTCCGCCCTGCAAACCACTGACCCAGGGCATGCTCCCCTCTTAGCCAGCCTCCAGCAGGAGCTCACGCAGGAGCGCGATGCCCAATCTCATATTTTGGGTTATATGGCGTCTGTTGACGACCGACTGCTTGCTTTGCAGTCCTCTGCGGCCGCTTCGACCCAAGCCCGGGAAGCTGTTTCATCTCTACCCCCCCTGCCTGGGAAAGCCTCCCAGGTATAGCGGGGACCCTAAGTTATGTAGGGGCTTTTTAAACCAGTGCAGACTGCACTTCAAGCTTCTGCCCCAACAATACCCCACAGATCGCGCCAAAGTGGCGTTTATTGTGTCCCATCTCGAGGGAGAGGCGCTGGCTTGGGTGAATCCTTTATGGGAGATGGATGATCCCATGGTTTCCAGTATCCAAAATTTTTTGGAGACGTTCCGCAAGGTATTTGATGAACCCGGGTGCCTAGCTTCCACTACGGAGGCCCTTTTTAACCTTCGCCAGGGATCCCTCACGGTAGGACAATACGCCATCCGCTTTCGGACATTGTCTTCGGAGCTGGGGTGGAATAATGAAGCTCTTGTGGGTGCCTTCTGGAGAGGCCTTTCTAGTAAAATCAAGGACGAGCTTGCCGGGCGAGACACCCCCATCACCCAAGAAGATCTCATCTCTTTGGCTACTCGTATAGATCTGCGTTTTTTAGAACGCGCCAGAGAGTCGGCCAGGGAGAAAAGGTCCTTTAGGTTGTATCAAGCTCCTATTCCACATTCTTCCGCACCTCCTATTAGCTCTGCTCCCGAGCCCATGCAGATAGATCGTATCAAGCTGTCCGAGCAACGGCGCAGGGAGAGGATGACAAATGGACTGTTTGTACTGCGGTGGAGCCAATCACTTCGTACGCACCTGTCCTGAGAAACCGGGAAACGCCTCCACCTAGGCCAGGTAAGTGAGGACCTCCTAGGTGATCATAACTCCTCTCTACCACTTACTCTTTCAGCTCTGATTATTACAGGCCGGGGGCGTGGATCTGTGGAGGCGTATGTGGACTCGGGCCAGGGCCGGCCCGAGAGATTACGGCGCCCTAGGCGAAACTATTTTGTTGCGCCCCTACTATTCTTGGCAGTAGATGAAAACTTGGGATATAAATTTAGGAGCAAAATAAACCACAACAACAATGATTAATTAACTCTCTCCTAACTCTTTAATCTTCTGAGAAGTTGTATAGGACAAATATATACAAAGTAATCAATAACACAAAACAAAAACGACCATAGGTAATTAAAATTTTTGTTTCCTTGCCTTTTTTTGAAAAGGATGACACTAAGTCACCGAGACTAATTTGTTTAGCAACTTCAGATTCTATCGAAATTGTTGCCAACCCAGCCAACCTCTCTTGCGTCATATTTGCCCTTAAATATGTACACTTTACATCCCTAAAACTTTTTGCCTTTTGAAAAGATTTTTTATAATTTTTTCTATTTTTTCTCTGGCGCCCCCTTTGGGTCGGCGCCCTAGGCGGCCGCCTAGTTCGCCTATATGTTCGGGCCAGCCCTGACTCAGCAGGCAATTTCATTCGCCAAGAAGAGGTTGACAAACTCCAGATTCCGGTGGTCTTCCTAAGAAACCTGCGTGCAATCACCTCCGTCGATGGCAAACCTCTACCCGAACTCATCACCACGGTTACTGCTGAAGTTGACCTGCAAATTGGTGCACTCCACCTCGAGAGAATAGCCTTTTATGTCCTGCCTCAATTGTCCATTGCTGTTCTCCTAGGGTTACCCTGGCTCAGGCTGCATGAGCCAGTTGTCGACTGGTGCTCAGGAGAGATCTTGCGTTGGGGGCACTCCTGTCATGAACACTGTCTGCGGGCCCTAGTTCGTCCTCATTCTCTGCCTAGGCCAGTCGATCTCCCGGGCCTTCCTGTACCATATCACGCATACGCCGATGTTTTCAGCAAGAAGGAAGCAAAGTCTCTGCCACCACATCGGTCCTATGACTCCCCTATCGACCTGATTCCCGGAGATGTTCTTCCCAGAGGAAGAACGTATCCTCTCTCCCCAGCAGAGACCACGGCTATGACGGTATACATACAAGAAAACCTGGCCAAGGGGTTTATTCGGAAATCCTCATCTCCTGCTGGTGCAGGTTTTTTCTTTGTCCGGAAAAAGGATGGATCACTGCGACCATGCATTGATTACCAGGGCCTGAACAACATCACCGTTAAGAATCGGTATCCGCTCCCGCTGATTCCAGAACTCTTCAACCGGTTGAGAGGGCCTCGGATCTTCACGAAGTTGGATCTGCGGGGAGCCTACAATCTGATCCGGATCCGCGCAGGGGATGAGTGGAAGACGGCCTTCAATACCCGTGATGGGCATTATGAGTATCTAGTCATGCCATTCGGTCTCTGCAATGCTCCGGTTGTTTCAGGAATTCGTTAACAAAGTGTTCCGGGATCTACTATACTCCTGCGTGGTGGTGTACTTAGATGATATTCTCATCTTCTCGCCCGATCTGTCATCTCATCGGAGGAGCGTACGCATGGTCCTGCATCGCCTTCGAGAGAATCAGCTCTACGCCAAAATTGAAAAATGCCTCTTTGAGCAAACGTCGTTACCCTTCTTGGGATATATCATCACAGATTCCGGCCTGAAGATGGATCCAGAGAAACTCTCTGCGGTACTCAAGTGGCCTCGTCCCGTTGGTGTAAAAGCCATCCAGCGTTTCCTCGGATTCGCTAACTATTACCGACAATTTGTGACTCATTTTTCTACAATTACCAAACCCATCACGGCCCTGACCTGTAAAGGAACAAAGTCAAACAGCTGGTCCCCCGAAGCTGAAGACGCCTTCCTTACTCTGAAACGTTCTTTTGCATCAGCACATCGCCCGGTAGCCAGCAGGCCCTTCGTCTTAGAGGTGGATGCCTCCTCCACCGGGGCTGGAGCGGTTCTGTCCCAGCAGGCCTCATCTGGACGTCTGGTGCCTTGTGGGTTTTTTTCAAAAACCTTTTCGCCTGCGGAGTGCAATTTCTCCATTGGAGACCGGGAATTGCTAGCCATTAAGATGGCCTTGGCGGAGTGGCGATATTTACTCGAGGGGGCAGTGCACCCCTTCACTATCTTCACGGACCGCAAGAATTTGGCCTACCTGCAGTCCGTCCAAAGACTCAATTCCCGGCAAGCCAGATGGGCTCTGTATTTTTCCCGTTTTGATTTTAAGCTTCACTTCCGACCTGGCAATAAGAACATCAAAGCAGATGCACTTTCCAGGTCTTTGCAGTCGCCAGAGAGGGATGAAGATCCATTGTATATTATTGAGCCTGCTAAAGTTATCACCGTGGCTCCTGTGAATTTCTCTACTCCTCCACCAGGCAAAACCTTCGTTCCTCAAGACAAACATTCGGAGGTGCTGCGCTGGGGGCATTCCTCCAAAGTTGCTGGGCACGTTGGGACTTAGAAGACCTTCTTGCTGCTTTCCCGTTATTACTGGTGGCCCGCCCTTCGCCAGGATGTGATGGACTATGTAGCCTCGTGCACGACCTGTGCCCAGAACAAGGTTGCAAGGACTCTGCCCTCTGGACTGCTTCACCCATTACCAGTTCCAGAAACTCCTTGGCAGCAAATTGCTATGGATTTTGTGACTGATCTCCCCCGCTCAGCTGGATGTACCACAATCTTAGTCGTAGCAGATCGCTTCTCCAAGATGGCCCATTTCATTCCCTTACCCAGACTGCCGTCAGCCCCGAGGTTGGCCGAGATCTTCATCCACCAGGTCTTCAGGCTGCATGGTCTTCGTCAGCGGATCGTGTCGGATCGAGTGGTCCAGTTTACCTCTCGATTCTGGAGGGCTCTCTGTCGACTTATGGGTACAGCTCTCGATTTTTCCTCTGCATATCATCCTCAGACCAACAGGCAAGTGGAGCGAATTAATCAAGTGTTGACTACCTTCTTACGTCACTTTTCCAACGCCCATCAAGACAATTGGGTCTCTCTCCTACCCTGGGCTGAATTTGCGCATAATAATCATCCCAGCGAATCAACCGCCAAATCACCATTTTTTGTGGTAACAGGTCAGAATCCTGGTATTCCACTGCCCTTTTCCACGTCATCAGGAGTTCCTGCAGCAGATACTCTTGCCAAGGGATTTTCGCAAATTTGGAAGGAGACCAGGGAGGCGCTCGAGAATGCCAGTGCCCGAATTAAGAAACATGCGGACAAGAGACGGAAGGATGTTTCTCCGTACCATCCTGGTGACAAAGTCTGGCTTTCAACCAAACATATCCGCCTGAAAGTCCCTTCTTACAAGTTAAGTCCCCGATACATCGGGCCTTTTGAAGTGATTGGACCCATTAATGAAGTGGCTTATAAACTGAGGTTGCCTGCTTCACTCCGGGTTCCTAACGCCTTCCATGTCTCGCTCCTGAAACCTGTGGTTCTGAATCGGTTCCAACCAGTTTCCACTGCCTCTCCTTCACCAATTGGCTCGGATGACGTCTTTGAAGTAAAAGACATTTTGGCCATGAAAAAAGTCAGGGGAAAAACTCTTTTTCCTATCGATTGGAGGGGTTTTGGTCCCGAGGAGAGGTCCTGGGAGCCTTGAGAGAATGTCAATGCCCCCCTTATCATGAAAAGATTTCTGGCCAACCTCAGAAGGGGAGGACGTAAGGAGGGCGGTACTGTGACATCGGCGGCCGTGCCCGCCGATGCCCCTTCAGCGGCGGCGCCCGCCGCAGCGTCTCCTCGCCTGCACGCTCCTGTCCACGCGCACGCCCGCTCTGCCTTCCGCCCTGCTGCGGGCACTCGTGCCGGCCTTAGGTCGCAGGCGCGCGTCCTCCCGCTCTCTTCCTCTGGTGGGGGGCGTCGCTGAGGGGCGGGGCTGCAGGACGTACTTCCTGGCTCCAGGATATTTCAGGCGTCCTCCCTATGAGGAGGGCGCCTGGTGATCGTGTGGTACTCCTGCACCTTTCTGGACGCTACAGTTCCACTGTAGTCCTCACTTCACGTATTTTCCTTGTCACCCGTCTGCTCCGCTTCTGTCCCTGTTCCTGAACCGTCCTCCTTGCCTGCCTGCCCCGCTCTGTCTGTGCATTTCCCCAGTGTCTTCCCTGTCGGCTGTGTTAGACCCTCTCCGCCTGTCTCTCTGTACCCTTCCCTGCTGCTCCTATTGTTCCTCCTTCCCGCCCAGGAACCCCTGCTCTAGTTCCTTAGTTCCGTCTGTCTTCCATAGCCTTGCTGCTGTCCTTCGAGCCGTCCCTCTTGGTTCCGGCTGTCGCGCCTCTGTCCCCTGTGGTCCAGCCCCAAATGATCCCTGTATAGGGGTCGGTCTTCACCTGGCGTGCTCACCCCAGGGGCTCCAGATCCGCGATCCAGAGGGTCCACTCTCGGACATAGCCTGCTCCTAATCGTCACAAGAGGTGAATCAACCATCACAACATCATACAGCAGAGAGTTCCATAGTCTCACTGTTCTTACAGTAAAGAATCTGCATCTCTGAATAGGATTAAACCTTCTGTCATCTCGACATAGAGGATGCCCCCTTGTTCCCATCACAAGCCTAAGTGTAAAAAGATCATTGATCCCCTCATATATTTGTACATTGTAATAAGATGGCCCCTAAGCCTCCATTTTTCCAAACTGAATAACCCATGTTGGTATTGCAGTCAGGGCTGCCATCAGGGCATTACTGCCCTGACCCGCGTATGGGGCCCGATCAGCATCGGGCCCCGTCATCTCTACCCATCGGGTCCCACAACTGAACCTGCGTCCAGGACACAAGTTCAGTTACTTTATTCCTGTGCGGGCCCGCAAGGCAATAGTTAAAGCTGCCAGCCAATCGGAGGCTGGCAGCTGACGTCAGCGCGCACGTCGCCGGTGTCTGATGTTGGTGTCAGTCGCCGGCGAGTGCATGCTTTCTCTTTGGGGTACACATCATTTGCTGCTGGAACGCGGCAAGGTAAGAGGAAAGGTTTTTTTTTAAATTGGCGGCAAGCCGAGCCCGCCAGGATGGAGATGGGCAGGCTTGGAGACACTGGGCACTGGGAGCAGGATGGAAACAGGGCATGATTGGAGACACTGGGGGCAAGATGGAAACGGGGCATGATTGGAGACACAGGGGCAGGATTGGAGATACAGGGGGCATGATTGGAGACACAGGGGGCATAATTGAAGACACAGGGGGCACAATGAAAGACAGGGGCATGATTGGAGACACTGGGGGCAGAATGAAAGATATAGGGGCATGATTGGAGGCACAGGGGGCATGATTGGAGGCACAGAAGACATGATTGGAGACACAGGGGGCATGATTGGAGGCACAGGGGGCAGAATGGAGACACAGGGCATGATTGAAGGCACTGGGGGCATGATTGGAAGCACAAGGGGCATTATTTGAGGCACAGGGGGCATGATTGGAGACACAGGGGTCAGAATGGAGACACAGGGGGCATGATTGGAGACACAGGGGGCAGGATGAAAGACATGGGGGCATGATTGGAGACACTGGGTGTTAGGGGCTTGCGGAACGCACCGAATAATGAAGATGGTATAAGGTGCATTCGCAGCCCAGGGTCAACCGTGCAGAGATGGTAACACTGCTGCTCGGTAATGGCGGAGAACTAAGTGAACACCGGCGGGGTATCCGTTGACCCAGTGTGCACAGGAGTGAACTCTGTTACCTCACAGAGCCGCTGAAACAACTGGCGGAGCCTGTTAATACTCACAGAGCTTGGCTGGACGAGCACTAGCTAACAGTCACAGAACTCTACCCCAGAGACACAGGGCTAGAGTCGCTCTAGACTGCTAGCACTCGGCGCCGCAGCCGCGGTGCCAGCAAGGAAGAAACTGAAATAGGAATGCACCTAGTGCGCACTGCACCGCTCTGGCGGACGCCACTAACCACACTGACTAGGGTAAGGAAAGCACTAGACTTGCACACGGCGCTGCGCTGGTGGATGCAGCCACTTAGGTGCCTTGTGCTGAATGGCACAATATGGTGCTGAGAGAGGTGCTGTGAAATGGAAGCACGATGGCACTAGACTTAGCCACTACAAGGTGCTGACTCTGACTCTAATAGCCCTATAACATGCGTATCCAAGGGAGGGGAGTCATAATAAGTCAGTCACCAGATACAGACATCTATCATCACTCACATAAAATGCAATAAGAGTCTATACTAGCGCATGGCCGAGCGGCCATGCGACCCTTTTATAGTGGCGTCCTTCTGGGACCTTCCCAGTGGACCAGAGGAGGAATGGGACCTGCGCATGTGACCTCTGACCTCCAATGAGAGGTAGTCCCACGGGCATGCTCAGTAGGCCAAAGACAGGATTTAGTCCCAGGAGCGTCTGCTTGCTGCTGACTCAAGCATAGTATTATAGCAGAGCCTGAAGGAGCAACCAGATGCCTAGCATTAGCCATCTAACCGATGTCTCTGCTGAGCAGGAATCTCCGTGGCCGCAGAGGAATGGGAGACCGCAGAGGACATGGCCGACCGCAGAGGACATGGCCTGAGATTCCCCCTGTGCAGTGGGGAAACTCAAGGCCTAACACTGGGGACATGATTGGAGACACTGGGGGCATGATTGGGGACACTGGGGGCAGGATTGGAGATGCAGGGGCATGATTGGAGACACAGGGAAGAATGTAGACACAGGGGCAGGATTGGAGACACATGAGGCAGGATTGGAGACACTGGGGGCATAATTGGAGATACAGGGGGCAGAATGGAGACACGGGGCATGATTGGAGACACAGGGGGCAGGATTGGAGACAGATGGGGCAGAGTTGGAGACAGATTGTGCAGGATCATGGGGCGGGATGGATGCAATGGAAAAAGATGGGGCAGGATGGGGAGATCATATGGGGCAGAATGGATACTCATGAGGGCGGGATGGGAGCACATATGGCTGAAGCCAAGAATGAGACACACGGGGGCCAGGATGGGGGATATTATTACCATAGGGGCTAATTAAGGGATAATATTACTGCATGATGTATTTTATTTTTTTAGTATACTGTTTTAAATGGAGGGGCGGTCCTGTTACTGTGCAGAGTGATACTATGTTGCCTTTTTTTCTTCATGTGGTGTAATGTAAAAGTTGGGAAAAAAATAAGTAATGTATTCTGCAATAGTGCTCTAGATAACGGTGTTATTTCCTGCAGAGATGAGCCCTGGCTGGAAGAAGTGATGGCGGTCTGTGCTGGATGAAAGATGAAAAGCAAAGATAACAGACTTCACCTAGAGACGTCACTGGTGAGTCAATGTGTTACCTATACACTGACACTATACACTGTATACTACTTTATATACAGAGGTCCTGTGTATAATGTCACCAGTGATCACTGTATTACCTATACATTATATACAGACCTCCTGTGTATAATGTCATTGATCACTGTATTACCTGTACACAGACACTGCATACTAAGTACAGATCTCCTGTGTATAATGGCACTTATGGTGATAGTATTGTTTTTTTATTACTGATCAGTATTGTAGTATTCAGTCACTATGTGGTGGTAATATGTTGTCTGGACATGGTGTTGCAGTATTTGTCTTTTGTATGTGCTATTATTTGGTCACTTTGTGGTGGTAATATGTGGTCTGGTCATGGTGCGGTGGTATTTGTTCCTTGTATGTGATATTATTTGTTCACTGTGGTGGTAATATGTGGTCTGGTCATGGTGTGTGGTATTTGTTCCTTGTATGTGATATTATTCGGTCACTGTGGTGGTAATATGTGGTCTGAACATGGTGAGGCGATATTTGTTCCTTGTATGTGATATTATTGGTCATTTTACATTTTTTCAAATAAATAAAAATATACCTAAATTGTATTGCATATTTTAACAAATATTTAATAGGTTTAACTAGAGTAAAGCTCGGCCAAAAGTGTCTACCATGTTATGGTGGCGGCTTAAAAAAATCTTTTGGCCAAAACAAGAGATGCCGGCTATATGTGTGATCTGGTGATGGGAACTGTTAACGTGTGATTGGTGAGAAGTGTAGTTTTTCCAAGACAAAGCGGTGGGACTGTGGACAGTTTGAGGGGTGGAGGCCGGGGTTGGGGTGGAGCCTGGGCGGAGTCTCATGGGGGCCCCAAAATTCCTAGTGGCAGCCCTGATTGCAGTCCACCCAATCCCATAATAACCTTAGTCGCTCTTCTCTGTACTCTAGTTCAGCTATGTCCTCCATATACACTGGAGAACAGAACTGTATACAGTATTCTAAGTGACTTGTCTAAAGGAAAACTATATTCTTGTCATGACCATCTAAGCCTCTTTTAATGCATGCCACTATTTTATTGGCCTTGGCAGCAGCTGCCTGGCACTGGTCACTATAGACAATTTTGCTATCCAATTCTACTGGTTCAGTAAACTGCTGGGCCGGTTCATATTAACAGCAAAAGTTCTGAGCAATGTTGAACTTATAGGGTCAGTCACATCTGCAATGGCTTAAACCATGTATAGCTCCATGTATTCATCCACATACCAGACAGATATAGGAGCTGACCACTGTTTCCATACACTAGTCTGGACTGGAGATTTAAGGCCCACATGAAAATTAGCCCTTGTGTACTTACCAAAATCCTGCCTTCTTAATCACCCTGCTCTGTAGAGACTGCACCCTACTATCTATGATTCCTTTACATGTCAGACACTGTGCTGATTGTCGGGTGGATAGGGAAAAGTGGCTACAGAATGGATGCACAGTGTCTTTGGTGACACTACAACATTGCTTTAAGTGGGGTTTATTCTGCACTTGTCAACTCTCCCAGAATGTCTTGTAGACTCTTGGGGAAAAAAATAAAAGAGGAGACATGCCATGCGAGTTGGAAAATCCCTACCGGAAAGCAGCACTTCCAAAAAAGTGTGTTTGTTATATCAGAGTGCTTCATCTTTAGGTGGCCAAATGCAAATTCAGACAATGCAGCGTGGAGGGGCCTGGAGTAAAAAGAATGTAATCACAAAAATTAAAAACTTTTACAGCACACCACTGTCAGTAACCTCCAAGATATCAAACCAGTGCAGGACCCAAGACTGACATTCAGCCCTGGCATTGGAGCCCCCCTTGCTGTGCAGTGACTGGTTGGAGTGTGTATCACATTTATACAGACTGAGGAGGTGAGACAGAACAATACCTGACTGATGCCAGCTATTCCACTCAAGGGTGCCAGAGGAGGTGAGCCAGTATGCCAGCTATGCCATTCCAGGGTGCCAGAGGAGTTGAGCTAGTATCATAACTGGCTGATGCCAGCTATGCCAATTCCAGGGTGCCAGAGGAGGTGAGCCAGTATCATAACTGGCTGATGCCCGCTATGCCATTCCAGGGTGCCAGACGAGGTGAGCCAGTATCATACCTGACTGATGCCAGCTGTGCCATTCCAGGGTGCCAGAGGAGGTAAGCCAGTATCATAACTGGCTGATGCCAGCTATGCCATTCCAGGGTGCCAGAGGAGGTGAGCCGGTATCATACCTGACTGATGCCAGCTATGCCATTCCAGCGTGCCAGAGGAGGTGAGCCAGTATCATACCTGGCTGATGCCAGCTATACCATTCCAGTATTCATGTATGGAGGCACAGAGGAGGCAGTATTAATGTATGGAGGTATGGAGGTATAGAGGGGGCTTTATTCATGTATGGAGGCATAGAGGGGGCAGTATTCATGTATGGAGGCACAGAGGGGGCAGTGTTATGATTAGGTAACCGAGGAGGATAACAGGGGAATAAGCGAGGCAACCAGATAAACAGAGAGGTTGGTAACTTAGCGGATTGCAGACCCTATTCTGTCCCCGGGGCCTGTGGCTGCAAATATGGCTCTGTGAGATGCTGAATCTCTTCGCCTTACTTACAACTGGCGACGGTCACAGATAGCTTAACTCAGCTGCCGGCACACATGTTATCAAGAATCCAGAAGAGACTTTGATTTAAGAATTCTTGTTAAATGCAAACAGCAGCAGGTAAAAAAGACTTTCTTCAGACAGGCTGAAAACACATGTGCTTCTAATGAAGCCAAGATGGAGAATGAGACACAGGGGGAAGAAGAAGGAAGTGACATCACACCCAGAAGAGGGAGACAGGGAGACAGAAGGGACAAACTTGATGGAAAGGGAGGATTTCAGCTATGCAAAACACAGGAAAACATAGCAACAGTAAAACAATATGAGAGACTGCAATACAGCATGTAAAATGCACAGGACAGTCTGTAAAATGTCTCATTCATGGGACATAACACTCCCAATCTGAAATCTATAGATTTCATAATTTTTATGATGTCCTCTGGATTTGTCACTGTAGACCTGAAAAACAAAGGGAAAAACAAGCATGCAAGTAATAACAACAACAGTTGTAGTCCAATTGGCATTGTCCAATCTTCAGTTGGAGGCATGAAGTCCTCAACAGCGGAATAGTCCGAGTCAAAACGTAAACCCATCTTCAGATTGGGGAAGCCGCAATGTGCAAACACTTCCACCAACTCAATAATCCACTGGAGAAAGTTCAAATGTTCGAATGTTCCAACACAGCTGGAGGATTATGTGGAGGTAGGCTCCCCTCCGTGAGCTGTGTCCATAAACATGACTTTCATGTGATGTTCTCCTTTGGTAAAAGTAGCACAAGCTCTGTGACTGGACGGAAGAAAATACGAGTTGAACCGCCTTTTGTAACCTTAACTTCTACCTTACGGATCTTCCCGTCATCGCTTGGTGTAACCTTGGTAATAAGACCCATTGGTCAGTCGTTGCGATGAGCTTCTTTATCTTTAAGGAGGACGAGGTCTGCCTCTTGTAGATTAAGTTTTGCAGTCTGCCATTTGTGACGGCTTTGAAGCAAGTGCAAGTATTTGGTTTTCCAGCGGTGCCAAAAGATATTGGACAAGTGTTGTACCTGTTTCCACTGATGTTTGTAAATGTCCCCGTCCACAAACTTCCCTGGAGGAATTGTGGCAGCTCCAACCTTCTGAGTAAGAAGTATAGCAGGAGTAAGGATCATTGGTGCATCAGGGTCCGATGTTACTGGTACCACTATACTGTATGTCTAGACAGTAAATGAATCAATAGCAATGTCCATTTCATCCTTTATAGCTTCCGCTAACTCCACTGCCAGAACGGCAGCACAAAGTTCGAGTCTTGGAACAGAGTGAGCAGGTTTCGGGGTTAGTTTTGCCTTACCGAGGATGAATCCACAATGCACCTTGTTACCTTCTTCAAGAGTGTTCAGGTAGGCTACGGCAACTATAGCCTCTGTAGAAGCGTCAGAGAAAATGTGGAATTCTCTTCTGATGGTGGCTGAAAGGGTGCCGGAGGAATAACAACGTGGGACTTGGAAATGCTCTAAGACCTTCAGAGACTTTTTCCACGCCTCCCACCTTTGTTGTTTCTGGGACGGTAGCGGAGTGTCCCAATCCGTACTCTCGGCAATCAACTGTCTCAACAGTATCTTGCCTTGAATGGTGATGGGTGAGATAAACCCGAGAGGATCATAAATGCTGTTCACAACAGATAGAACTCCTCGTTTAGTGAAAGGTTTATGGCAAGCTGACACCTGGAAGGTGAACGTGTCCTGCTTAATATCCCAAAGCAGACCGAGGCTGCGTTGCATGGGGGAACGTCAGAACCCAGAACAAGATCTCTTACACCAGCAGCGTGATCCTCAGATGGAAATGCTTTCATTACCTTTTCACTGTTGGAGATGATTTTGTGGACTCTAAGGTTCGCTGTTGACAGCATTTCCTGAATCCTAGAGAGCAGATCAATAGTCTCTTCACTTGTGGGAAGAGACTTAAGCCCATCATCTACGTAGAAGTTTCTTTCCACAAATAGATGAGCATCAGACTCATAAACGCTCTCTCACCTTCCCGTGCTGTCCGTCTTAGTCCATAGATGGCCACTGCAGGCGAGGGGCTGTTCCCGAAGACGTGCACCTTCATCCTGTAGTCTACGACCTTGTTGCGGACGTCGTTGTCTTTGTGCCATAGGAATCTGAGGTCGTTTCTGCTGTCTTCTCTCACGTTAAAGCAATGAAACCTTTGTTGAACATCGGCCATTACTGCAACAGATTCTTGACTGAAGCGAATCAGTACTCCTATAAGGCTGTTGTTTAAATTAGGCCCAGTGAGGAGCAGGCTATTTAGGGAGATGCCTTCATACTGAGCACTGGAGTCAAACACCACTCTAATTTGGTCAGGTTTGCGAGGATGGTAGACACCAAAGGATGGAAGATACCAGCATTCTTCACCTTCTTTTAGCAGGGGTGCGGGTTCTGCATGACCTCTATCGAAGATATTCTGCATGAAGTCGACAAAATGTTTCTCCATCTCCGGCCTTCTCCATCTCCATCTCCGGCCTTCTCTTTAAGGTGAGTTTTAGGGATGAAACCTTGCCGTTGCTTGTTGCAGATTATCAGGTAGCCTTGTTCTTGGAGAACGAAAAGGTAAAGGTGCTACTCAGCTATTTGAATCGTCCTGGGCGAATTCCTTTTCCATAATCTTTATAAATTCTTTGTCCTCCCTTGCAGGTGCTAGCTGGTTGTCTTCTCTTGTAGAGATGAACACTGTTGACCCGAGGTCATCATTACGGGACAGGAATATGTCCGTGTCATCAGAGGTTTCTTTCTTCCACTTGTTGTCGCTTATCATCTCTTTCACCCAGTAATGATGTGGGCATCTTTGAAAGTAAGTGCTGCGACCATGCGGTAGGACGTGAGTCTTAAATGAGGAAATCCTCGTGGATCTCTTCATCTTTTCTATACAGACATTGCCTATGATAACCCAGCCTAGGTCAAGGTGTTGAGCAAATGGAGCGTCGTGTGGCCCGTTGATTTGCTGACGTACCTTGTGAAGTCGCAGAATGTCTCTGCCAAGCAGGATCAGGATGTTTGCGCTGTTGTTGAGAGCTGGTATCTTGCTTGCCAAAGTCTTTAGATGAGGGTGATGGAGTGCAGCCTCTGGAGTTGGAATTTCCTCTCTGTTGGATGGTATCTGGTTGCATTCGACCAGAGTGGGTAAGGATATCTCCACATTGTTCTCAAGAGAAGACACCATGAGTCCATTGGCTCTTCTCCCAGAGACCTCCGTAACACCGCTGCAGGTACCTAGGGTGTAGGGGTGAGAGTTTCCCTTTAAGTCAAACATGTCAAAGAGTTCTGACCTTGCAAGTGATCGGTTGCTCTGATCGTCCTGGAGAACATACACCCTTTCGGTTTTCTCTGGTCGACCCTTGGGATACACATTCACCAGGCATATCTTCGCACACAACTTGTCCCAGAGGCCTTCTCCGCAGACTTCTGTGCATGAAGAAGATATTGAGATAGAACTCACTGTTTGAACATCATCCTCCCCACATTGCCTTGTGGTGGGGGAAGGAGTAAGCTGTGCAATGTTAGATTGGGATGGATGGAGCGCTTGCACATGCTCCTCGCTGTCACACTTCAAACACTTAATAGATGTTTTGCAGTCCTTAGCAAAGTGTTCAGTAGAAGCGCAGCACCTATAACATATCCCAAAGTTCTTCAGAAGCTCCTTGCGTTCCTGGAGTGGTTTCTTTCTGAAGCCGATGCACTTCTTTAAGGGGTGAGGTTTCTTGTGAATGGGACACATATGATTAGGATTCTCAACCTTCTCACCTTTGTCACTCTTATCTTGTGATACTGAAGGTGTGGGAAGAACATCAGTCTTCTTGACGGACATTGGAGCTCGGCGGTTCCTGTAGTTAAGACGTGGACTGTCGTGATTAGAAGATGAAACAGGGTCGCTGTGTTCTCCATAGGAAAAACTTGGATCGGTCTTACACTCTGCAATATTTTCTATGAACTCGCAGAAGTAGGAAAATGAACGGAAGGATACTTGGTTTTCCCTTTTGTATTTTGATCCAAGCATGGCCCACTTATTTTGGATATTGGGCGGCAGCTTGGAAACTATTGGGTTTGCCCCATGAGCAGTGTCCAGGTAGCTGAGGCCAGACAGGTACGGGTCTGCTTTGGCCAGCTGAAGCTCTAACAGGAGGTCGCTGAGCTCTTGGAACCTTGTACTGTCCTTATTAGATACCTTTGGAAAATCCTCTAGTCACTTGAACAGGGCCTTTTCTATGGCCTCAGGACTGCCATAGCTTCTTTCTAGCCTCTTCCACGCAGCGGTGAGACCCGCAATGGGACTACTGCTGTGGATGGGTTTAAGTCTCTTGACCCGATCCATGGATTGTGGCCCAAGCCACCTGATTAGCAGGTCTAGCTCTTCAGCAGTGCCAAGGTCACTGATTGTGGTTTTAAAGGTACACTTCCAACCCCTGTAATTCTCAGGTTTATCGTCAAACTTTGTAAGACCGGTCTTAGTTAGATTACACCGAATCATGTACCTTGCAAGGCCGGTCATATCTGCATTCTACGATTTTGGAAGGACTGTTGCTGTCTGGATAGCATTGCTCCTACAGTCTGTGCTTTGACCTGTGAATGCAGGTACATATGGGGCAGTGTAGACGTTCAGTCCATTAACTGGCTTAAAGAGCTTCGTTTCTGCCACACATGGGACTGGAATTGTGTGACTGACCGGAGTGTGGTGACTAGCCTGCATATTGGCCTGCACGAATGTTTCTGTGTGTAAGATTTGGTGAGGTGCAGGTTTCCGGTACATTTGGGTGCACAGAGGAGGATCAGGATGCAAGGTTGGCAGCGTATTGTACTGACCTCGGGTGCAGGTTTCGGGTAAACACTCTGTCCTGTTGTCTCAGGGGAGCATCTATGCAGTCAAGAAGGATTGCAGGAGCAGGGGTAGCGCTGTATTGGCTTTGTACATAGTCTCTAGTACGCTTAAGAGGGTCTTCAGTATCAAAATCACTTAAACTGATGCTGTCTCTTTGGCTCCCACTGATGGCTTGTTCCAGGACCTTTAACCTTGCCATGGCTATGGCGTGTTCGCATTACTTCTCTAGGGCCTCTATTCTGTGCACTGCTTTGGCTGCCTCTATTTTCATCTCCGTTTCCTTTTGAGCGAAGGCAGCATGTATTTTAGTGGCCTCGACTTCTGCACGTGCTTTTACGAGCTGTTCGCTGAGGGTTGAAGATTTTGAGGAGCGTGACTTAGATGTCTATATTTCTGGCTGAGCGAGAAATACAAGATGACATCTCGGCTATTAGCGCGATTCTTGCCTCTGTCTTGGCTTTTATATCGCGCACCATGCTTTCTCTCTCAGAGTTAAGTTGTTGGAAAGCTTGTAGCTTTTTGCAGGTAACTAATGGATTAAGTCTCTTTAACACTGAGATATACTGGTCTGCTATTTTTGTATAACGTTGATAGTCTGAACACAGTTGTGCAAGGGTTCCCTCTGGTGATCATTGGTGAGAAGCAGGCTGAGGCAGGCTGTCTATGTGAATCAGCAGTTTTTGCCATAGCTCTGCTGTAGCACGGAGAAGATCATGTTTACTGGATTCTAGATTCTCCCTTATTTTCCATGTTGGCTTTGTGGGACGTGTAGCCTTCTCACTAAATGAAGGATCAAGTTCTATGCACTCTTCCTCTAACAATGGGTCTGGCAGAGACCGTGTAGTCATTCCTTCAGCCATCCTAATTCACAGGTAGAAGGGGAGCTGTATAGTCTCTTATATGCTGAGAGCGGGTGCTCTGCAGGGCAGGAAGTTCTGTAGCTTTATAGAAGCTGTGGGCTTTACAGATGAATCTGGAAAGTCTTTTTTACTATTCTGTCCCCGGGGCCTGTGGCTGCAAATATGGCTCTGTGAGATGCTGAATCTCTTCACCTTACTTACAATTGGCGACGGTCACAGATAGCTTAACTCAGCTGCCGGCACACATTATGAAGAATCCAGAAGAGACTTTGATTTAAGAATTCTTGTTGAATGCATACAAACAGCAGCAGGTAAAAAAGACTTTCTTCAGACAGGCTGAAAACACATGTGCTTCTAATGAAGCCAAGATGGAGAATGAGACACAGGGGGAAGAAGAAGGAAGTGACATCACACCCAGAAGAGGGAGACAGGGAGACAGAAGGGACAAACTTGATGGAAAGGGAGGATTTCAGCTATGCAAAACACAGTTAAACATAGCAACAGTAAAACAATATGAGAGACTGCAATACAGCATGTAAAATGCACAGGACAGTCTGTAAAATGTCTCACTCATGGGACATAACAGACCCCTAAACTGACAACACAACAAGATTTAGCCGTGGGACGTACCTATGATGCCCTAGACGCCTGGGCACAGCCAAAGAATTAACTAAGCCTAAAGAGAGAAAGGGGAAAGCTAAACTGCCCCGGAGTAGAACCCCAAAGGAATAGATAGCCCCCGAACATATATTGCCGGTGAGACAAGATGAGGCAGAAAATAGAGTAAGCAAATAATGGGGCCCAAACAATCTAGATAGAATAGGACAGGAAAGGATACTGGGTCCCCCTCACACCCAGGGCTGTGGGGTACTCGGTACCGGGCCCGATGAGCTTCAATGGGAGATGTCACGGCAGCTGGGACCCGGCCCGTGGCCCTGGGCGCCCATTGTGAAAGGGGTTGTTTCAGTGTGCTGATGGTAGTGAAAGTTTATAAGTGATTCATGACGCCACCTGTGGTATTCGGCAATAGAGATGTAAGCCGACGCTGCAGACAGATCCTCTGGGACAGATGGTGTGGTGCAGCAGTGATGTTATAGCCCTCCACAGGCAGGGCTGTAGTCCCAGGGCAGTGTAGGTGAAGTGACACTTAGATGATGTAGTATCAGGCGCGAGGGATGTAGCGGTGCTGGGCAGGTTGGTGCAGGAATAAGTGGAGGACACCAGGGCATGTAGTTCCAAAGCTTTACTCACAGTCTCACAGGTGCCCGCTTCCGTGCCGTGTCCTCCGGGTCAGGGACTCAGTCAACTTCCAGGCCAGATGGAATACTCCCTTCCAACACATGTGCCTTTTCTGAACGTCTCCTCTTATAGCGCCTTTGAGTGAAGTACTCCTAGTACTGAGTACACTGGAGTTCCTCCTGTCAGATGTTCCTATGAACTCTACTTGTATGGCAGACAGCTGTAGCCTGCTTCTGGGACTCCTTGCTATTAAGTCCCGACTCACTAATATGTTGCTGTTGTGCCCCCAATTCTTGTGTGGGAATAAAGTGGTCACTACTTCTATTCCTCCGGTGTCTGGTCTGCTACAGGACCATTAGGATCCATACAACCTCGGGGAGGGTTCTCTTCTAACCCTGGTCCTTGTTCTCTTATTCTCTTCACGTTCCGTGCTAATCCTTCTTTCCAGTGGAGAATCAAGCTTCCTTCCTTTGTCTCTTTCCTGTGCCAGCAGACCCAGATCACTGTGGCCTGCTGCAGCACTTCCCTCCTCCATCCCTCTCCCGGGGATCTTCTCTGTCTCACACTCTGTCCTTCTACATCTTCACTCACTCACTGAATGAAAGACTGACTGACTCAACTCTTCCCGCTCTTTTTGGTGCGAACTAAATTCCACCCACCTCCCAGCATGTTTCGTGTTCCAAGCAGGGAGCCACCAAGGGGTGCTTTGCTATACTCCAAGCAGGGAGCCGCCGAAGGTGCTTTGCTACACTACTTTGTGGTGTGGGGTGCAGGTGTTGGAGTGTGGTCAGGTGTCTCCACCTTACCTGGATAGTGGGGTACCACACCTCAGGAGGAGGTGCAGTACCTCTGTGGCGACTGAGCCTCAGGGGCGCCACAATACTGTCTGCAATCATGCAAAAAACGCTAAGAAAAACGTATGCAAAAATACTGAGGCCACACAACCTCTCCCCCATTAAATCAGAACTCTGGTGTAACTGGACGCAAGCAAAAGATACTGATATAACAGGGGATTAGAAATTCAGAAAAGACTGACATAAGCTGTGACAAATGAAACAGAGTCCAGCACAAGTCCCAGCAGGGAACCAGGCTGGACCACACCAGCAAGGCAGAAATCAGAGAAAAGCAAAAAATGGATCAAATGCAAAAAGATTCAAGCAGACAAATAATTTATCTGAAAGATGCAGGACGACGCAGGAAGCAAGCAGACTTCCAAAAAGCTCAGGAAGAATACCAAATCACCGGCAAGAGCTGAGGGAAGGTTGCTCACTTAAATCACTCAGTCTGTTAGGAGCTGCGGATCGCACCTAATAATATAAAGCAGAGGCTAGATGCGTTCACAGCCCGTGGTCCGCCGTGCAGAGGTGGTAAACTGGTGCTAGTAATGGAGGACATGATATGGCGGTATACTAAAGGAACACACGGGGTTAACTTCACCCTGTGTGTACCATGGCGGACTCTGTTACCTCACAGAGCCGCACAGCCACCAAACATAAATGCCATGGCCTGTTAGGCTCACAGAACACGGCAGTGTGAACACTAGCGTATAGTCACAGGACTCTACCCCTGAGACACTGGGTCAGAGTCCCTCTAGACCAGGGGTCTCAAACTCAATTTACCCGGGGGCCGCTGGAGGTAGAATCTGGGTGAGGCTGGGCCGCATCAGGTTTTCCACAAGAAAAGCTCATTCATCTCCCTGGCGTTTTGCATACTCCTCAGCATGTCTAGTTATGTAATGACGTTTCAAATTGTATTCTTTGTGCACTGCAACTTTCTCTGTGCAAATAAGACACGTCGGGATGCCCCTGTGCACAACAAAGAAATATTGCACTTCCCACTTTTCCTGATATTGTCTGTGCTCATCACCAACCTTTCTCTTCACTGCAGGCTTTGAAAAAGACATGTTTGGGGCTGTATAATAGATAATTCCACTTGGCGTCACTGTTTTAGTGTTAGCCGATGCGTCTTTTCCGCTTTTTTTTCTGTCCCGCTGAGCAGCAATTTCCGTGGCCGCCTCCACTTCTGAGCCCGGGGTAATGGCGCAAGTTCGCAATAAGGCTGGCTGATGTCCCGCCTCCGAGAGCAATATACTGCACCGCCCCACTGCTCATTCTGAACCTGGCGCACCTGAATCTGTGGCGCGGTCCGGTCCCTGCTCGGCTGCTCCTGCTGCATGTGATGTGAGTGTGACTCATACGCCTTGCCTGCTGACAGCAGGCTGCTGTGACTGTCTAGCCATCATCATACTCACCTCCTCCTGCTGCAGCTCCGATGGTCCAGCGCCGACATCTTCTTCCTGCATGAGCGTGCGGTCACACGTCACGTGGTACCGCTCATTAAGCTCATAAATATGGGCGCCATGGCTATGAAAGTGGAGTGGCGTCCATATTCATGACCTTAATGAGCGGTACTACGTGTGACTGGGATGTCACATGCGAGACTCGGCCGTGTTTCTCGCATGTGTGATCCCGGCCGAGGTGAGGGCCGCAAACTATTGTCCCGAGGGCCCATGAGGTGAGGGCCGCAAACTATTGTCACGAGGGCCGCCATTGGCCCAACGGCCGCGAGTTTGAGACCCCTGCTCTAGACACACTAGTGCTCGGCACCGGAACTGCAGTGCCAGGAGGAAATAATTTATTAGAAAAGCGCACTATGTGCACACAGCATCGCTCCGGCGAATGCCACTAACCACCCGGACTAGGGAGGAAAGCGCTAAACTTGCACATGGCACCACACAGTATATGACTGTAAGTTGCCGGGGTACGATAGTGCCCTGCAGTGGGCGACACCATCGGATGCTAGTGTGTGCAGTCTCTGGAGCACAGTGGCGTGAGCACAGCCACCCTTTGGTGCAGAATCTAACTCTGAATCCCTATAACAACAAGCACAACCAAGGGTAGGGGTTTCCAATGAGTCAGTCACCAGATACATGCACCCATCATCATACACACCATGAGTATTAGAGTCTATACTAGCACATGGCCGTGCGGCCATGCGACTCTTTTATAGCAGCATCCTTCCGGGATCTTCCCAGTAGTGGACCAATCAGAGCAGGAATGGTACCTGCGCATGTGACCTCTGACCTCCAATGAGAGGTTGTCCCACGGGCATTCTCAGTAGTCAAAATACAGGACTTAGTCCCTGGAGCGTCTGCGTGCTGCTGAATCAAGCATGGTGTTACAGCAGAGCTTGATGGAGCAACCAGACGCCTAGCATTAGCCTGTGCAAGACGCCTGGACCGACGCCTCTGCTGAGCAGGAATCTGGAGACCACAGAGGACATGGCTTGAGATTCACCCTGTGCAGTAGGGGAAACTCGACGCCTAACACACCTGACCTCCAATCATCCTGCTCAGTTGATTGACTTCTGTCAGCCAGACCAGCTCCATTGCCAGCAGCAACCACCAGAGGGAGCCCAAACTCAGAAGCCAGGTCTAAAGTGTTCACAACAGGGCTCTATTTATGTATGGAGGCACAGAGGGGGCAGTATTCATGTATGGAGGTGTAGGAGGGTGGACTGACCTATGGACCTGTCTGATGAAGAAGGAGCATGTAAAATATGTTGTGTACACTGTTTGCTGAGAATTCATATACATGTCTAAGGAAACAATTAGACTAAGCAAGAGATGGTGTAGTACAGGGTTTTTGCCACTAGATGGAGACATAGGATAGTGAGAAAAGGGCTTAAGAGCAGCTAATGCTAGGAAACCGTAGAGTCATGGTGGGCGGACTTACGGGACTGAGAAGGGGATTTCCAGAGTAAGGAGATAAAAGGAAAGAGACTCCCAGAGTTAGGGCAGACACCCAGGAGGAGACAGAAGAGAGAAGAGCTCAGGAGAAGACAGAGGGAGGAAGAACTCAGGAGAGACAGAGGAGAGAGACGGATACTCGAAGGGGGGTGGCCCTGACAGGACAGCTGCTGACTAGAGGATGCCTGGGGTACCTGACGGCTGGACACTGAAGGGACAGTAAGTGTCGCAGCGGGTGGACTCGGCCGGGGGAAGCGCTGTGGCCATGGGCCTAATGGCAGCCATGGTGAAAGAACCCGGAGGGTTGCCGGCAACAGGAGTAGGAGGAGGTGACAGGTACCCGGGCCCATGTGCAGAAGCTGTCGTGTTTGCTGTGGATGTCAAGGAGACACCCACTAAAGTTGGACCTGATTCTGTGTCTGTCATCAGTCTGTCTCGCAGCCGAAAGGGATCACCACCCAGTCGGCACACGTACTACAGAGGTACAGAGGGGGCAGTATTCCTGTAAGGAAGCACAGAGGGGGCAGTATTCATGTATGGAGGCACAGTGACACGGGGCAGTAGTCATGTATGGAGGCACAGGGGACAGTATTCATGAATGGAGGTACAGAGGGGGCAGTATTCATGTATGGAGGCACATAGGGGGCGGTAATGTATGGAAGCACGGAGGGGGCGGTAATCATGTATGGAGGCGCATAAGGTGCGGTATTCATGTATGGAAGCACAGAGGGGACAGTATTCAAGTATTTATGTATGTGTAAGAAGATGATCCGAGGCAGAGTCAGCAGTTTCTGGTGCCCTTTAAGGTCGGAACTATCGGGACTGTCACCACTGTTGCAGAGCTAGAGACTTGGTCCACGATTTGCGCTACCGTCAGGAGATTTTCCAGCGTTTCCCCTGCAAAAACTACAAGCGATAAGTTACCTTGTTTTTGTATATTTTATTCTTGTTCATTGTGCTTGTGTGCAGCTGCCGTACTATTCTTGCTTCCCTGCATGGAGTACTACTTGTTAATTGCCTAATCAGTAAATCTTGTTATCCCCTTCTCTGCCTCCACCTCTTCACTGCATCCAACGAACCTTACTCGTTTTACATTTTGGCATAGTTGGCAGGATGCAGTCTAATAGCACGGAAGCAGTAGAACAGGCAGCTGGGCCCAGAACCATTATCTCTCTGGGGGCCATGCTGAGTAACTTGCTGAAATTTACAGAGGCCAAATACTATGTTGTGGAGGTGGACGGAATGTATGAGGGGTATGATGAGAATGCACCCTATGACCCCCGCACCCGAGGCCGAGGTGGCCATTATGGCTTTGGATGAGGAGACTCGAGACTCCGTGAAGCTGCGTACCCCCCGAGACCATGATACCTTTGCTACAGTGCTCCAAATCCTGGAGGCAACCCATGGGGACCCCACTGACGTAGGAGAACTTAGGACTTGCCTGTTTAGCCGTATTGCAAAGAAAAGTGGAGATGGTTACGTAATATATCTGCCCTACAAGAATTACACACCGTCATTGTCAGAAAAGACGGGATGGGGATAGGGCCGACAGATGTCATGCTGCATGACTTGTTGGTGACTGGCCTGCGGGATGCTCTGCCCAAGCAGACCCTGAGAGAGCAGGTGCGGGTAGACCCTTGTATCACTTTTGTTGATATAGGGAGAGAGGCCCGCTCATGTTAACAGGAGGAGGGGGTGACAGTCCTGGTAGGGAAGCTCCAGAGTGGTGAAGCAGCAGTACAGTCGGTAGTTGAACCCCAATGGGTTGAAGAGATGAGAAAAGAACTGTTGAATATTCAAGGGGAGCTGGCTCAGATGAAAGAGAGAGTTGAGGCTGGCAAGTGCGCCGCCGGAAGCCAAGGCAAAGCAAATGTCCATAACGAGGCCCGAAGGACCCGTCGACTGAGGTCTTTCGCTTGTTATAACTGCGGAGAGATAGGACGTGCCGGCCCCCAGCCACGCCACCCGTTAAACTAGAGGGCTCCGAGCCTGGGGGACGTCGTCCGGAGCCAGAATGGAAAGGAAAGAGTAGTGAAAGTCCCACAAATCTGGTGTCTACATGCCCGCTGGTCTGGGCTGAGTTTGATGGCCGGGCCGTGCGTTGCCTGGTGGATACAGTGTCTCAAGTGAACACAATGCCGGAAGCTTATTTCCATCGGCACTTCCCGGAGTCTCTCAGGCCCGAGTGGAACCCAGTGGTAAAGCTGACGGCGGCAAATCACCTGCCTATCCCGGTTGCAGGAGTGGTATGGATGCAGGTCTCCTTGTGCGGGAAGAATCTTGGACGGAGGGGTATCGTGCTGACCCAGGGTGAGGCTGGCCACGGTCATATCTTTACGCTGGGGATGAACATCCTGAAAGAATTCGGAAAACTGCTGAGTGACGAGCCATCTCACTTGTCTTTAAACCACTGGAGTCCGCACACCCCCCAGCGGTGGGTGTTCCTACAGTTGATTCGTACAGCCCGGGTGCAGGAAGCCTTTAGCCAAGGGGAAACATTAGGGAAAAGTGATTGTCTCGGCCTCCACTCAACTCAACTTACCACCAGGACAGACCGTACCAACCCTGCCCGTCCGAGCACATGCCCCGCTGGAGAGGGTGGAAGTCCAATTGGAACCTCTGGTAGTGGAACAACGCTGGGTGGCCCGGATGGCGAAGTTCCGATACAGAATCGCCTATAAAAGGGGAGAGGAGAACACTCACGCTGACGCCCTATCCAGTGCAAGGCATGCACTGCCAGGAAAGAGTAAAGATGAGATGCTAGAGGAAGAGGAGGTTCCTCGGTTCCGAAGGACCGCTGGGACAGTGGTGTCCATGCTGGACCAAATACAGACCCCCCATCATGAAGGAGTGTTGGGAAGATCTCGGGATGAGTGGGTTCGGTTGCAGCATGAAGATCGTGAACTTGCCTAGTCTGGAACAGTGAAGTGCTCTGACTCCAGAAGCATTGAAGATATTCCACTAGTGGGAGCATCTCCAGATGAGAAACGGGCTGTTATATTGGAAGGTTTAACAACCAAGGGAACTTGGAGCTTCCTGGCAGGTAGTGATTCCAGAGACGGTGCTGTCTGCCGTGGCCACTGAAGCTCACGAAAAAGGGGCTCACTTCGGTCTTGGAAAAAAAACGTTCCAGTGGCTACAGCGGTTCATTTACCATCCACGGCTAAGAGCAGCAGTCGAGGAAGCTTGTAGACTCTGTTGGGCCTACGAGTTGGCCAAGTCCCTGAAACAAGGAGCTCCTATTCAGACGATAGTAACCTCAGCTCCCCTGGAATTGTTAACCATCGACTAACTGAATATCTGGCCAGCCCACTAAAGATACAACCGTTGTTTACTAATGGTAGATCATTTCACGAAGTTTGCGGTAGTGACGCCCATCTGGGACCAGACGTCTGAGTCCGCTGCGTATGCCATCTGTAAACATTTTATTCAGGTGTATGGATGCCCAGCGGATCCATTCGAATCAAGTAGCTTGTTTCTTGGGAATAGTAATGGATGAATTACAGCGGATCTATCAGTTCGACAGGTTACACACCACACCTTACCATCCTCAGGTAAACGGGGCCTGTGAGCGATTTATCCGTACTCTAATCCAGATGCTGAGAACCCTGGAAGACGATAGGAAGGCTAGGTGGCCAGAATATGTCTCTGAGCTCGTGTGGATCTGCAACAATCGAGTCCATCAAACCACCGGTTACACACCTTACTCCTTGCTGTTTGGCCAAACAGGAAAAGAAGTCACGGAACTGGAGCCAGGGGAAGACTATCCACGGATGGGGGTGCCTACCTGGGTCTGAGAATATCATCACCGTCTACAGACGTACAACCCCTGGACAATCCCCCAATCGGTACAATCAGGAACAGTTTATTTCGTGGCAAACCGCTAAAACAGTCAAAAAGCTCTCTAACAATGCTGAAGATGCCTCGCCCGTGGAATGGATAGTGAAAAGAGAGGGGGGTGTAAGAAGATGAGCCGAGGCAGAGTCAGTGGTTTCCGGTGCCCTTTAAGGCTGGAACTATCGGGACTGTCACCACTGTTGCCGGGGGAGGCTTCTTTTGGGAGGGAAGGCTCTTCCCGCTGGACAGCAGGGGGTGCGGGATATATAAGAAGGACTGAGCGCGGGAACGGGTGAGACTTGGCGGGAAAGCGACAGGAGGAGGTTGACTCTCTCTCCGGCTGACAACTCCACGCCGCTCATCCCTCAGCTTGCTGACTATAACATTGACTTTGACGCTATTGCGTTATCATCTGACCCTGTTCTTCTGGACAGCCATGTCCTGTCTGTGGTAACGGATAAGCTGCCTAGAGACTACCCCAAAGGACAGCCCGCTGCCGCGGACTGTGAGTGTTCTGACGGCTTGTGTTCGGTGCCATTCCTGAGGAATCCACATCAAGGACTGTTTCCATGTTCCAGCGCACTCAAGCCAAGCAGGACCAGATCCATCAGCACCGTCGGGAGACAGTGCTTCTTATTCCTCTGTAACAGAGCTAGAGACTTTGTCCACGATTTGCGTCGCCGTTGGGAGATTTTCCAGCCTTTCCCCTGCAAGAACTACAAGCGATAAATTTCCTTGTTTTTGTATATTTTATTCTTGAGCATTGTGTTTGTGTGCCACTGCCATACTATTCTTGCCTTCCTGCATGAAGTATTACTTGTTAATTGTCTGTTCAGTAAATCTCGTTATCCCCTTCTCTTACTTCGGCTCTTCACTGCATCCAACGAACCTCACTCGTTTTACATATGAAGGCACTATTGATGTATGGAGGCATAGAGTGGGCAGTATTCATGTATGGAGGCACAGAGGGGACAGTATTCATGTATGGAGGCACATAGGGAGCAGTATTCATGTATGGAGGCACAGAGGGGCAGCATTCATGTATGGAGGCACAGAAGGGGCGATATTCATGTATGGAGGCACAGAGGTGGCAGTATGCATGTATAAAGGCAGAGAGGGCGCAGTATTCATGTATTAAGTCACAGAGGGGGCAGTATTCATGGATGGAGGCACAGTGGCAAGGGGGGCCGTGTCATGCTGCCGCTGTATACTCACCCGGTCTCCGCTCCCACGCCACAGCCCCCAGTCGTTCGGCAGCCACGGGGTGGTCCCTTCTGACAGGTCCGCGGCCGACGGCATCTCTGCATGCTATGCGCATGCGCCGTAGGCCGCGGCCACGCTTCCCTCCTGTCACTTGTGCTCCGGCGGTGCCCTGACCCGGAAGCACCGTCGGACCAATGGCAGACCAGGCAGGGGTATATCAGGCCGTCCTCCTTTGAGGGAGGTGCCTGATCGTCGTGTTTGCTAGCACACTGGGCCCTGCTTCCTCGTGTACTCTCTGCAGTCCCGCAGTCCTGTCTTCCGTGGTTCCTGCTGCAGTCCCGCAGTCGTACTCCAGTCCTGCCTCCCGTGTTCCTGCTCCGTCCTGCTGTCTATGCTCCAGTCCCGCAGTCCTACTCCAGTTTTGCCTCCCGTGTTCCTGCTCCGTCCTGCTGTCTATGCTCCAGTCCCGCAGTCCTACCTCCCGTGTTCCTGCTCCATCCTGCTGTCTATGCTCCAGTCCTGCAGTCCTACTCCAGTCCTGCCTACCGTGTTCCTGCTCTGTCCTGCCGTCTATGCTCCAGTCCCGCAGTCCTACTCCGGTCCTGTCTCTAGTGATCCTGCTCTGTTCTGCTGTCTATGCTCCAGTCACGCAGTCCTACTCCGGTCCTGTCTCCAGTGTTCCCGCTTCGTCCTGCTATCCCTGGTCCGGCCCTGCAATCTTACTCTGGTCCTCTCGTGCTCCTACTCCAGTCCGTTCTGAGCCGCCCCTTTCGGTACCGGCTATCGTGGTACCCAAACCCCTGGGCCTGCTCCTAACGATCCCTGCATAGGGGTCGGCTCCACCTGGCAGCTCGCCCGGGGCCCCTTGGTGCCACGATCAAGAGGGTCCACTCCTGGAGATTTTCCTCACCTGACCAACCGTGGTAACAGTACGATCAGGCCATGGATCCCGCCGGTACTTCTGCTGCTACCCAAAAGGAGTTGCTCTTTCTACGGGAGAATCAGGGACATATCATGTCTGTCATGAAGTCTATGGACACCCGTTTGTCGGCCCTGCAGGTGGCTGATCCTGGAAATGCCACTCAACTAGCCAGTCTTCAACAGGAGCTGGGTCAGCAACGGGATACTCAAGCCCATATTCTGAGTTATATGGCCTCCGTTGATAGCTGTTTGTCGGTCCTTCAGTCTGCCGCCGCGATCCCAACTCCGCCTCCCATGTCTACAGCTCTCCCGACGCCCCGTCTCGCCAAGCTGCCTCGGTTTAGTAGCAATCCTAAGCTCTGCAGGGGTTCTTAAATCAGTGTAGCCTCCATTTTGAATGGTTGCCTCAGCAATATCCCTCTGACAGGGCCAAAGTGGCCTTCATTATGTCCCATCTGGAGGGAGAGGCCCTGTACTGGCTGAACCCTCTCTGGGAACAGGACGACCCCATTGTCTCGAGTCTTCCGGTCTTCTTGGATACTTTTCGCAGGGTTTTCGATGAGCCGGGTCGGTTAGCCTCTCTTACTGAGTCTCTTTTTAACCTTCATCAGGGTTCTTTCACGGTCGGGCAGTATGCGATTCGCTTTCGCATTCTCTCCTCTGAGCTTGGTTGGAATAACATGGCATTGGTAGGGGCATTCTGGCGCGGTCTTTCGAGCAGAATAAAGGATGAACTCACGGGTTGGGATGCCCTGACTACTATGGAGGACCTTATCTCGCTGGCCACCTGCATTGACCTGCGCTTCCAGGAGCGTGCCCGGGAGTCAGCGAGAGACAGGAGGTTCACTAGACCTACTTCCTTTTCCAACCGGTCTGCTATTCCACGTCCTGTGTATAGCAAATTGGTATGGAGATATATGTATACTTATAATAAAACTTAGCTTTTAATGTTATATTAATATAATAAAAAAAAACAAAAAACTGTGTGTCAAATTAAGGTGCCAAATAAAATAGTGATAGTGTCTGTGCAACCGTGCCCATAAAATAAAATTGTATTAAGACGCCTCCTATTGTCCAGATATGAGCGGATTACAATCCTCTTTGTTGTCTATATAGGCCAGGTATTAATAATACCAAACACTAGCCAGAGAGCATCTCAATATAAACAACACAACACTTTTTAGAGGTTGTCTTAGGTACCTAAAACATCAGTCCTATACTCATTTCCAATATTTAAGGACAATTGTCATTAGAGTGCGAATCATATAAATAAGATATCTATTTCCCCATTATCAGATATCTAATACATTGACATATTTTTTAGGGTCAAAAGTAACAATATATCGCATCTATGGAGTCCAGTATAGTGTAGTGCCTATATTCCACCAAAATACTGCATATTAACTACTCTCATGATGCATTATTAATATGTCCTTATACTCATCTCATGTGTATTAGTCCTATACACTGATGCCTGTATATGCCCTCTTGTGGAAAAGGCCTCCAGTCTTTAAAAGAGCTTCATGTCTGCATTCATCTGGACCGCCTTAATCCAACGCCGTTCTCCCAACGCGTTTCATCTAATCAGGACTCATCAGGGGAGTTTGTGGAGTTCAAATAGACACATGGCGCGCAAATATCGCCCTCCTTTTATATAACTGAGCACCACATTGTATCCTATCCATTTCCGGACGCCGGGTACCTCATTTCCGGTCCCACCATATGCAAAGGCCCATCTCTATCTGCATGCCCCACTTCCTGGGCTCGGCTTACGGCCATGTACATCACTTCCGGTCTCGGAGGTGCAGCGTCATCATAACGCCGTTCACATGACAAATAGTATCCATGGTAACCCGACGCTGCATATCCTCCATCTGATCGCGCTCTCTGCCGCTATCTCTCAATTGTATCAATAGATTTGTTGATCAATCATAATAGAGGCGGCTGCATCCAGATTAATATAAGAAATTATTCAGACTTTTTCAATTTCCTGAATACCCTATTAATGGATACTTTGCATGGATTCCATAACCATCTTTTCATTCACATTTATAATAGATAGGGAAAAAGGACATATCTACAGTATCCCTCACCAGGAAAAAAAATATTATGAGGAAATCAACTACAGGGAGTCATAATTCAATTGGTATATTGTTACAAAAATAGGGGTCAGTTAGTAGTCTGATCTAATGTTGTATGCTGGACGATGGACACCACGGATCTTCTTGTTATTAGAAGTATAGAGAGGGTGCTCACTAGGGCTCTCCCTGATAAGCCCTCTCTACCTCTTCCCTACCTCACGCGGAGGTTGGCACCCTATTAACCTGCGCAAGTGGCGCCCCCACTCAACGGCGGCTCTCCCTAATATATCTCACCCTATTCCTCCCTACAAGAAGGAAGAAAAGGAGAGTATATCGTTTAATCCTTTAGGGTGCATTGTCTGTAGGGTAAAAATCCAGAAAGTCTCTCTTTGGAGGATGTATTTATCCCAATCACCCCCTCTCTGATTTCTGGGTACCTTTTCGATACCTATAAAGCTAGCCATCTTGAGATCTCCCTTATGAGACTGATTAATATGGTTGGCTACCGGGGTATCACGTTTATTGATAGTATCCCTATGATGCTCTCCTACCCTTACCCTAAGCTCTCTCTTTGTTTTGCCAACATATTCTACACCACATCTGCACGTCATCTTATATATAACCCCTACAGATCTGCAGTTAATAAATTGATGTATGGGGTATAATTTTCTTGTATTATTACTGCAGAATTCGTTGTTTTTTTCAATTGAGGTGCAGTATTTACAGCAACCACATTTATAGCATCCTTTTGGTTGGGTGCCCAGCCATGTGGCGCTGTCAACACTTTTTGGGGTAAAATGGCTACGGACCAACCTATCCTTTAAGGAACGACCTTTCTTGTATGTAATCTGCGGGTGATTAGAGATAGCTCTTGTGAGGTCCTGATCCATACATAAAATCGGCCAGTGTCGGTCTATTATTTCTTTGATATCCTTGGCTCCGTTACAGTATTTTGTGATGAATCTTATAGTTCCATCATCATCGGCTTTCTGCCCAGGAGTGAGTAGGTCCTTCCTATCCCTAGCCAGGGATGTCCTATAAGCATTTCTTAGGATCCCATCCGGGTATCCCCGTTCTAAGAAACGAGATCTCAAATCATCAGCTTGCGTCTTATAGGTAACCTGATCCGAACAGTTCCTTCTCATTCGAAGGTACTGCCCCTTAGGGATACCTTTTTTCAAGGGAACTGGGTGGTTAGATTCCCATCTCAGAAGTGAATTAGAAGATGTAGGTTTTCTATATGTCTTAGTCATAAGGCGTCCATTTTCACCCCGTTCAATCAGAACATCCAAAAATGGTAAACTACAAGCATTGACCTCACAGGTAAAACTAAGGCCCAAATCATTCTTATTAAGGCCTTTTACAAAGTTACAAAAGCCCTTCTCATCACCCTTCCAGATTATAAAAACATCGTCCATGTAGCGAAGCCACAGGACAATGTTTTCTTCCGCCACTTCTGAGTGCTCTCCAAAGATGGCATTTTCTTCCCACCAGCCCAGGAGCAAATTTGCATAAGATGGTGCACAAGGGCTACCCATCGCGGTGCCCCTGAGCTGGTGGAAGTACTTGCCATCAAATAGAAAAAAGTTCTTTGTTAAACAAAACTCGAGGGCCCTCATAACAAATGAATTGTGTTCCATATATTGTAAGCCTCTCGTTCTTAGATAGTAGTCCGTAGCCATTAAACCCTTCTCATGGGGGATCGAAGAGTACAAAGCCTCCACATCGATTGAACCCAATATCATATTGGTGTCCAACTTGATGTTGTCCAATTTCAATAGAAGATCAGTGGTGTCTTGTGTATATGAGCTCAAAGAGACCACAAATGGTCTCAATATTTTATCAACATATAGCCCTAAATTTTGGGTTAGACTTCCAATTCCAGAGACTATAGGCCTTCCTTTTAATGGTACCAGGCCCTTGTGAACCTTTGGCAGGGCATAAAAAGTCGCCACTACCGGATGTGTGGGAATGAGAAAATCTCGTTCATTTTTATCAATCAATTTTGATTGAAAGGCCCCATCAACCAACATTTTTAGTTCTTTTAAATATATTTCTGTGGGGTTACGTTCGAGTATCTCATACCCCATGGATTTCTGCAGTAAAGAGTAACACAGAGATCTATATTGGGTAACATCCATCACCACTGTGTTACCACCTTTATCCGATGGTTTAATTATCCTGGTGGTATCCCTCTCTAATTCAAGCAGACCATCCATCTCAATTTTGGTAAGATTACGGGGTCTTCGTTTTTGCGATTTTTCTAAGTCCATCAAGTCCCTAGAGACCAAATTAGAGAAAACATCTATGGCACTTATATCATTATTAATTGGTGGCATCCGTTTACTTTTGTTCTTAAAGTCCGTAAAAGGACCTTCGCCATATTCATTAGGGTCCACATCCCCCAAATGATACAAAAATCTGACATCACCCAATAGGTCCTCATCAATACCTAATTCAGTGCAGCTTTTTTTATCTGCATTAATGAAGTATTTCTTCCATTTAAGTTTACGTATGAACAAATTAAGGTCTTTGATAACTTCAAAGCATACAAAATCAGAGGTTGGGACAAATGACATACCCTTACTCCAAAAGTGTTGACAGCGCCACATGGCTGGGCACCCAACCAAAAGGATGCTATAAATGTGGTTGCTGTAAATACTGCACCTCAATTGAAAAAAACAACGAATTCTGCAGTAATAATACAAGAAAAATATACCCCATACATCAATTTATTAACTGCAGATCTGTAGGGGTTATATATAAGATGACGTGCAGATGTGGTGTAGAATATGTTGGCAAAACAAAGAGAGAGCTTAGGGTAAGGGTAGGAGAGCATCATAGGGATACTATCAATAAACGTGATACCCCGGTAGCCAACCATATTAATCAGTCTCATAAGGGAGATCTCAAGATGGCTAGCTTTATAGGTATCGAAAAGGTACCCAGAAATCAGAGAGGGGGTGATTGGGATAAATACATCCTCCAAAGAGAGACTTTCTGGATTTTTACCCTACAGACAATGCACCCTAAAGGATTAAACGATATACTCTCCTTTTCTTCCTTCTTGTAGGGAGGGAGTAATAGGGTGAGATATATTAGGGAGAGCCGCCGTTGAGTGGGGGCGCCACTTGCGCAGGTTAATAGGGTGCCAACCTCCGCGTGAGGTAGGGAAGAGGTAGAGAGGGCTTATCAGGGAGAGCCCTAGTGAGCACCCTCTCTATACTTCTAATAACAAGAAGATCCGTGGTGTCCATTGTCCAGCATACAACATTAGATCAGACTACTAACTGACCCCTATTTTTGTAACAATATACCAATTGAATTATGACTCCCTGTAGTTGATTTCCTCATAATATTTTTTTTCCTGGTGAGGGATACTGTAGATATGTCCTTTTTCCCTATCTATTATAAATGTGAATGAAAAGATGGTTATGGAATCCATGCAAAGTATCCATTAATAGGGTATTCAGCAAATTGAAAAAGTCTGAATAATTTCTTATATTAATCTGGATGCAGCCGCCTCTATTATGATTGATCAACAAATCTATTGATACAATTGTGAGATAGCGGCAGAGAGCGCGATCAGATGGAGGATATGCAGCGTCGGGTTACCATGGATACTATTTGTCATGTGAACGGCGTTATGATGACGCTGCACCTCCGAGACCGGAAGTGATGTAAATGGCCGTAAGCCGAGCCCAGGAAGTGGGGCATGCAGATAGAGATGGGCCTTTGCATATGGTGGGACCGGAAATGAGGTACCCGGCGTCCGGAAATGGATAGGATACAATGTGGTGCTCAGTTATATAAAAGGAGGGCGATATTTGCGCGCCATGTGTCTATTTGAACTCCACAAACTCCCCTGATGAGTCCTGATTAGATGAAACGCGTTGGGAGAACGGCGTTGGATTAAGGCGGTCCAGATGAATGCAGACATGAAGCTCTTTTAAAGACTGGAGGCCTTTTCCACAAGAGGGCATATACAGGCATCAGTGTATAGGACTAATACACATGAGATGAGTATAAGGACATATTAATAATGCATCATGAGAGTAGTTAATATGCAGTATTTTGGTGGAATATAGGCACTACACTATACTGGACTCCATAGATGCGATATATTGTTCCTTTTGACCCTAAAAAATATGTCAATGTATTAGATATCTGATATTGGGGAAATAGATATCTTATTTATATGATTCGCACTCTAATGACAATTGTCCTTAAATATTGGAAATGAGTATAGGACTGATGTTTTAGGTACCTAAGACAACCTCTAAAAAGTGTTGTGTTGTTTATATTGAGATGCTCTCTGGCTAGTGTTTGGTATTATTAATACCTGGCCTATATAGACAACAAAGAGGATTGTAATCCGCTCATATCTGGACAATAGGAGGCGTCTTAATACAATTTTATTTTATGGGCACGGTTGCACAGACACTATCACTATTTTATTTGGCACCTTAATTTGACACAGTTTTTTTTTTTTTTTTTTATTATATTAATATAACATTAAAAGCTAAGTTTTATTATAAGTATACATATATCTCCATACCAATTTGCTATACACAATATTGATCGGTATTGGTAAAATAGACCCCCGCTTATACTATTCCACGTCCTGCCAGGTCCTCTTCTCCCTCCTCGGTCGAACCCATGCAGGTGGATCGCCTCAAGGTGGCCGAGTTGTGGGTCGCCCTCCCAGGGCTGTGGGGTACTCGGTACCGGGCCGGTCCTTCAGAGGGGAATGTCACAGCAGCGGTGACCCGGTCCGTGGCCCTGGGTGCCCATGTAAGAGAGGATTGAGTGATGAAATAAAGTTTATGAGTGATTCGTGACGCCACCTGTGGTGTTCGGCAAGGGAGGTGTTAAGCCGACACTGCAGACAGATCCTCTGGGACAGATGGTGGGGTGCAGCAATGATGGTGTAGCCCTCCACAGGCAGGGCTGTAGTCCCAGGGCAGAGTAGATGAAGAGGATAGGTGTTGAGGAATAGGGTGCAGTGTCTGGCACAGAGATGTAGCAGTGCTGAAGAAGTTGCGGGAAGAAGGCAAGGACACAACAAAGTGTAGTTTCTTTACCTTTACTTTGTAAGTGCAGTCCAGGGTCCAGATTACAGATGGCACAGGAGCTGATTAGCCTGGAAGCAACTCAGGAATCTCTCTATGCAGATAGGTTGTGTAGTCTCCTTCCTAGCGCTTACTTGAGGTACATGCAGTGCTGTGTTACACTGAAGTTCCTCTTCTTCTTCCCTTTTGGATCTACCTCGTATGGCAGACAGCTGTAGCCTTCTATTGTCAGGATACCAGTGCTGGGTGACCGGCACTGCTGGGGTTAATGTTCTGACCTCAGTGCAGACTCTCACCTGCACACCTGGGACCTATTATGGTGGCCTCTCATTGGTTCTGGGGAGGCTTCTTATAGCCTCAGGAAGCTCCCATCCCCCGTCAGTTATACTTTCGCCCTTGGCATTGTGTGGTGACCCCTGAATGTGTTAGTGCTGTGTTCGGGTTGCATGATTCTCTGTGTATGACTCAGTCTGTTCTCTGGATTTTGCTTTGGATTCTGCTTGGTACCTTCTACGTCTGTTTGGTTTTGATCTCTGCTTGGCTCTGACTATCCATTCTGTCTCATCCCTGGTACTTTACTGAGATCTTGTGTATGACCTTTGGCTTTGTCTGACCTCCCGTTTGTTTATCCCTCCTGTACCTCGCTTGCCTGTATTGTGCATGACCCCCACTTTGCCCGACTTTGAGTTTTCTACCTTCTTTGAAAGCAGGACGCTAAGCCCCGCCCCCTTGCAGTCACATAACCGTTCACATGACCGTAGGTCCTGTGCCTGCTTTCTAAACTTCTATATTCAGGTCCCGTGCATCTTTATTTTCCGGCTGTTCTTGTCCCCAGGAGTCCCTACAGTGCGGGTGAGTCCCTGCTTAGTGGAGGCTGTACGCCGGCGCTGTCAGGACCCTGACATCTATCTCCTTTGGCTCAACGGTTGCTGTTGTGCCTCCGAGTCTTAGGTGGGAATAGAGCATTTACAGCTTCCTATTCCTCTGGTTTCTGTTGCAGGACCTTCAGTATCCATACAACCGTGGAGACCAGGCTCCAGATCATGCGCTCCAGCTGGGAACGAGCTCTCAACTCCACTCAGTCTCCCAGCTTCTCTCTCCACGTCTACACACTTCGGCCTCCTCACACTAACTAACTAATTTTCCCTTCTGGCCCTCAGAGAGCACTCCTCCCCCAATTCTGGTTCAGAGCTCCCTCTGCTGGCCCGGAGTGGGAACTGTGTTGCATGTTATGGTTAACTGCTAGAGAGACCCTTCATTGCTTCCAAGCCTGACATCACCCTCCCTGGAGGAAGACAATGCCAGTGTGGCGACCATACCCCTCGGGGTGCCACAAGTTACGCTGGAGGAAGAGACGGGTATAAGGCCTATGCCTCTATTGCGAGGGTTTGTCGCATTTTGTCCGCTCCTGTCCTGAGACTCTGGGAAATGCCTCCACCTAGGTCAGGTAAGAGAGACCTCCCTAGGTGCTAATGATTCCTCTCAACCTCTTACTATATCTGTTCTTGTGGTTTCAGGGCAGAGACGTAGGTCCGAGGTGGCCTATGTGGATTCGGGCTCGGCAGGTAACTTCATCCGGCGTGAAGAGGTGGACAACAAGTACCAAATTCCCATGGTTACCCTATGTAATCCTCGCCTGATTGCCGCAGTGGATGGCAAACCGCTACAGGAGACCATCACCTTTGTCACTGAGGAAGTGGAGTTGCAAGTCGGAGCCTTACATCGAGAGAAGATAGCCTTTTACGTTTTGTCCAAGCTCTCCCATGTGATTCTACACGGTTTCCCTTGGTTAAGGACTCATCAGCCTGTCCTCGACTGGTCGTCAGGGGAGGTACTCCGCAGGGGCCACCCGTGCCAAGCTCGCTGCCTGACTCCTGTCCGTTTTGCGGCCGCTCATCGGCCACATCCTGACCTTGCGGGCCTTCCTTCAGTCTACAGTTCCTACGCTGATGTCTTTGATAAGAAGGAAACGGAGGTTCTTCCTCCACACCGGCCTTTTGACTGCCCAATTGAACTAATCCCTTGTTCGACTCCTCCAAGGCGAAGAACCTACCCCCTGTCTCCCACAGAGACCTTAGCTATGTCCGAGTACGTTCAGGAGAACCTCGCCAAAGTCCTCTTCGCCCACTGAAGCCGGGTTTTTCTTCGTCAAGAAAAAGGATGGGTCTCTACGGCCGTGCATTGACTATAGGGGCTTGAATGAGATCACCATCAAGAACAAGTATCCTCTTCCACTCATTCCAGAGCTGTTTGACCATCTCAGAGGGGCTTGGGTCTTCTCTAAGTTAGACCTTAGGGGAGCCTATAATCTGATCTGCATCCGTGCAGGTGACGAGTGGAAGACGGCTTTCAACACTCGAGACCATTACGAGTACCTGGTCATGCCCTTTGGTCTCTGCAATGCTCCTGCAGTGTTTCAAGAGTTCGTCAAGGAGATCTTCCGGGACCTCTTATACTCCTGTGTGGTCGTGTACTTGGATGACATCCTCGTCTTCTCTCCGAATCTCTCATCCCACAGAGAGCGTTCGCCTGGTGTTACGGCCTCTTCGGGAGAATCGCTTGTACGCTAAGATAGAGAAATGTCTCTTCAGACAAACCTCTCTGCCATTTCTGGGATACATTATCTCCAACACTGGATTAAGGATGGATCCCGAGAAACAAACTGGGCCCTGCTTCCTCGTGTACTCTCTGCAGTCCCGCAGTCCTGTCTTCCGTGGTTCCTGCTGCAGTCCCGTAGTCCTACTCCAGTCCTGCCTCCCGTGTTCCTGCTCTGTCCTGCTGTCTATGCTCCAGTCCCGCAGTCCTACTCCAGTCCTGTCTCCCGTGTTCCTGCTCCGTCCTGCTGTCTATGCTCCAGTCCCGCAGTTCTACTCCAGTCCTGCCTCCCGTGTTCCTGCTCCGTCCTGCTTTCCATGCTCCAGTCCCACAGTCCTACTCCGATCCTGTCTCCAGTGATCCCACTTCGGCCTGCTATCCCTGGTCTGGCCCTGCAATCCTACTCTGGTCCTACCTCCTACAGTGTCGTGCTGCTACTCCAGTCCGTTCTGAGCCGCCCCTTTCGGTACCGGCAATCGTGGTACCCGAAAAACTGGGCCTGCTCCTAACGATCCCTGTATAGGGGTCGGCTCCACCTGGCAGCTCGCCCAGGGGCCCTCAGTGCCACAATCCAGAGGGTCCACTCCTGTAGATTTTCCTCACCTGACCAGCCGTGGTAACAGGCAGTATTTATGTATGTAGGCACAGTGGCAGGGCCGGCTCCAGGTTTTTGAGGGCCCAGGGCGAAAGAGTCTCAGTGGGCCCCCCTTAACACATACCACGATTCATGCCATGTGGCATCCGTGGTGCCAGCCAAAAACGGACTTGTCTCCATGTGGATTACATGGACACACCCTCTGTGGCAAAATACGTTCATGTGAAGGAGGCTATTAATTAGCAGTGTACGTATGAAAGAAAGATGAGGGAAAAAAAGAACAGAGAGAGAAAGAAAGAACAGAGAGAGAGCAGAAAGAAAGAAAAAAATAACAGAGAGAAAGAAAGAAGGGAAAGAAGGAACAGAGAGAGAACAAAAGACAGAACAGAGAGAAAGAAAGGAAACACAGAGAGAAAGAAAGAACAGAGAGGGAAAGAAAGGAAGATTAGAGAGAGAAAGAGGGGAAAGGAAGAGAAAGAAAGAACAGAGCGAAAGAAAGAACAGAGAAACAGAAAGAAAGATGAGGAAAAAAGAACAGAGAGACAAAGAAAGAACAGAGAGAGAAAGAAATAACAGAGAGAAAGAAAGAGAGAAGGAAAAGAAAGAACAGAGAAAGAAATAAAGAACAGAGAAAGAAATAAAGAACAGAGAAAGAAATAAAGAACAGAGAAAGAAATAAAGAACAGAGAAAGAAATAAAGAACAGAGAAAGAAATAAAGAACAGAGAAAGAAATAAAGAACAGAGAGAAAGAAAGGAAGAACAGAGAGAGAGAGAAAGAAAGAACAGAGAGAGAAATAAAGAAAGATTAGAGAGAGAAAGAGGGGAAAGAAAGAAAGAAAGTGGGCAGAAAAAAAAGAACAGAGAGCGAAAGAAAGAGGGAATAAAGAACAAAGAGGGAGAGAGAAAGAAAGAGGGGAAAGAAATAAAGAAAGAACAGAGAAATAAAGAACAGAGAGATAGAAAGAGTGGACAAAAAAAGAACGAACAGAGTGAAAGAAAAGAACATAGAGAAAGAGAGAGGGGAAAGAAAGAAAGAGAGAGGAGAAAGAAAGAAAAAGAAAGAGGGGAAAGAAAGAACAGAGAGAGAAAGAGAGGGGAAAGAAAGAAAGAAAGAAAGAACAGAGAGAAAGAAAGAAAAAGAACAGAGAAAGAAAAGTGGACAGAAAAAAGAACAGAGAGAGAAATAAAGAAAGAAGGGAAAAAAGAACAGAGAGGGAGAGAGAAAGAAAGAGGGGAAAGAAATAAAAAAAGAACAGAGAAATAAAGAACAGAGAGATAGAAAGAGTGGACAGAAAAAAAGAACCGAGAGAGAAAAAAAGGAAGAGGGGAAAGAAAGAAAGAAAGAACAGAGTGGTAGAGAGAGAAAGAAAGAGGGGAAGGAACAGAGAGAAAGAAGGAACGAACAGAGTGAAAGAAAGAATATAGAGAAAGAGAGAGGGGAAAGAAAGAAAGAGAGAAAGAGAGAGGGGAAAGAAGGAAAGAAAGAGGGGAAAGAAAGAACAGAGAGAGAAAGAGAGGGGAAAGAAAGAAAGAACAGAGAGAAATAAAGAAAGAAGGGAAAAAAGAACAGAGAGGGAGAGAGAAAGAAAGAGGGGAAATAAATAAATAGAGAAAGAAAGAACAGAGAGAGAGAGTGGACAGAAAAACAACAGAGAGAGAGAGAAAGAAAAGAAAGAGGGGAAAGAAAGAACAGTGGTAGAGAGAACGAAAGGGGAAGGAACAGAGAAAGAAAGAAAGAAAGAAAAAGAAAGAGGGGAAAGAAAGAATAAAGAGAGAAAGAAAGATGGGAAAGAAAGAACAGAGAGAGAGAAAGAAAGAACAGAGAGAGAAAGAACAGCGATAGAAAGAAAGAACAGAGAGAGAAAGAACAGAGAGAGCGAAAGAAAAAAAAGATTAGAGAGAAAGAACAGAGAGAGAAAGAAAGAACAGTGAGAGAGAAAGAAACAGAGAGAGAAAGAAAAATTCTATAAAGATACCATAGCAGCCCGACTCCCATTGTAGTGCCCACCTGAGCATCCCGATGAAGGACATATCATGATCCGCTCACATGGCCGGCATCCCCGATTCCAAGGCGATCCCGCTATTCGTGCTGTCGGAGGAGGACATGGTGATAGATCTGAAGCATTCCCTGAAGTGCCTCCACGGTTCCCTCAAAATCTCCTGCTGAAATTACCTCATTTCTGATCAGCTTCCAGCACGTCACTTCCGGTAGAACGTCATGTGCGAATTTTAAAGTGCTCCTTGGGGCTCCGCTGTGTACTCCTGTGTCCCCGGGAAAAGTAAACTCCCGGCTGGGGCAGTCTCTCTCAAAATCAGGATGGTTGAGAGGTATGAATGCTCCCCACCATACACCTTGTACAAGCATGGCTCCGCACACCTCATACACACACGTTTCCGGTTTGTATGCCTCGTACACACACGGCTCCGCTCCATACACCTTGTATACACACGGGTGTGCTCCGTACACACATGGCTGCGCTCCATACACACGCGGCTTCACTCCGTACACCCCTGGCTCTGCTCCGCAAACACACGGCTCAGCTCCGCACACTTTGTACACACAGGGCTCCGTTCCTTACACCTCGTACACACACGGCTCCGCTCTGTACACCTCGTACACACACGGCTCCGCTCCGTACACCTCGTACACACACGGCTCCAGGCTCCGCACCGTACAAACGCAGCTCCACTCCGCACACCTCGTATATACACGGCTCCGCTCCATACACCTTGTACACATCCGTCTCCGCTCCATACACCTTGTACACACGCAGCTCTGTTCTGTACACCTCGTACACACGCGGATCCAGGCTCCGCACCGTACACCTGGTACACATGCGGCTCCGCTCCCGCTCCGTACACATGCGGCTCCGCTTCGTACACACATGGCTCCGGGCTCCACACCATACACCTCGTACACACACGGCTCCCCTCTATACACCTCGTACACACACGGCTACGCTCCGGTACACCTTGTACACACATGGCTCCGCTCCATACATCTCGTACACACATGGCTCCGCTCCATACACCTTGTACACACATGGCTCCATTCCATACACCTCGTACACACATGGCTCCGCACCTTACACCTCGCACTCACATCGCTCCGCTATGTACACCTCGTACACATACGGCTCCGTTCCGTACACCTCGTACACATGTGGCTCCGCTCTGTACACACACAGCTCTGCCCCGTACACATACAACACTGCTACATCGCTCCTGTAAACCCCTCCTGACCTCACACAAACTTCCCTCATCCAGCACCATGTCGACCACCAGCACAGCAGAGAGCTGCAGACACTGAGGCCCCTGATCATGTGACCCCTGACTCCTCCCCTCCTGTGACCTCATCACAGGTCCTGTGCCAGAAGAGAAGAGCCCAGCAATGACTCATTGCTGGCTGCGGTGGGTCTCTGGGAGGGCGAGGATGGTGTCGGTGCATGGGGGGCGTGGCGGCGGGTATCCCAGACAGCGTGTTTGGGTCCCCCCCGTCTTGCCAGGGCCCCGGCACTTGCCCGGGTGTGCCGGGTGCTGACGCCGGCCCTGCACAGTGGCATTAGCCTTGTATAGAAGCACAGATGGGGTGGTATTCATGTATGGAGGCACAGAGGGGGCGAGTTTATGTATGGAGGCACAGAGGGGGCAGTATTCATGTATGGAGGCACAGAGGGGGCAGTATTCATGTATGGAGGCACATAGGGGGCAGTATTCATGTATGGAGGCACGGGGGGCGGTATTCATGTGGAGGCACAGAGGGGGTGGTATTAATTTATAGAGGTACATAAGGGCAGTATTTATGTATGGAGGCACAATGGGGGCAGTATTCATGTATGGAGGCACATAGGGGGCAGTATTCATGTATGGAGGCACATAGGGGGCGGTATTCATGTATGGAGGCACAGAGTGGCGGTATTCATGTATGTGGGCACATAGTGGGCGGTATTCATGTGTGGAGGCACATAGGGGGTGGTATTCACATACTGAGGCACATAGGGGGCAATATTCATGTATGGAGGCACAGTGGGGGCGGTATTCATGTATGGAAGCACAGAGGGGGTGGTATTAATTTATAGAGGTACATAATGGCAGTATTTATGTATGGAGGCACAAAGGGGGCAGTATTCATGTATGGAGGCACATAGGGGGCAGTATTCATGTATGGACGCACAGAGGGGGCAGTATTCATGTATGGAGGCACAGTGGGGGCAGTAATCATGTATGGAAGCACAGAGGAGGCAGTATTTATGTATGGAGGCACAGAGGGGGCAGTATTCATGTATGGAGTCACAGTGGCAAGGGGGTCAGTATTCATGTATGTAGGCACAGGGGCAGTAGTCTTGTATAGAGGGACAGATGGGATGGTATTCATGTATGGAGGCACAGAGGAGCAATGGAGGCACAGAGGGGGTGGTATTCATTTATGGAGGCACATAGGGGCAGTATTCATGTATGGAGGCACAAAGGGAGCAGTATTCATGTATGGAGGCACATAGGGGGCAGTATTCATGTATGGAGGCACAGAGGGGGCGGTATTCATGTATGGAGGCACAGAGGGGGCAGTATTTATGTATGGAGGCACAGAGGGGGCAGTATTCATGTATGGAGTTGGGTCGCCCTCCCAGGGCTGTGGGGTACTCGGTACTGGGCCGGTATCAGTGGGATGTGTCACAGCAGCGGTGACCCAGACCGTGGACCTAGGCGCCCAAGTAATAGGAAGATGTGAATGGTGGAATGTAGTTAGATGAATAGTTCGTGACGCCACCTGTGGTGCTCGGCAAGGGAGGTGTTAAGCCGACGCTGCATGCAGATCCTCTGGGACTGATGGTATGGTGCAGCAAAGATGTAAAAGCTCCCCACAGGCGAAGCTACAGTCCCAGGGCAGTGTAGATGTGGTTGGCACGGGGATGTAGCGGTGCCGGAAAGGTAGGAAGCAGACAAGACACAGCGGGTTGCAATTTCTGTACCTTTACTTGATAACTGCAGTCCAGGGTCCTGATTACAGATGGTATTGGAGCAGGCTAGCCTGGAAGCAATTCAGGAATTCTCTCTCAGCAGATGGGTTGTGCAGTCTCCTTACTAGCGCTTATTTGCGGGATCTCCAGTACCGAGTTACACTGAAGTTCCTCCTGTCAGATGTTCTCAAGAACCTCACTTGCACGGCAGACCAGCTGTAGCCTATCTCGGGGACTCCTCTCTCCTGAGTCCCGACTCACTATCCAAGCTGCTGTTGTGCCCTCAAGTCTTAGATGGGAGTAGGGCATTTACAGCCTCCTACTCCTCTGGTATCTGTTGCAGGACCGTTAGTATCCATACAACCGTGGAGACCAGGCTCCAGTTCATGCGCTCTCTCCAGAGATGAGCTCTTCCTCTCAGCTCTATCTCAGCGCTCCTTCCACACGTCTGCACACTTCACCCTCCGCAGACTAAATAACTAACCACCCCTTCCTCTTGGCCCTCAGAGAGCACTCCTCCCCTTAATCCCGGTTCAGAGTTCCCCCTGCTGGCCTGGAGTGGAACTGTGTTGCATGCATAAATTGACTGCGAGAGAGACCCATCATTGCCTCCAAGCCTGGCATTACCCTCCTCTGGAGGAAGGCAAAGCCACTGTGGCGACCATACTCCTGGGGGTGCCACAGAGTCACAGTGGCAAGGGGGTCAGTATTCATGTATGTTGGCAAAGGGGCAGTATTAATGTAATGGTATTAATGTATGGACGCACAGAGGGGCAATGGAGGCACAGAGGGGGTGGTATTCATGTATGGAGGCACATAGGGGGCAGTATTCATGTATGGAGGCACATAGGGGGCAGTATTCATGTATGGACGCAGAGAGGGGGCAGTATTCATGTATGGATGCACAGTGGCGGGGCAGTATTCATGTAGAGGCACATAGGGGCGGTATTCATGTATGGATGCACAGTGGCGGGGGCAGTATTCATGTATGGAGGAACATAGGAGGCGGTATTCATGTATGGAGGCACAGTGGCGGGGGCAGTATTCATGTATGGAGGCACAGAGGGGCAGTATTCATGTATGGAGGCACATAGGGGGCAGTATTCATTTATGGAGGCACATAGGGGCAGTATTCATGTATGGAGGCACAGTGGTGGGTGCAGTATTCATGTATGGAGGCACAGTGGCGGGGCAGTATTCATGTATGGATGCACAGTGGCGGGGGCAGTATTCATGTATGGAGGCACATAGGGGGCGGTATTCATGTATGGAGGCACATAGGGGGCAGTATTCATGTATGGAGGCACAGAGGGGCAGTATTCATGTATGGCGGCACAGAGGGGGCGGTATTCATGTATGGAGGCACATAGGGAGCAGTATTCATGTATGGAAGCACATAGGGGGCAGTATTCATGTATGGAGGCACAAAGGGAGCAGTATTCATGTATGGAGGCACATAGGGAGCAGTATTCATGTATAAAGGCACACAGGGGGCAGTATTCATGTATGGAGGCACATAGGGGGCAGTATTCATTTATGGAGGCACATAGGGGCAGTATTCATGTATGGAGGCACATAGGGGGCAGTATTCATGTATGGAGGCACATAGGGGCAGTATTCATGTATGGCGGCACAGAGGGGGCGGTATTCATGTATGGATGCACAGTGGCGGGGGCAGTATTCATGTATGGAGGCACATAGGAGGCGGTATTCATGTATGGAGGCACAGTGGCGGGGGCAGTATTCATGTATGGAGGCACAGAGGGGCAGTATTCATGTATGGAGGCACATAGGGGGCAGTATTCATTTATGGAGGCACATAGGGGCAGTATTCATGTATGGAGGCACAGTGGCGGGGGCAGTATTCATGTATGGAGGCACAGTGGCGGGGCAGTATTCATGTATGGATGCACAGTGGCGGGGGCAGTATTCATGTATGGAGGCACATAGGGGGCGGTATTCATGTATGGAGGCACATAGGGGGCAGTATTCATGTATGGAGGCACATAGGGGGCAGTATTCATGTATGGAGGCACAGAGGGGCAGTATTCATGTATGGCGGCACAGTGGGGGCGGTATTCATGTATGGCGGCACAGAGGGGGCGGTATTCATGTATGGAGGCACAGAGGGGGCGGTATTCATGTATGGAGGCACATAGGGAGCAGTATTCATGTATGGCGGCACAGAGGGGGCGGTATTCATGTATGGAGGCACAGAGGGAGCAGTATTCATGTATGGAGGCACATAGGGAGCAGTATTCATGTATAAAGGCACATAGGGGGCAGTATTCATGTATGGAGGCACATAGGGGCAGTATTCATTTATGGAGGCACATAGGGGGCGGTATTCATGTATGGAGGCACAGTGGCGGGGGCATTATTATTGACTTGGACATTTTGGATGGCTATAATTTGTGTAGAGATGCAATTATGGTGAGATTTTTGCATCACTGCTAACTGTATGGAGTGATGGGAACAGCCATTGCTTGCAGATAGTTAAATGTCTCTTGAGTAGAATGGCCATTAAACAAATACTGAAACCGTTATTATAGGATATTTTAATGCATGAAGCCGCCATGCCAGCAGGTTCACTGTTAGCAGCCTGAATGATGGGAGGAGGAGGAGCAGGTTCTAGACCGCAGCATTCCACTATGCCCCATTTCCATGGTAACGCTGGAGTTTCCCGCCACCGCATCCTAGACACGGTCACGTGACGGCTCCACGCCTGTAGTCCGCACGCAGGACGCCGAGTTCCGAGCAGGAGGGCTGAGGAGACGCCGCCATCATGCTGAGGAAATTGACGGTGGATCAGATCAATGACTGGTTCACAATAGGCAAAGAAGTGGCAGATGTGAAGCTGCTGGGGTCCTGGTCTGACCCAAGACGTGAAGGGGACACGGGAGATGCCCGAGAAAAGGGCAGCAATAGGCCCAAGGGGTAAGTGAGGTGAAATGATACCAGCATGGCTTCTTCACAGACTGTCCATGGAGTGCTGAGAATTGTGGTTTCATGTAATGCGGAGTGGAGGAGGGGGTGACTGGTAATGCTGGGGTGTGTGGGGAAGGGGCTGACTGGTAATGCTGGGGTGTGTGGGGAAGGGGCTAACTGGTAATGCCGGGGTGTGTGGGGAAGGGGCTTACTGGTAATGCCGGGGTGTGTGGGGAAGGGGCTGACTGGTAATGCTGGGGTGTGTGGGGAAGGGGCTAACTGGTAATGCTGGGGTGTGTGGGGAAGGGGCTAACTGGTAATGCCGGGGTGTGTGGGGAAGGGGCTGACTGGTAATGCTGGGGTGTGGGGAAGGAGGTAACTGGTAATGCTGGGGTGTGTGGGGAAGGAGGTAACTGGTAATGCTGGGGTGTGTGGGGAAGGGGCTAACTGGTAATGCCGGGGTGTGGGGAAGGGGCTGACTGGTAATGCTGGGGTGTGGGGAAGGAGGTAACTGGTAATGCCGGGGTGTGTGGGGAAGGGGCTGACTGGTAATGCCGGGGTGTGTGGGGAAGGGGCTAACTGGTAATGCCGGGGTGTGTGGGGAAGGGGCTGACTGGTAATGCTGGGGTGTGGGGAAGGAGGTAACTGGTAATGCCGGGGTGTGTGGGGAAGGGGCTAACTGGTAATGGCGGGGTGTGTGGGGAAGGGGCTGACTGGTAATGGCGGGGTGTGTGGGGAAGGGGGTAACTGGTAATGCCGGGGTGTGCGGGGAAGGGGCTGACTGGTAATGCCGGGGTGTGCGGTGGAGGAGGGGGCTGACTGGTAATGCCGGGGTGAGCGTTGGAGGAGGGGGCTGACTGGTAATGCCGGGGTGAGTGGTGGAGGAGGGGGCTGACTGGTAATGGCGGGGTGTGCGGTGGAGGAGGGGGCTGACTGGTAATGCCGGGGTGAGCGGTGGAGGAGGGGGCTGACTGGTAATGCCGGGGTGAGCGGTGGAGGAGGGGGCTGACTGGTAATGCCGGGGTGAGCGGTGGAGGAGGGGGCTGACTGGTAATATTGTGAATGGTGGAGGTGATTCGTAATGTTAAGATCAGGGGAAGGAGGGTGTGAGTTGTGAACACTGATTGCTGGGCCCCACTATTTCTACAGAGTTCCATCAGCAAAAATGTGGTTTGTGTTCTTTTTTTTTTCTTTTTTTCGACACGGTCAAACACGTCTCGTAAATTTACTCTTAGGGTGTGTGCACACGTTGCAGATTCTGCTGCGGAATTTGCAAAATCCGCAGGTCCTGCGGTTTTCCCCTGTGGTTTGACACCTCTACAATGGAGTAGGTGTAAAACCACTGTGGATTCCGCACAAAGAAGTGACATGCTGCGGATTTGAAACCGCAGCGAATCCGCGTGGGAAAATCCTCAGCATGTGCACAGCGGTTTTGTTTTCCATTGAAAATAAAGGTACTGTACACTGCAGCAAAAACTGCTGCGGGATCCGCAGGGCCAAATCCGCAATGTGTGCACACACCCTTAGGCTGTGTGCCCACTTTTCATTTTTTATGCGTTTCCGCAGCGTTTTTGCCGCAGCGAAAATGCTTCAAAAACGCATCCCCATGCAATCCTATGGGATTTCTCTGTTGCTGTGCCAATGCTGCGGATTTTACCGCTGGCGAATCGCATAGCGGTAAAATCCGCAGCATGTCCGCTATTTCTGCGGAATCGCGGGGATTCCGCACCCATAGGATTGCATTGAAAAGCTCACTTTACACATAAGATTATGCTCACCATGCGTAAAATGAGCGCTTCATGTGCGGCTGGTACCCAGGGTCTGGAGGAGAGGAGACTCTCCTCCATGCCTTGGGTACCATATCCCTGTAAAAATTAGAATTAAAATAAAAAGTAGGGATATACTTACCCTCTGTCGGCCCCCGGAGCCCTCCCACCTCTCAGCCATGCTGCCAGCATCTTCTGTTCCCAGGGATGCATTGCGCAAATGACCTCTGATGACATAGAGGTCTCGCGTCATCAGAGGTAATTTTCGCAAGGCATCCCTGGGAACGGAAGATCCTGGCAGCATGGCTGACAGGCGGGAGAACTCTGGGGGCCGGCAGAAGGTGAGTATATCCCTATTTTATTATTTTTACATTCCATCTTTTACTATTGATGCTGCATAGGCAGCATCAATAGTAAAAAATTGGTCACACTTATCAAGCACTCTGCTTGACAAGTGTGACCAACCTGTCAATCACTTTTCCAAGCGATGTTTCAAATTGCTTGGAAAAGCGCAAGCATTCTGCAAGCTAAAAATGCTTGCAAAACGCTTGTGAATTCTGCATGCGTTTTAACTGCAACAGGGAGTTGCGGAAATGCTGCGGACATTTCCGCAGCATTTCTGCAACGTGGGCACATAGCCTGCCTTACTCGCCTAGTAAATTCACCTCCACCACTCATGTCAGCACTGCTGGGATGTCAGGCAGGACCTGGAGAGGCAGCACTTTAACATGGAGATTTACAGGCGAGAAAATTCTTTCACCCTCTTTTGGACCACACATTTAAAAGGAGCATATCTTGTCCCGAAATGCTATTTACTTGCAGCTATAGGATTAACCCCTTAATGACCGCCAATATATCTTTTTACTGACCTGCGATACAAGAGAATATCCTCCCCATACAGGTGACAATCCAACAGCTGTCGGCTGTACACTGTAGCTGACACCTTGCTACATCAGTCACAATCAGTGTCCATATCCGTTTAACCCCTTAGATGCTGCTGTAAATAGTGACTACATCATATAAATGTTTAAAAGTGTGAGGGCTACCAATTTATCCCCATTTGCACCCTGAGATCATGATTGTGTGGTCGTTATGTTTGCCATGGCAATTCACGAGCAAATAGCGGCCTTAGAGTCTGCCGGATACAGTGACCTGTTCAAAAGTCAGCGATATTTAGGTGGCCTATGGGAGCTCGGTACCAGTGTCCGCGCCCACAAGTGAATCCCCATCTCCCTTAAGGTACTGTCACACTTAGAGATGCACCAGCGATCCCGACCAGCGATATGACGCGGTCAGGATCGCTGGTGCTTCGCTAAGTGGTCGCTAGTGAGCTGCCACACAGGCAGATCTCACCAGCGACATAGCAGGGGTCAGCAGTCGCTACCGTACTTACCTGTCAGACGAGGCGATGAAGACGTCCTCCCGCCCGCGTCCACGCGTCGCTCGTCAGCGCCGCAGGAAGCTGACGACGAGAAACGGCCCAGGACGTTCTCGTGTGATCAGCGATAACCAGCGGGGGAGCGGTCGGAGGTAAGTATCAGACATAGCGATATCGCTAGCAATATCGCTATAACGTCACAAAAACCTGTGACGTTATAGCGATATTGCTAGCGATATCGCTTAGTGTGACAGGCCCTTTAGTCAGGGCCCCTGTATTTTGACTATAAAACCACTAAAATTAAGCTTCCCATTAATTTCTATGCATTTTGCTCTTTTTGTGCATATTGATGCGTTTTTTTTTACCGCGAAAAAAAAACGCATCGCGGTAAAAAACGCGGCATGCTGATTAATTTTGCGTATTTTTCCGCATTTCTGGCTAGTTCAATGCGTTTCGAAAATGCGCCGGAAAAAAATCATCAAAACCGCGCGAAGACAAAAAAGGCGCGGTTTCTGGGAAGGGAGTCAGGTTTTTGAGCAGACATTTTCTGCTACGTGTGCACTTAGCCTGACTCTGATTTTTCAGGTCAGAGGGCGCGATGACGTGACTAGCGTGTGCCCTCTCTTCTGAACAGTCAGATTGCAGAGAGCTGACGCTGAAGGAGGCTAGCGAGCAGAGGTATTTCATTTTTTTTTTTTTTTTTTTTTTTTAACCCCTTTACTCCCTAGGGTGGTTTGCATGTTAATGCCCGGGCCAATTTTTACAATTCTGACCACTGTCCCTTTATGAGGTAGTAACTCTGGAACGCTTCCATGGATCCCGGTGATTCTGACAATGCTTTCTTGTGACATATTGTACTTCATGTTAGTGGTAAAATTTCATTCACATAACTTGCGTTTATTTGTGGAAAAAATGGAAATTTGGCAAAAAATTTGAAAACTTCGCAATTTTTGAACTGAATTTTTATGCCCTTAAGGCTATGTGCCCACGTAGCGTTTTAAACCGGACACTCAAAACCGGACTCCTTCCCAGAAAAGGCGCGTTTTTCTGCGCGATTTTACCATGATTATGTTCGCGTTTTTGCCACGATTTTCGCGTGCGAAAATCAAGCACTTTCCAAGCGATTTGAAGCATCGCTTGGAAAGTGATTGACAGGTTGGTCACACTCAAACATAGTGTTTGACAAGTGTGACCAGCTTTTTACTATTGAGGCTGCCTATGCGGCATCAATAGTAAAAGATAGAATGTTAAAAATGATAAAATAAAAAATTGGGGTATATTTACCTTCCGACGTCCCGCGCAGCCTCAGTGACGCTCCCGTTCCCAGCGATGCCTTGCGAGACCTGTGGTGACGTTGCTCTCGCGTTGCTATAGTGATCTCATGAGACCGCTAGAGTAACGCGAGACTACGTCATCACAGGTCCTTGCCGCAAGGCATTACTGGGAACGCTGAGGCCCGGGAAGGCTGCGCGTGACGCCGGAAGGTAAATATACCACGATTTTTTTATTCTTTTTTTTTTTTTTTTACAGGGGTATGGTACCCAGGGCCTGAAGGACAGTCTCCTCTCCTCCACACCGTGGGTACCATCCGCACATGAGACGCTTAACTTTGCGCCTGGTGGGCATAGCCACATGCGGGAAGTAAGTGGTTCTCATGCATTCCTATGGGTGTGGAATCGCGGCAATTCTTTGCGATTCCGCAAAAAGAATGAGCATGCTGCGTTTTGTTCTGCGATGCGATTCCGCCGCGGAAAAAAGCGCAGCATTAGCACAGCATGTACGGAATGCCATAGGAATGCATGGGGGGCGTTCTGTAGGAGTTTTTTTTTTTTTTTAAACGTTTTTGCACCGAAAATCGCGGCTAAAACGCTTAAAAATCGCATCGTGGGCACACAGCCTCAATCACAGAGATATAGCACACAAAAAACTTAAGTAACATTTCCCACATGTTTACTTTACATCAGCACAATTTAGGAACCATAATTTTTTTTTTTTTTTAAGGACGTTATAAGGGTTAAAAGATTTCTCATTTTTACAACACTGTTTTATTTTTAGGGACCACATCACATTTGAAGTCACTTTGAGGGGTCTATATGATAGAAAATACCCAAAAGTGACACCATTCTAAAAACTGCACCCCTCAAGGTACTAAAAACCACATTCAAGAAGTTTATTAACCCTTCAGGTGCTTCACAGAAATGTTTTGAATGTTTAAAAAAAATGAACATTTATCTTTTTTTCACAAAAAAAATTACTTCAGGTTCAATTTTTTTATTTTACCAAGGGAAACAGGAGAAATTAGACTGGAAAAGTTATTGTGCAATTTGTCCTGAGTTCGCTGATACCTGATATGTGGGGGAACCACTGTTTGGGCGCATGGAAGGGAAGGAGCGCCGTTTGACTTTCACTGCAAAATTGGCTGGAATTCAGATCGGATGCAATGTCACGTTTGGAGATCTCCTGATGTGCCTAAACAGTGGAAACCCCCCACAAGTGACGAAATTCTTGAAACTAGACCCCCCCCCAAGGAACTTATCTAGATATGTGGTGAGCACTTTGAACCCCTAAGGGCTTCACAGAAGTTTTTAACGTACAGCCGTACAATTAATCATATTTTTTCCACAAAAATGATCTTTCCACCCCCAATTTTTATTTTCCAAAGGGTAACAGGACCTCAAAAGTTATGGTGCAATTTGTCCTGAGTACGCTGATACCCCAAATGTGGGAGTAAACCACTATTTGGGCGCATGGCAGAGCTAGGAAGGGAAGTAGCGCCATTTGACTTTTTTGGCTGGAATTGAGATCGGACGCCATGTCGTGTTTGGAAAGCCCCTGATGTGCCAAAACAGTGGAAACCCCCCAATTCTAACTCTAACCCTAGCCCTCATGGGAAAATGGAAATAAATACATTTTTTTTATTTTATTTTTCCCTAACTGAGGTGGTGATGAAGGGGGGTTTGATTTACTATTTATGGCAGGTTTTTATGTTTGGCAGCTGTCATACGCTAAAAGACGCTTTTTATTGTAAAAATAGTTTATGCATCACCACATTTTGAGAGCTATAATTTTTACATATTTTGACCCACCGAGTCATGTGAGGGCTTATTTTTTTGCGGGACCAGTTAACGTTTCTTTTTTTTTTTTAAACCAGTTATTTTTATTTAGGTTTCAAAAGATTTTAAACAATAAACAGTGGATATCAATATACATGTAACTATTCACATATCTTGTAGTAATACAATCAAAGCCATCCCCCAGTTAACGTTTCTATTGGTATCATTTTCAGGCACGTGACCTTTTTTGATCCCTTTTTATTCCTATTTTTGGGACGCAGAATGAACAAAAACCAGCATTTCATGAATTTCTTTTGGGAGGTGCGTTTACACCGTTCCGTGTGCGGTAAAATTGATAAAGCAGTTTTTATTCTTCGGGTCAGTACGGTTACAGCGATACCTCATTTGTCGTTTTTTTATGTTTTGGCACTTTTATGCAATGAAAACAATTTTTATATAAAAAATTATTATATTTGCATCGCAATATTCTGCGAGCTATAACTTGTTTGTTTTTCTCCTTCGTCTCATTGGGGGACACAGAGACTGTGGGTGTGTGCTACTGCCGTCTGGAGGCTGACACTAGGCATACAAAAAACAAGTTAGCTCCTCCTCCGCCGCATACACCCTCGCCCCGATAGCGGGCGGAAACCAGTTTTTTGCTTAGTGTCTTATGGAGGCACACGCAGTCTGGATCTCTCCAGACTAATTTTTTTCTAGTTTACCTTGAAGATGTGACAGGGGCGACGGATCCTATAGAAAGGGTCCGATCTCCCCAAACCAACAACGGGCGAGCACGCGTTGAGTATCGCCTCCGCGCATCCTTTCCCGCACCGAAGGACATATCTGGGACTTTTCCCCAGACATCTATTTTTTTCTTTGTTTTTTGTTTTATGAAGATAAGACAGGGGCAACGCATCCTATTGAAGGGATCCGATTTCCCCAAACCAGCAACGGGCGACCACGTGCGAGTATCCCTCCACGTTTCCTCTCCCGCGACGTGGGACATTAGGCCAGACTTAGCCCTGTCCACCCCTAGGTATTGAAACCATGGGCTTGCACAGAGGCACAAGACTAGTCTGTGCGGCCCCCGTGACTCCACCAACGCATGACGGCGATGCTGCATGGCGGCGGTCGGAGCTAGGGTGCCTGTACCGTCTTAAACAGAGTACCTCAGGTATGTGCTGGAGCGAGTGGAGGTCCCTGGGCAGCGTTTTCGGAAAGGCACGCTTTCCCCTTCCCCCTCCCCCCACCCTTCCACCCTCTCCTCTAACCTGCTTCGCCTCCCTCCGGTTATTGGCGTGGCCGGGAGACTGTGGGGAGCTGCAGCCGGATGGCCGAGGTAGAGGGGTAGAGATCGGTCTGGGGGGACAAAACGGCGTGCCAGGTGGGCGGGCCGGCTCTAATTTAGCCCGCGGCTTCGGCCTGGGCCGCGGGCGGAAGCGCCGCACTGGGCGCATGTCTTCTCCGGCGCCGCCCCCCGTCGTCAGCCGGGCATGGGGAGGCGGGCGGCCGGGCTAGCGGTCGGGCGGACCGCTTCTAAATTTAGCCCGCGGCTTTGGCCTGGGCCGCGGGTGGAAGCGCCGCCCTGGGCGCACGTAATTTCCGTCGCCGCCCCCGTCAGGCGGGCATGGGGAGGCGGGCGGCCGGGGTAGCGGTCGGGCGGACCGCTTCCAAATTTAGCCCGCGGCTTCGGCCTGGGCCGCGGGCGGAAGCGCCGCCCTACGTGTGACGTCATTTCCGGCGCCGCCCCCCATCTCCAGGGCAGGCGCCGGATTAAATTGAGGCCCCGGCGGCAAGGCAGGGTAGGCCGCGATCACAGAGGAATCGCAGCCTACCAGGAGTGAAGCAACTGAAGCACGGGGAGAGACGCGCAGGAGCGGGTAAGTGCGACCCCGTCCCGGAGCCACACTAGGGCACTACACAGTACCCTCCTCCCCCTCCGCCTACCCCCCCCAAACCTTTAAGGGATTTTTTGTGTGTGGGCCGACGCCAGCAGTATGTCTGGGAAAGGAAAAACGCACACGTTCCTTTATGCCGCATGCGTTTCCTGTGGTGTGATGTACCCACGAGCGCAAACTATTAAGTTATGTGAAGCCTGCGACTCCAAACGTGCCCAGGAGCCCTCCCCTGCGACAGAGCCCAGGGGTCTGGATCCCCCAGAATGGGCGTTATCACTCTCTCGGTCCATGGTTTTGCTCACGAAGGCGATTGAGACCCTTCAGGCCTCGGATAGGGGTAGAGATGACGGCTCGCCTGTTTGGGAGGGGTCACCCACCTCACAAGAGCCTCCGGCCTGCAGGGGCCGCACACTCTCTAGGAAGGCGCACAGGAAAAGAGCCCGTACGGCGTCTCCTGGCCCCTCCGGTGCCTCAGCATCCGTGAGTGCGGCATCTCGCTCACCGTCACCATTTTCTGGGAGCGAGCAGAGTTCAGGTGATGACTGGGAAGAGTCCTTGGACCTGGATACCCCGGGGTACCGGGAGACGGTAGACAGTCTTATTGAAGCAGTCAATCAGACTCTGGGTATTGACGATGATGTCTCCCTAACTACAGGTCATAAGGTATCCTTTAAGAAGACCAGGAGACCACATAGAGTATTTAGCACTCATCCTGAGTTCGAGGATATAGTGCAGCGACATAGGGAACGTCCAGACAAACGTTTTTCAGGACAAAAAACGCTGGAAACGAGATATCCGTTCGCATCGGAACTTTGTAAAAAATGGGCGGAATCTCCGGTAGTGGATCCCCCAGTGTCACGCCTAGCTTCAAGGTCCTTGTCAGTACCTAGCGGTTCTTCCATTAAGGACCCCACGGATTGACTCATAGAAGGTTTAGCTCGCTCGGTGTATGAAGCATCGGGATCAGCACTCTTTCCTTTTGCGGCAACATGGGTAGCCAAAGCCATGATGTCATGGTCAGATTCTTTAAACAAAGTCCTACAGGATAGAGATTTGCCGTCGGAAGTGGCGGAGATAGCAAGTCAGATCGCGATGGCGGGTGACTAATTAATGCGGCTAATGGCGCGGCTGTAGCGGCAGCAAATGCAATCGCCATTAGGAGAGCCTTGTGGTTAAGGTTATGGCGAGCTGATTCTATTTCTAAGAAGTCTTTGACTTCCCTGCCTTTTCATGGTAATCGGCTATTTGGGGAGAAATTAGACAAGCTCATTTCAGATGCTACAGGGGGAAAAAGCAGCTTCCTTCCACAGCAAAGGATTAGGCCGCCTTTTCGTCAACCTCAGGCACGCTTTCGAGCTTTTCGCACCCCCGGGTGGATGGTAGCGGCCAGTACCTCCACCCCAGCTCGCTATAACCAAGACAAGGAGCGTCAGGTCACGTATAGAACCAACCCGCTGGGTAGGATGCTGGGCTGCCCGCCCAGATCAAGGGGGGGCCAGGTCCCAGAAGCCCTCAGCGAAATGACTCGAGGCATCCAGTACCCGAGGACAGCAGAGTAGGCGGACGTCTGCGCAGGTTCTGCCGCGTCTGGGTCGCGGTGGTGCGCGACGCATGGGTGGCAGAATTAGGGTGTTCCGGGTACAAAATAGAGTTTGTCAAAGATCCGCCAAGACGATTTTTTCTTTCCCGACTTCCCAAAACGGAATCTCGGGCAAAGGCATTGCTAGGGGCCATCGAGGTGTTGGGGCGCAACGGGGTCATTGTCCCTGTACCAGAGTGCGAGAAGACCCAAGGATTTTATTCCCATCTGTTCGCAGTCCCCAAGAAGGACGGAACAGTAAGGCCGGTTCTGGACTTAAAGCTCCTGAACAGGTTCATCAGGGTCAGGCGTTTTCGCATGGAATTTCTCCGGTCGGTCATATCGTCCATGGAGCACGGAGAATATTTGGCCTCGATCGATGTCCAGGATGCCTACCTGCACATCCCTATTTTTCCCACACATCAAAGGTTCCTTAGGTTTGCAATCGAGGGCCGGCATTTTTAGTTTGTGGCCCTACCTTTCGGGTTGGCCACGGCCCCCAGGATATTCACGAAAGTGATGGCGGTCGTCATGGCCGTTCTACATTCTCGGGGCATAGTGGTTTTGCCGTACTTAGACGACCTCTTAGTAAAGGGGCCGTCCTTTCAGGCATGCGAAGAGAATGTGAGCTTCACACTGGATACCCTATCTCGCCTAGGATTGTTGATCAACGGGAAGAAATCTTCCCTTACCCCAGCTCACAGGATTTTATTCCTGGGGATGATTTTCGACACTTCCCGAGGGTTGGTAATTCTCCCTCAGGACAAGGCTCGGGCGCTCCGGCAGGGAGTCCGAAGTCTTCAACAACCGGGCCCTCACACTATCCGGTTCGGGATGAGGGTTCTAGGAAGGATGGTGGCGGCGATGGAAGCAATTCCGTTTGCTCAATTTCATTTCCGTCCCCTGCAGCATGCTCTCTTAGCGGCTTGGACGGGAGTTCGTTCTCCCTCGATCATCAGTGCAGGTTGCCCTCTCAGGTTCGACGGGCGCTTCAATGGTAGACACACGACTCCTCTCTTCGTCAGGGGAAGCCTTTTCCCCCAGATCATTGGTTGGTGATCACGACCGATGCAAGTCTTTTCGGCTGGGGGGCAATCTTCCGGCATCACACGGCCCAGGGGCAATGGTCGCCTCAGGAGGCTCGTCTGCCGATCAACCTGTTGGAGATTCGAGCGGTGCGGTTGGCGCTGCAGCGTTTTCAGCACTTGCTAGCAGGACGCCCAGTCCGAGTTCAGTCAGACAACGCCACGGCAGTGGCGTACGTGAATCACCAGGGAGGCACGCGCAGCAGGGCAACCATGCGCGAGATAGAGCATGTGCTCCGTTGGGCCGAGAGGCACCACTCTGTAATCTCAGCAGTTCACATACCAGGTGTGGAAAATTGGGCAGCAGATTTCCTAAGCCGACAGGGCGTCGCGGCCGGGGAATGGTCCCTTCACCCAGAGGTCTTCCAGCAGATTTGCTAACGGTGGGGGACTCCAGACGTGGATCTGATGGCATCCAGGGAGAATGCCAAGGTGAGCACGTTTGTCGCTCGGTCTCAGGACCCGTGAGCGATCGTGGTGGATGCGTTGGTCCTACCGTGGAGCCAGTTTCGGCTCCCATACCTGTTTCCCCCACTGCCGCTTCTCCCAAGGGTCATCAAAGATCAAGACAGAGGGGGTCCCGGCAATTCTGCTGGCCCCGGACTGGCCCCGTCGAGTATGGTACGCGGATCTAGTGCAGCTCCTCGCAGACGTGCCTTGGCGTCTAGCAGAACGGCCAGACTTACTGTCTCAGGGGCCGATCTGCCACCCGAACTTAGGGGCCCTGTGTTTGACGGCATGGCCGTTGAATCTTGGATTCTGACCCAAGCGGGATTTGGGCGTGAAGTGGTTGCGACAATGGTTAGCGCCCGGATGCCGGCCTCGGCGAAAATTTATCATAGCACTTGGAAGGTTTTCTTTCATTGATGTCGAGAACACGGGGTTGCGCCATTATCCTTTTCGGTACCCAACATCCTGGCTTTTCTGCAGTCTGGCCTGGACGCAGGGTTGGCGCCAAGTTCCCTTAGGAGGCAGATTTCGGCCTTGTCGGTCCTTTTTCAGCGAAAGATCGCTACCAATATGCAGGTCAGGACGTTCATTCAGGGGGTCTCATTTGGTGCCCCCCATAGAGCACCCATAGACGCCTGGGACCTTAACCTGGTCCTGGGTGTCCTACAGGAAGCCCCATTTGAACCCTTACAGGAAATTTCATTGTCATATCTCTCCAGGAAGGTGGTATTCTTGGTAGCCATAACTTCCATTAGGCGGGTCTAGGAGTTAGGAGCATTATCTTGCAGAGCTCCTTTTCTGACTTTTTTTTAAGGATAAAGTAGTCCTTAGACCACCGCCGCCTTTTCTGCCGAAGGTCGTGTCCTCTTTCCATATTAATGAGGACATTGTTCTGCCTTCGTTTTGTCCAGCGCCAGTACACAGAGTGGAAAGGGCGCTCCACTCTTTAGATCTGGTAAGAGCTCTCAGGAGGTACGTGTTAAGGACAGCACCTTTTCGCCAGACGGACTCGTTGTTTGTGATTCCTGAAGGGCGCAGGAAGGGTCTCGCAGCCTCACGGTCAACCATAGCCAGATGGATTCGCCTAACTATTCAGGAGGCTTACTGTATTAGAGGCGCACCGATTCCAACAGGGATTGGGGCACACTCTACTCGGGCAGTGGGCGCCTCTTGGGCGCTTCGGCACCAGGCTTCGGCAGAGCAGGTATGCAAAGCAGCAACCTGGTCCAGCCTGTACACTTTTTGTAAGCATTACAATGTGCATACTCAGGCCTCGTCGGATGCGAGCCTGGGTAGGAGAATTCTCCAAGCAGCAGTGGCACACCTTTAGACAGGAGGGCATGCGGCTTGGATCGGTGAGTTGTCCTCCCACCCAGGGACTGCTTTAGGACGTCCCACAGTCTGTGTCCCCCAATGAGACGAAGGAAAAACATGGATTTTTGTGAGTACTCACCGTAAAATCCTTTTCTCCGAGACGCTCATTGGGGGACACAGCACCCACCCTGATAGCCAGTTGGTTCTTGTTTATTTAATTCTTATTTAATGTAGGGTGGTCCTTTTTCAGACATATGATTTTCTGCGTTAAGGCTAATTTTTGGATGTTCTGCTACTGCTTTTGCACTAAACTGGTTTCCGCCCGCTATCGGTGCGAGGGTGTATGCGGCGGAGGAGGAGCTAACTTGTTTTTTGTATGCCTAGTGTCAGCCTCCAGATGGCAGTAGCACACACCCACAGTCTCTGTGTCCCCCAATGAGCGTCTCGGAGAAAAGGATTTTACGGTGAGTGCTCACAAAAATCCATGTTTTTCGCTGATGACGCTGTGGCGGCTTGTTTTTCCAGGACGTCCTATCCTGACAGCACCATGGATTGTCCTTTCATCCTTACAGGGACAGGAAATGCACGAGAGGTTAAAGGTCCCCTCCCACACTCCAGTGTTTTTCCTGTCCCTGTAAGGACAGGCACGAGAGCGCCGCGGCATCCAGGAAGGAGTTTACCGGGGCCAGGAGGTTCGGGGTCCTAACGCCAACTCCTCCGTTTGGACAGTGCAGGGCGGCACGCCCCTAAGGGGAGGTTCTCCGCCGGCTGTCCTGTGGAGCGTCACTCCGGGACTCGAGGCCGCTTTCCCCCCAGCGCGGGGCTCCCGCTGCATCGGCATAATCCGGAAGAGATGACTACTTCCGGTCGCTTCACAGAGGGTGCATCAGGACGAAGATGGTGGCAGCTAAGCAGCGCAAGTCAAGTTAGGATAAAACGGGGGACCAGCGGCATATCGACAGGTCACGGGGCATACAGGCCACAGATTCCCGTCAGCACCGACATGGAGAAAACCGGTGATTAGCCAGAGACAGCGTCTGTAAGTAAGGGACATGGCGAGCTGGTATACCAAAAGACAGGAGCTTTAATAAAAACTGCTGTTCTTTTAGGATAAGGCGGCGCCGACCACGGCAGCAGCAACATCCAGGACATTGGGCAAACCCAAATGCCCCATCTGTGCCAGCAAACTACCGGGTTCATGGAAAAAACCCCTATGTGAGGACTGCACCCTGAGGATTGTCAGAGGCGAGCAGGTCTCTTTCCTGGCAGAGATGCGTACAATAGTCAGAGACGAGGTCCAGGCCTCCGTCTCCGGGCTGCTACCCACTCAGTCTTCCGGCCAGTCCCAGGCCAAGAGACCAAGATGGGAGTCCGATCAGTCTTCGGAGGAAGAGATCCGGGGTACGGACTCGGAGGAAGAGGGCGAGATCACCTCTGAACCCCCTGAAATAGGGAAAAGATACCTCTTCGCCTCAGAAAACACGGACGAGCTTCTCAGCGCCGTGAGGAGTACTATGCAAGTCGAGGAGACCCCAAAAGCTCAATCCATCCAAGACTCGATGTTCGGGGGATTAAGAGCCAGGATTCGTCAGGTGTTCCCCGTTAATGACCATATCCGGGCGATGATCCTGGAGGAATGGGAGGACGCCGAGAAACGGCTGATTGTGCCTCGAGACTTTAAGCTGCGACTACCATTTAATCAGGAGGACATCAACACTTGGGACGAAGTCCCTAAGATCGATTCCCCGGTGGCCAGGGTGTCAAGGAAGACTTCAATCCCCTTCGAAGATTCTTCTAGTCTCAAAGAACCCATAGACAAAAAGGCCGACGTGCTCTTAAAAACAGCTTGGGAGGCCTCAGCGGCGGTGATGAAAGCAAACATAGCCGCCACATCAGTCGCTAGATCCGTGCATCTCTGGATCGACCACTTAGAGCAACAATTAAAAGAGAAAACCCCTAGAGGTGATATCCTAGAGAGCATTCCCCTGTTAAAGATTGCAACTGGTTTCCTGGCGGACGCTTCTGCCGAATCCGTAAGGTTTGCGGCCAGGAATAATTCTTTATCCAATGCGGCTCGCCGAGCCATATGGATGAAAACCTGGTCTGGGGACTACCAGTCAAAAAATAAATTATGTGCCATACCCTTCTTAGGCGAGAAAGTATTTGGGTTGGCCTTAGATAAGATTCTGGAGAATGCCTCGGATGACAAGAGGGTTTCCGGAGGAGAAACCAAAGAGGCAGTTTCCTTTTCAAAGATCCCATCCTTACCAGAGGCAGGAATATAGAGGGAAGGGGAAATCAACTTGCTGGGAGTACCCGAAGGGGGAAAAAGTAGGGCTCCCCGTCTCGCTCTGGACAAAGTTCCAGAAGCAGGAGACAATGACGCCATACCTGTAGGGGATCGCCTCTGAAACTTTGCAGAGGCATGGGAACTCATCTCCCAGAACCGATGGGTCCTCAATACGATCTCCCAGGGCTATGCCCTCGAGTTCACAAACCCCCCCCCCCCCCCCCAGCACGATTTGTTGTTACAAGACCCCGGTCCAGAGCCCTGATAGATCCTATGTGGGCAGACATAAAAGACCTGCTAAAAACAGAGGTAGTGGTTCCGGTTCCAGAAATAGAGAGGTCAGGGTCACTATTCAACCCTCTTCACAATTAAAAAAAAAAAAAAAAAAAAAAAACCTTCGGGGGAGAGTCGGACCATTATAAATTTAAAACCATTAAATCAATGGGATCAATACAAAAGATTCCAAATGGAGTCCCTGAAAACCACCATCCCGCTAATAGACCGGAACGCTGCGATGTGCACTATAGATCTAAAAAATCACATACTATCACGTTCCCATCCATCCTCACTCTCAAAAGTTCCTACGCTTCGCACTAAAAAAAGGAAGCAGGTACTACTACTTTAAGTTTCAGGCTCTTCCGTTCGGCTTGGCATCAGCACCTCGAGTTTTTACGAAACTGGTCTCCGAAATTGTAGCACACTTAAGACAGGAAGGTATAATCATTGTGCCATACTTAGACGACTTGGTGATAGCTCGTTCAGTTAGAGTTGGAGTTAGAAGAACAGCTCATCTCAGTAATTTCCACGCTCGAGAGCCTAGGCTAGATCCTGAACAAAGGAAAATCGGACCTGCAGCCCAGTACCCGGAAGAAATTCCTGGAAGTCATGTTGGACTCCAAAAGAAGAATCTCATTCTTGCCGGAAGGGAAGAAGAAGCCCATCATGGACAAAGTTCGTCAGCTCGGTCGAGACCGAATTTCAATAAGAACTGCGATGAAGATCCTGGGCACCCTAACAGCATGCATACCCTGCGTAATGTGGAGCCAGGCTCACACAAAAACCCTACAAAAGGAGATCCTGACAAGTTGGGACAGACGGCAGTCCCCTCTGGACAAGAAGTTTCGGCGTCCCCAGGCTTGAGATCATCTCTGAAGTGGTGGATCAACCTCAGAAATATCAGCCAGGGGGTGCCTTGGATCCTGTCTCCATGCGTGACCATCGTCACAGATGCCAGCAAAGAAGGATGGGTAGCCCACCTAGAGGGAAGATACCTACAGGGAACATGGCCCAGAAACATCAGCTCAAAGTCCTCAAACTACCGAGAGCTACAAGCAGTTTGGGAGAAGCTGAAAAGAAGCAAGTCGAGCCTACGGAACCAACATATAAAGATCATGTCAGACAACGTGACCACAGTAGCCTTTCTTCGCCACCAGGGGGGGCCCAAGGCACGGGAAGCTTCAGGATTTAGCAGCCCGCTTTCTCAACTGGGCGGAGAACAACTCTCGTTCCCTATCAGCAGTACACCTAGACGGCTCCAAAAAGAGCATAGCTGACTTATCTGAGCAGACAGGAAGTCCGGGCCACCGAGTGGGAACTGAAAGAAGAAATCTTCATAGATTTGTGCCATCGGTGGGGAACACCCCAACTGGACCTCTTTGCGACAAGAAAAAACACCAAGCTGAAGAGATTCTACTCCCTCAATCCAGAGGAACATCCAGAAGAAATCGACGCCCTGAACCAGAGGTGAACAGGGGGACTGCTTTATAGTTTTCCCCCTATCGCCATAATACCGAGGGTCCTCAGAAAAATCCTGGAGGAAAGAGCTCGGGTGATGATAATCGTGCTCTGTTGGCCCAGGGGAAGTTGGTTTCCCCTCAGGAAAATGGCTCAGGAAGGGCCACTCCATCTACTAACGGCAGCGGACCTACTTTCCCAAGTCCCAGTTCTACACCCAAGCCCGGGGAACCTACAGCTGGCAGCATGGTTCCTGAGAGGGACATCCTAAAGTCCACAGAGGCCTCTCGGACCATTGCAGGCTAGCCGTAAGCCCATTATGAGGGCAATATATTGTAGAATCTGGAAGAAGTTCTTCTCAGAAGGTGGTAGTACCCCCATAGACCCAGCTTGTCCAGATATCCCTCAGATCCTTGACTTGCTACAGGCAGGATTTAATAAAGGCCTAACTCCAAGCACACTGAAAGTCCAGATAGCAGCTTTAAGTACTTTCTTCAACTTCTCCCTAGCCTCCCATCCATGGATAGCACAATTTACAAAAGCCATCCAGAGGTTAAGGCCCACACTAAGGAAACCTGTCCCCCGGGCCCCGTGTGATCTAAATCTAGTACTTAACACTCTATGTAGGCCCCCTTATGAGCCAATATCCGAGATAGACGTCACAAAGCTCACACAGAAGACCGTATTTTTGGTAGCTATCACCTAAATTTAATTAAAAGAGAATGGAAAAGGCACAGGCACTCAAACGTAAATACCCGTTCGACAAAGAGGTATGCGAGAAATGGGAAAAAGCTCCGAGACAGGATGCTGCCATTGCTAGTACCTCCAGAGGAATAGCACTGCCATTTGAGGACATGGGTGCCTTAAAAGACCCCCTCGACAAGAAAGCTGATGCATGTCTAAAATCAGCTTGGGAGGCGTCGGCATGGCCATTTAAACCAGGGGTAGCCGCCACTTGCACAGCGCGTGCTGTCAAGTGGTTGGAGGAATTAAGTGAGCAAATAAAAAAATGCCCAAGGGAGAGACTGCTGGAAATACCTTCTCTACAGAAGGCGGCGGGATTCCTGGCTAACGCCGCAGTAGATTCCGTCCGAGGTGCCGCCCGTGCATGCGCCCTTCAAGTTCAGGTCGCAGAGCACTTTGGTTAAAAAATCGATGGCAGATTTCTAATCAAAAGTCAAACTCTGTGCCGTCCCTTGTGAGGGTCAGTACCTATTTGGTAAAGCATTGGACGAAATTTTGGAGATGCATCGGATAGGAAAAAACGATTCCCATCCCCCTTTTCTAGGCGCCGTTGGACTGACGTTCGCTCGTCCTTTCGTGGATCAGGGAATAGAGGGAGCCGAGGCCTTCCGGACGATAGGGCCATATGGGGCAGACCCTGGAGGGAGAGGAAGGAAAAAGGATTCCTCTTCAGTAAAGCCACCCTGAAATCTGATACCAAACAATTACGCCAGAATACTGTTGGGGGGAAGGCTCCGGGTTTTTGTTCATCAGTGGGTAGCATTACCTGCCTCAAAGTGGGTAACCGATCTGTTATCCGGAGGTCTGCGACTAAACTTTCTGAGCCTCTCGCCGCAGCGAATAAAAATGACCCAGGTGGCCAAAAAGAATCAAGCCACGCTAGAAAAGGAGGTTCAACTCCTCATACAAAAGGAAGTACTAATAAGGGTACCATACCATCAAATAGGGAAAGGGTTCTAAGGCACTCTGTTCCTTACTCCAAAACCAGATGGGTCACTAAGAACATTATTCAACCTGAAATCCTTGAACCAATACATCAGAACAGAAAAGTTCAAAATGGAGACCTTATGGTCGGCAGTGAAGTTACTCGACCCTGGCTGCTACATGGCAGTAATAGATCTCACCGACGCCTATTACCATGTGCCAATATGGGAGGAACATCAGCAATACCTAAGGTTGGTAGTGGAGGTCGCTCAAATCCCCACTCATCTCCAATATCAGTGCCTCCCCTTCGGGGTGTCAGTAGCCCCTCGTATATTTTCAAAAATTATCGCGGAAGTAGCGTTCTTTGTAAGAAGAAAGAACATACTATTAGTGCCCTATCTGGCCGATTTCCTTGTCGTGGCAAACAACGAAGAAAATTGCGAGAAGGCGGTCACGGAGGTTCTGGAAATATTAACCAGGCTAGGCTGGATAATAAATCTAAAAAAGTCCAGATTAGCTCCAGTTCAGAAGCAGGAATTCCTCGGAATTAAATTAAATCAAATAAAGCAACAATGCATTCTCCCAAAAAGAAAAATTGGGGCTATCCAACAAAAGGTACAACAGATACAACCTGGTCAAGCCATATCAATAAGAGAGGCAATGTCACTCCTGGGTACTTTGACATTAACAATCCCAGCGGTCCAGTGGGCACAAGCCCACACAAGAGAATCTACAGTGGCAGATCCTATCAGAACAAAGGAGGGATCCTTACAACTTAAATCGGAAGATCATCCTCTCACCTCAAGTTCAGGAATCATTAAAATGGTGGCTGAGCACCGAAAACTTAAACGGAGCAATACCCTGGATTATTCAAAACGCGGTGGTGCTGACCACAGACGCCAGTCCAATGGGTTGGGGGGGCACACGTAGGAAAATGAGCCCTACAGAGCCAATGGGAGCCCTCAATGAGGACAGCATCCTCAAATCTAAAAGAATTGGCAGGTGAAAGGCAGGCCCCTCTTCAAGCAAAAGAAGTTCAAGGGAAGCATGTCGCAATATTATCCGACAAAAACACGGCCATAGCCTACATAAATCGGCAGGGGGGTACAAGGTCAGCAACGCTGATGGCAGAGGCCAGGGAACTGTTCACATGGGCAGAAAACAACCTCTTGTCCTTGTCAGGTGCACATTTTGAGGGGGGCAGACAATCATCTAGCCGATCCCTTTTTTTTTTTTTTCTTTTTTTTTTTTACCGTCATGTGTTGCACCAGGGAGAATGGTCCCTAAATCAAAAAATATTGGGAAATCTGTGCCGCCTGGGGCACGCCGGAGGTAGACCTGTTTGCTACAAGAGAAAATCGGAAAGTAAACAGGTTCTACTCTCTAAACCCAAGAAAACGTCCAGAAGGGGTGGATGCACTACTACACCGCTGGAGGTTTCATCTAGCCTATGCGTTTCCCCCGATCCCATTGATCCCGGTAGTCTTAAAAAAGAAAAAAAAAAAAAAAGATTTGGGAAGACAAAACTCGAATAATCCTTCTTGTGCCCTTCTGGCCAAAAAGGCCATGGATCACCTGGCTCAGACGCATGTCTATCTGGGACTCATGGATCCTCCCAGATATCCTGAATCTTCTATACCAGGGACCAGTAGAGCAGCCTCGGGTTCACAGACACCATCTCACGGCATGGAACTTGAGAGGGGACTCCTTCTAGCAAAGGGCTTCTCAGCTCTGTTGGTGACCACCTTGCTTGCTAGCAGGAAAGAGGTAACCTCACACAAATACCAAAAATTTAGGAAAAATTCTTATAGTTCACAGGCTGGCAGTTATCCAGAACAACCCAGGAAGTCCCAATAAAAGAGATCCAAGAATTCCTCCAAAAAGGGCTAGAAAGAGGATTGTCCACAAGCACCCTAAAGGTGCAGGTATCTGCCCTGGGTGCGTTGTTTGATCAAAAACTTATCGACCACCCCTGGGTCTATAGGTTTATTCGAGCCTCCTTCACAACCAAGCCCTCGAAATTACTGAGTAAGGTAGCTCCCTGGGATCTAAATTTAGTTTTAAATGCCCTGACATCGTCTCCTTTTGAGTCTATTACTTCCATCTCAGTAAAGGCGCTAACATTAAAAACAGTACTCCTGGTAGCCCAGACTTCAGCTCGGCGTGTCTGCGAGCTGCAGGCTATATCTGTAAATCTACCTTTCTGGATAACAGAGTAATCATAAAAACTGACCCGGCCTTCCTACCGAAGGTTAATTCCAAATTCCACAGGGACCAGGAAATAATTTTTCCCTCGTTTTGTTCAAACCCTAAATCCCAGGGAGAGCAAACCTTCCATTGTCTAGATGTCAGACGTTGCCTGCTTCAATACATAGAAGCCTCAAAGTCATGGCGACAGTCCTCAGCCCTTTTTGTCTCCTTCCAGGGGACAAACTGGTAAAAAAAGCTTCAAAATCAACCATTGCACGATGGCTACGTATGGGTATTGCACTGGCTTACTCTTCAGGTCAGACTCCCCCACTGGGTGTAAGAGCTCACTCTACAAGAGTCATAGCCACATCCTGGGTTGAAAGGGCAAATGCATCTGTAGAACAGATTTGTAAAGCAGCTAGACCTAGGGCTCTCAACGCCTTTCTCCCAAAAGCAAGATTTATCTGCTGTTGTCCCACCCTAGGAGTCTCATCTATCTCTTCCTCTCATGTGCGGTGCTGTCATGGGGAAGGGAAAAAATAATTACTTACTGGTAATTTGATTCTCCAGAGCCATGACAGCACCACATTGATTCCCGCCCTATCTTGGTAATGGTTGTGTGATGCACCAAAATATGTTAAAGTGTGTGTATATGTGTGTGTGTGTGTGTATATGTGTGTATGTATATGTATGTGTATATATATATATATATATATATATATATATATATATGTGTGTGTGTGTATATATATATATATATATATATATATGTATATGTATGTATATATATATATATATATATATATATATATATATATATATATATATATATATATATATATATATATATAGTGCCTACAAGTAGTATTCAACCCCCTGCAGATTTAGCAGGTTTGATAATGCAAATAAGTTAGAGCCTTCAAACTTCACACAAGAGCAGGATTTATTAACAGATGCATAAATCTTACAAACCAAAAAGTTATGTTGCTCAGTTAAATTTTAATAAATTTTAAACATACAAGTGTGGGTCAATTATTATTCAACCCCTAGGTTTAATATTTTGTGGAATAACCCTTGTTTGCAATTACAGCTAATAATCGTCTTTTATAAGACCTGATCAGGCCGGCACAGGTCTCTGGAGTTATCTTGGCCCACTCCTCCATGCAGATCTTCTCCAAGTTATCTAGGTTCTTTGGGTGTCTCATGTGGACTTTAATCTTGAGCTCCTTCCACAAGTTTTCAATTGGGTTAAGGTCAGGAGACTGACTAGGCCACTCCAACACCTTGATTTTTTGCCTCTTGAACCAGGCCTTGGTTTTCTTGGCTGTGTGCTTTGGGTCATTGTCTTGTTGAAAGATGAAATGACGACCCATCTTAAGATCCTTGATGGAGGAGCGGAGGTTCTTGGCCAAAATCTCCAGGTAGGCCGTGCTATCCATCTTCCCATGGATGCGGACCAGATGGCCAGGCCCCTTGGCTGAGAAACAGCCCCACAGCATGATGCTGCCACCACCATGCTTGACTGTAGGGATGGTATTCTTGGGGTCGTATGCAGTGCCATCCAGTCTCCAAACGTCACGTGTGTGGTTGGCACCAAAGATCTCGATCTTGGTCTCATCAGACCAGAGAACCTTGAACCAGTCTGTCTCAGAGTCCTCCAAGTGATCATGAGCAAAGTGTAGACGAGCCTTGACATGACGCTTTGAAAGTAAAGGTACCTTACGGGCTCGTCTGGAACGGAGACCATTGCGGTGGAGTCGTTACTTATGGTATTGACTGAAACCAATGTCCCCACTGCCATGAGATCTTCCCGGAGCTCTTTCCTTGTTGTCCTTGGGTTAGCCTTGACTCTTCGGACAAGCCTGGCCTCGGCACGGGAGGAAACTTTCAAAGGCTGTCCAGGCCGTGGAAGGCTAACAGTAGTTCCATAAGCCTTCCACTTCCGGATGATGCTCCCAACAGTGGAGACAGGTAGGCCCAACTCCTTGGAAAGGGTTTTGTACCCCTTGCCAGCCTTGTGACCCTCCACGATCTTGTCTCTGATGGCCTTGGAATGCTCCTTTGTCTTTCCATGTTGACCATGTATGATTGCTGTTCACAAGTTTGGGGAGGGTCTTAAATAGTCAGAAAAGGCTGGAAAAAGAGATAATTAATCCAAACATGTGAAGCTCATTGTTCTTTGTGCCTGAAATACTTCTTAATACTTTAGGGGAACCAAACAGAATTCTGGTGGTTTGAGGGGTTGAATAATAAATGACCCTCTGAATAAACTTTTCACAATTTAAAAAAAAATTAAACAAAGAAATAACATTCTTTATTGCTGCAGTGCATTTCACACTTCCAGGCTGATCTACAGTCCGAATGTCACAATGCCAAGTTAATTTTGAATGTGTAAACCTGCTAAATCTGCAGGGGGTTGACTACTACTTGTAGGCACTGTGTATGTATGTGTGTGTATGTGTGTGTATATATGTATATATATATATATATATATATATTGTGTGAGAAAGCAATAAGAAAAAAAAAGTGGATATTAGTAACTTTGTCATGTAACATGTATGTGAACTAATAAGGCGGTTACCTTGCATACTCTGAAACAAACTGGGGAGAGAGGTGCCGCCCCCTTCTTTTATCTCTGCTACAGGTTTCCTGGGGGCGGATACCATCTCATGTGCGGTGCTGTCATGGCTCTGGAAAATCAAATTACTGGTAAGTAATTATGATTTTTTTCGTGCCTCCGAGTCCCAGACCTCCTAGACAAAGGGAAAGGGTGAAACTGGAGTTATGCTAAGGGAAGGGGGAAGAATATCCTTGTTCCCCAGCATGATAAACCATGACTCTGACCTGGTGGGGGGAAGGCTCAAAAAATTTTTTCACCGTTAGCAGGCCTTTTCCAACTCCCAGTGGGTCCTCAGTATCATCAGGTAGGGCCTTCTGAAAAAGTTTGAGTCCTCCCCTCCTCCGTGTCTGAGGGTCACCTCTCTTCCATCTCAGGGAGCCAAAACAATTCTGATGACAGGCCTCCAAGATCTCCTATGGTCAAACGCAGTGTTCCCTGTTAGGAACGGCGGAACGCACTAAATAAAAATAAAAGTGTGTTCGCTGCTCGGGGTCCACCGTGCAGTAGGTGATACACCTCTGCTAGGTAATGGCAGACGAGCAATATGACGGTATAATGCGCACGGGTTAGACTTCACCCGAAGTGCGCAAAGCGGGCTCTGTTTACACACAGAGGTGCCGCAACATGAACATACGAAACCGCTGAGCCTGTTTGTGTTACAAACCACAGGGAAATGCACACACGCTATCTGGACACAGGAGCAGGACCCAAGGCAGAGGAGCTGCGTCCGTCTAGCCCTACCGTGTGTGCGGCGTTGCTACTACGGACGCCAAGGAGGGCTGCAACTGCAGCGCGGCGTAGGGCACGGCCGCTAGTCAACAAAGCCAGGAAGCAGGCGCAATGTCTGACACTAGAGTAGAGGTGCGGTGTGCACAGTGGCCTAAGGCTTGCCACTGACTGGCGCTGACTGCTGCACTAATTCCCTATCCACATGGGTAATATCAGAGGGAAGGGGTTTCAAATGAGTCAGTCACCAGAGTCATACATCCGTCACCATTCACACATTTTGCTTAAAAAGTCTATACTAGCCCATGGCCGAATGGTCATGCGTGCTTTTTATAGCCCTGAGGGACCTTCCAGATCTCCGAGATAGACCAATGAGATCTGGAGCAGGACCTGGGCACATGACTCCCGGTCTCCAATGGGAGATCGCCTCGTGAGCATGCCCAGTAGGAGCACAGAGGAACTTAGTCTCTGGAGCGGCCTGCTGCAAAGTAATCTCTGCAGTAGATAGACAGCAGGGGACAGCAGAATGTGAGGCTCTGGATTCCTGCAGAGCAGACGCAGAAACCAGACGCCTAACAGTTCCCAGTACCTCCGGAGCAATGGGAAACGGGCCACTACTCACGACTTTTTTTTTTTTTTTTTTTTTTTTTATTAAGTGAAGAAACCTTCAGGGGAGGCACGTATTATAAATGTAAAAAATCTCAATTAGCACATGTCTTATCTCAGATTCAAGATGGAATCAGTGAAGTCGGCCATTCCCCTGATAGGCCCACATTTCTTCATGGCAACCATAGATCTCAAAGATGCCTACTTCCATGTTCCAGTCCATCCTCGACACAGGAGAAATACCTGAGGTTTGCGGTACAGCAGGTGAAGCACTTCCAGTTCAACGTGCTCCCTTTTGGCATCTCTTCGGCGCCGAGAGTTTTTTCCAAAATAATGGCAGAAGCCGTTTCATATATCCGGAAGCAAGGAGTCTGCATAGTTCTTTATCTGGACGATTTACTAGTTGTAGGTTCCTCTGCTCAGGTTCTCAGAAACCACGTATCAAAAACTCTCGATATCCTGCGATCGCTGGGGTGGCTGCCAAATCTGAAGAAGCTTCAGCCCTCCAAAACAAGGAAGTTTCTGGGGGTCCTGTTAGACTCTGGGAAGCAGATGTCATTTCTTCCAGAAGACCATCGCCGGACTTAGGCTAGTTTCACACTAGCGTAACAGGGCGCAGCGCACGGCCTCCTCTAAGCCCGCCCCCACCTCCGGTCAGCTCCTCTGATCGCATTTTGCTGCATGCGATCAGCGTACCTTATATTTAGCGTTGGGTACGCTGGTCGTGCGCTGGCACACTTTTGCCGGCGCTTGCACCCTTTTGGCGCTGCGCTGAGCACACACAAATGCAACAGAGCGGCGGCCTTGCGCTGCGCCCTGTAACGCTAGTGTGAAACTAGCCTAATAATGGCAAAAATCACAAGTTTCAGCAAACAAAGATCCCCTACTCTTCGGGAAGCCATGTCAGTACTAGGCTCCATGATGGGCCTGCATTCAGTCCGTTTCCTGGGCACAGGCCCACTCCAGAATTCTCCAAGCCCACATTCTCAAGACGTGGAACGACAATCCCAGCTCTCTAAACAAGAGAGTACACACTCCAGGACATGTAAGAGCCTCTCCAGCGTGGTGTTTGAGCCCCAGAAACCTTTGCAGAGGCTTGAATTGGTCACAATCCTCCCTGGTTACGATAACATCCGATGCCAGCAAACAAGGCTGGTGTGCCATAGTTTCTTTCACTCCTTTCCGGGGTCTTTGGGATCAGAGAATAAGCAACAAATCCTCCAACTTCAGGGAACTGAAAACAGTGGAGGAGGCTCTCCTGGCCGCAAGCAATATAGTCTCTGGATGTCATGTCAGAAGTAATTTGGACAACATGACTGCAGTAGCCCACCTCAGACACCAGGGGAGCTCAAGGTTCAACAGCTTAAGGGGCATTTCAGGCTGAATATTCTGTTGGGCCGAAAAGCACCTCTCCCTGACAGTGGTCCAGCTAAAGGGAGCCTCCAATTTTCAGGCAGATTTCCTGAGCCAACAGGACATACAGCCAGGGGAATGGAGCCTGAACAAAAGGGTCTTCAAGATGTTGGTAAACTGGTGGGGCCTACCCGAAATCGACTTACTTGCGTCAGGTCAAAACACCCAGGTCGAAGCCTTTTTCTCCCTGAATCCCAGGGACAACGCCAGGGCAGTGGATGCCTTTGCTCAGAAATGGAGCTTTTGGTTGGCCTACGCCTTTTCGCCAATCCCAATGTTGGTGAAGACTCTTCGGAAGGTCCGGGAGGATCGGGTCCCAACCATCCTGGTGGCCCCAATGTGGCCGGAGAGAAGTTGGTTCAACCTCATTTTTGAGCTGCATATAGATGGCCCAGTTCACCTACTGGTGGAAGCCGACCTTTTACAAGGACCCCTTCATCCAGAACCTCAAATATTGAATCTAGCTGCCTGGCTACTGAGGCCCTGGTGCGAAGACCTAGAGGGCTTTCAGACACAGTAACTTCTACCTTACAGAGATCTAGGAAGCCAGTTACGAATGCTATATATAGTAAGGTATGGAAGAAGTTTTCATCCTTCTGTCTCCAGAATCTGCCTGATCCACTCAATCCAAATATTCAGCAAGTGTTGGACTTCCTACAGAATGGGCTAGATTTTGGCCTTAAACCTAGTACTCTGAAGGTTCAGGTCTCCGCCCTGTTCTATGTTCGATCAGGATTTGGCCAACCACTGTTGGATTAAGAGATTCATAACTTCAGCTCTCAGATCGCATCCCAGAAGGCAGACTGTTGTCACTCCTTGGGACTTAAATGTAGTCCTCAAAGGGCTCACACGGCCACCGTTTGAACCCCTGTCTTCCTGCACTCCTCAATTTCTTGCATATGAAGCTGCTTTTCTTGTTGCTATTACCACAGCAAGGTGTGTAGGAGAATTACAAGCTTTATCAATATGATAACCTTATTTAATAATAAAAGATGACTATAGTCCTTCATCTTGATTCATCCTTCCTTCCTAAAGTTGTGTCCGATTTTCACCGGTCACAAGAAATCGTCCTCCCCTCCTTTTGCTAGTATCCAACCAATCCAAAAGAGGAGGAATATTCCATACCTTCGATGTTCTGCATACCATCTTATACTACCTTGAACAAACCAGTTCTTGGAGAATTGACCAAAATTTATTTGTACATCCATCGGGTCGGAGTAAAGGGAGGAAGGTGGCAAAAAGCACCATCTCGAGTTGGATCAAAAGGCCATATCCGAAATGTACCTTGCTCAGGACATGACACCCCCGGCAGGGGTCAAGGCCCACTCTACAAGATCCACATCAGTCTCATGGACAGAAAAAGCAGACGCTTCCACCGAACAGATCTGCAGGGCTGCAATTGGTCTTCACTACATACCTTCACAAAAAACTATAGATTGGACTTATTGTTCTATAGGGATCTAGTCTTTGGCCGGAAAGTACTCCAGGCCGTGGCCCCCCCCAGTGCTGTATTAGGCCGGTTTCACATTTGCGCTTCAGGGCGCAGCGACGGCCTGCGCACGGGCACCGCTAAGCCCCGCCCCCTGCCGTGCCTCCACCGGTAGCTCCGCCTCCGGGCGCATGACGCTGCATGCGTCCCCTATCTTTATCACTGAGGACGCAGGCCGTGCGCAGTATGTGTTTTTGCGGCGCCTGCGTCCTTTTGACGGTGCGCCGACCAGCGCCAAACGCAACCTGTTGCAATTTGGTTGCGCTCGGCGCACCGTCAAAAGGACGCAGGCGCCGCCAAACGCATACTGCGCACGGCCTGCGTCCTCAGTGATAAAGATAGGGGACGCATGCAGCGTCATGCGCCCGGAGGCGGAGCTACCGGTGGAGGCACGGTAGGGGCGGGGCTTAGCGGTGCCCGTGAGCAGGCCGTTGCTGCGCCCTGAAGCGCAAATGTGAAACCGGCCTTAGTTGGTATTCCTTCTATCCTGTCGTGGAAGGTGACTAGAGAAAATAGAACTAGACTTACCGGTAATTTGGTTTCTAGGAACCTTCCACGACAGTACTAATTCCCTCCCTATGTTCCAATGAGTATTCTGGGGAGCTTAAAGGTAACCACCGCTATGGTGTTCGTTATAAGTCACTGGCGCGTGGGAGGGGCTTTTAACCTCTTTGTGCTTCCTGTCCCACATTAGGGTGTGGAGACAACCACCTATGCCATCATGGAAGATTCTTAGAAATCGAATTACCGGTAAGTCTAATTCTATTTTTTCTGTCAGTGTGGCCATATGAGGGCTTGTTTTTTGCGGGACAAGTTGTACTTATGAATGACTACATTGGTTTACCATATAGTGTACCGGAAAATGGTAAAAAATTCCAAATGCAGTGAAATTGCAAAAAAGTAGAGGTTCTTTTTTATTTAACTAATTAAAAAAAATCCAAAGTTTGTGTGTGTTTGTATGTATGTATATGTATATAATATATGTGTGTGTGTATGTATATATATGTGTATGTATATGTGTGTATATATATATATATATATATATATATATATATATATATATATATATATATATATATATATATATATATATATATATATATATATAGCGCCATTGTCTGAGACCCGTACCTTAGCAGCTCTATTTTTCGGGCCCTGGTTCTGATGGTTTTATTGATACCAGATTGGTGTAGATATGTTCTTTTGATATCCTGTTACTGCATTTTAATGCAATGTTGCATCAATCAAAATAAGTAATTCTGGTGTTTTGATTTTTTTTTTTTTCTCTCATTACGCTGTTTACCAGTCAGATTAATTCTTTTTCAATACTGATCGGGTGATTCTGAACTCTGTGATATCAAATTTGTATTTATTTATTTTTTTTAATTGTTTTATTTTGAATGGGGGATGAGTTAAAATTTTATATTTTATTTAATAAAACATTTTGTTATAACTTTTTACTAGCTTCAATAGTCCCCATGGGAGAGTAGAAGCTGTGATTTTCTGATTGCTTGTGTTAAACACACCAACACTTCAGCCCTGCTATGTGAAGCTAAAATGCTCACTAGCTATGAGTGTCGGCCACTGGGTGGCACTCGTGGCTATCCGGCATTGACAACCACAGGGGTCTTCTACATACCCTACGTTGTCATGCCAACCTGCTGGCGACCCACATTCATGTGATACAGGTACCCATTGGGCAGGATTTGTGACCCTCTTCTGGCGCGATCATGTTAAATGCCGCTGTCAGAGATTGACAGCAGCATTTATTATGTTAACAGCTGCAGCTGGTATTGGCACATGTCAGCTAATAAAATCAGCTGACATGTGCCGAAAAAATTGCGGGCTCATCAGCCCATAGCAAACAAGCAAACAGGGAGGCGACCTTGGACGTACCTATACGTCCAAGGTCGTAAAGGGGTTAATTAGCCACTGAGCAGATCCCTTCACATCAGGTATCAGATTAATCAGCATCACAGCGCTATTATGGCAATGCCTTTTAGTTTTTACGGCTCAATCCTGCTGACAGTTTTGTTTAAGTCTTGCTGCCCTGCAGCCATAAGAGGAAATAAGGTTGTCAACAACAACGCCGCTGTATATCACTGTCTCTATAATTGTACTCTGCGGAGTCAGGAGATGACAGCCTTGTTTACATGTCTGGTCCTTATATGCTGCAGTTAATAAATGAGTAAACCAGCTATAAAACTCACCTTGGATATAAAATAAATGGTAACTTAGAATATCTTGCAACTAGAACACATCTACTAGGACGGTAATGTTGCTTCCCATGGGCGGTGATAAGTGTTGCTATTTGCACTGCTTCATTTTGAGCAGTGGCAGGCGTCACTTCATTTCTTCCTTGATCAAGTTCATTTCTGGATCTATCCCAATGATTGCACACCCATAGGTTTTTTTTTTTTACAGAACTGGTGAATAAAAGACAACTACATAATAAAAATGAAGAAGCTGGTAACAACTGTGGCCATACGTGGCAAAATGGGGATAACGTTTTATTACCACCCATAGGCTTGCATAGAACACTTTTAGGGAAAAAGCTCATAACAGTACTATTTTTATCCTGGTCTCTAGCAATGTCTGCATTACATGATAAAATGATTGTTTCACACAAAATTCAGAAATTATATATAAAAGATTGTGCTTTCATAGGCATTAACCATGTCCTAGAAATGTCAGTACTGGTGTACCTGCATAGGATTGTCTAATGCGACCGGCACAGGCAAAAGTCTGCTTAGCACAAAACCTTATCCCTTATAACGAATCGGTTCTTAATTGCTTCTACTGGTCCGAACACTACAAGCAATTGTCACCATCCACCTTTCGTGTCTGCCATATTTCCTTATAGATTGTAAGCTAGTGAGCAGGGCCCTCATTCCTCTTGGTACCTGTTGATTTATGAGAATATTGTTATTCTGTAATGTCTGTCGTCTGCACAAGTCCCCTCTTAAATGTAAAGTGCTGCGGAATATATTGGCGCTATAGAAATAAAAATATTATTGCTTCATTAGTCGCTTTCATGTCTGTGGAGCTGGTGCAAAAATCTGAGCAACTAAAGCTGCATCTATTCTGTGCAGCTTTTATTGTATATTTTACTTCAAATTTAGCTGCGGATTTAACACATGAAATTAAATCTGTCGAAAATCTGACCGGTTTTTACTACATAGCCTGGAGCCTAGAGAGAGTCCACAAGGGATTATTTTTGTACTTGCGCTCCAGTTACCAAAAAGGCTATATTCACACTTTTGCGTTTTTGCTGTGATTTTTTTTTTTTTGTTATTTTCTGCAATCAAAATCTGCTTTCTTGGTAGTAAAGAAGCTGTTTACAAAAGCAGTTTTTTCCTGTTTTTATTGTCTCTTGTGTATGTTGATAAAGTTTAGTGCCCCCCCCCAAAAAAAAAAAAAACCCAAAAAAAAACCGATGCAACTTCCTTAGGTTTTTGCACTTAAAATGCTGAAAGTATTGACATTCTGCTTCTTTCAAAAACGCAGCAATTTTTCAGTTTGGTCAGGAAAAAAAATACAATGTGTGCACATGAGAATGGTGACAACAGAAATGATGTACAGATCAGGTTTTTACGTTAGAGGGGTTGTCCAGCCTTGGGGTGCAAGGGTGACACTTGTGAATGCTCTCTGTGTGGATTCTTTATTATCAGGAGCAAAGTATTCGATTTGCAGACTTCCAGCCAAATTCCGACTAAACTCATCCTGCTTCTCTCAAATCAAGTGTACTGAGCGAGACTGGACACGTCTAGTTTGTATGTGACTGCATGTATGCAAGGTCATGTTTGCTGGCACCGGAAAATCCTCGCACTGCGCGCACTGTGAGTACTCACAAATCTGTAGTCGCATAAAGTGGCTGCAGGCTTTGTACTCTAAAGCCTTTAAATGTAAGTTTCTGTTTTACGTTTTAGCTGACATTTTTACTTTTATTTTCATATTGTGAGCTATATAAAAAGAAACTCAACGTTGAAATCATGCAATTTTCACTCTGGTCACTTCCATTGTGAAGGGAGTGTGAGATGCTGATGACATATTATTTTTTTTTTTTTTTTTTTTTTTTTTTTTTTTATAAAAGAATGAGGCTAAAATGGCCCCAGTCTCCAGTTTGAAAACTGTGAGATATATCTATTTGTAAGATGGAAAAAAAAGGAATATTTAAATGAGCAGCCAGGCTAACTTGCGTATAATGCATATGTGGAAAATACATTTATACTGTTTTGTGGTTTTTATCAGAACTCATATCTATTACTATAAGTATTTTTTTTTCACTATCTACAAAACATCAATTGTTATCTGCACCTACTTGCATATAAAATACAGGAACATCAGTTGTACATGAAATACTGAAACACAAATCACTTGCGGGTACAAAATATAATCTTTGTCGGGTCATACAATGTACATATAGTCTATCATCTGTAAAAATAGTTACAATACCCCACTAAAAATAGGATTGCTTAGTATGTTTTCTAGTAATAAAATCTGCATAGAAGTCTTGACTGGATCCTTTATAAAAATCTGAATTGTCACGCAGTGCTCTGCAACCAGTAGCAGCTGGAGGTAGCAGATCTCTGGTGATGGAAGCGATTCGTCAATGAACCCTGACCCCTTGTTCTAACCCGATGGGTAGTAATAGGGCAGGTTCCAAATTCGATGTGAAAACGTTGGGAACAAACTTTGTGTATTCCTGTCCACATAGCTGGATACGGTTGGTATCTCCTCCTTGTGTAGGCCTGAATCGCCTGCCATTGTGAAGTTAACGGGGCAGTTTGCGTTCCACATGTCCAGCAGCTTTACCTGTTGGTTTTCTCTTTCCAAGGAGCTCAGGAAATCCTTCAGGACTTGCTTGAATATATAGACAATTTCCCAAGGCAGCACATCATTCTCTGCCAAAACTTCTCGAAATCTAGGGGCAAAATATGTGGTTAATAACTTATTTATGTAGCCAGCATTTCTCTGCTTAGAGTAGGAATAATGATATTGCAGCAAGTTCCAAAGTAGTTATGACAGGTTATTTTTTGCCCAACTTCCTGAGCACAAACCTCTTTGAGACAACCTTTCAAAACTGCATTGACAAGTGTTTTTTATAAGTAGACGGCCTGTGTACATAATGTATGGTAGGGCTGGAAATCTGGTCTAGGTAAAGGGGTGGTCTCTTTTTTTCTTTTTTTATATTATCCTTCTTGACATAGGACATAATGGTACATACAATGTAGTAAAATGGCCGGCTCAGGAGCAGCCAGCCGCTAACAGCAATGAACGTAGCTAGCGCTGATTTCTCAATCCTAGAGTCAGAATCCCATTGATCAAAGAATGAGTGTACACTTCAGTATGGAGGGATCTACAAAACAAAATCAATTCATCCTCAATACTCTGCCAGAAGACCAAGATATTGTCTATACCTGGCCCATAAATGTCTTTGTAGATCAGGGGCACAGTGTTGGCAAAGATCGATCTCTCCCATGGCCCCAGGAAAAGACTGGCATATGAGCACGCATAAATTGCTGTCATAGCAGTTCATAGCTGTAGATAGTGTTTCCTTAAAAATATAGCAGAATTAATAGGAATTGGACCAACCCACTGATGGGGTATTCAGAGACCCTTCTATAAATACTTAGAGGCCCTTTTTAGAATATCTGTGATACACTATGGCTCTCATAGCTAGAATTATATTAAAGCAATACTTATTGATTCAAGATAATGTTTAACAATGAACTTTGAAACGTTAGATGAGTTGGACATATTTCTGGCTAATAAAACCTCTCCTCCAGTACTTCTAACTGCTAAACACGCAAGTCACCACTTAGCACAGTATCGATTAAGGTAGCTAATGACAGCATATAATTAATTAAAGGCTTAAGGGGGTTTTACACATAGCGATATCGCTAGCAATATCGCTAAAACGTCACTGGTTTTGTGACGCAGCAGCGATATTGCTAGCGATATCGCTATGTGTGATATTTACCTCCGACCGGCTCCCCCGCTGATCGCGCGGCTCCATTTCTCGTCGGGCGCTTCCTGCTGTGTGAGACGAGCGACGCTGGACGCGGGCGGGAGGACGTCAGGATCGCTGTGTGTGAAAGGTAAGTATCGTCCACTATCGCTGCTGCATCGCTGTGAGATCTTCCTGTGTGGAAGCTCACTAGCGATCATTTAGCGATGCACCAGCGATCCTGACCGGGTCGTATCGCTGGTGCATCGCTAAATGTAAAAGGCCCTTTAGTATGGTGGCTAATGATGATGATTAAACTTTAGACTCTCATCCACGTCTAAGATGAGTCACCTGGTGATAAGACCGTTATCTACATATTTACCGGATCACTAATGTATTTTAGGACATTTCACCATAATTAGTAATTACTAACTAATTCTGATATGATGTAATGATGTAATGTGTACGCCTCTTGCGGTAGAGGATATAGACCAAGCCGAATTCAGTAAATGCTATGCAACATCTTGAATTCAGATACCTGTGTCTGTGTTCATTTGTTCATCACCTTGCTCCGATCGAAGCTCTACTCAATTTGAAAATCATCTGATATACGGAGTCCTCTTGGGACTCAGATCTAACATATTTAGATCAACCCAACACCACAATCCAAACTAGTTATGACAGAAGAATTCTAATTTTAAACCATTTAAATGGTTAATTGTTTCAGCGTGAGATTAGAGACGTTGGCTTGGCATGGCAGCTGGGGGCCCACTTAAAGTGGTATTCCCATCTCCAAGATCCTATCCCATGTAGCAGCAGCAGTAGTAGTAGCCTCCAATTAGAAATGTTGTATAGTTTTTCTGATTTGCTATGTCTTTCGTGTGCAGACATTGTAGGAGGTTTACGACCATTGATATGACAGCTAGTTGCTAGTGGTCGTAACCAGGGCTGTGGAGTCGGAGTCGTGGAGTCTGTATAAAATGGTCCGACTCCGAATCCTAAAATATATAATAAATTGGGTACAGTAGTTCAATGCAGAATGTGCTGAATATTTTTTTCATAGGAATTTGGGAAAGTTATGAAATGTCCTATAAATGGCTGTTCTATTCCTGATCTAAGGCTACATTCACACAGCGTTTTTGAGGATACGTTTTTCAGCTGCAAAAGCAGATCAGCTTTTTAAAAAAACGCATGACCTGAAAGGTTTTTGAGCTCATAGATATTGTTTTCAATGGCAAAAGCAGATTAGAAATCTGCTCTGTCCATTTATCCATATCTGTCTATCCATATCTTATCTGTACCAAAAAGAATGAAAGCCGGGTAGCACACAGGCGCTAACACTGTTTTAGAACCAGTCAGGTACACCTCATAGCTGCCCAAAAGGACGCCCAGGACAGGCATTGCTCGTCTTCAGTAACACATCAACATCAATTGATAGTTAGAATAAATAGACTGCATTCACCACATCTTAAGGTGCAGGCTTTATTTTCAAGTGTAGGGGTGTGGAGTATAAGGTTCTGCAGCAGCTGGGGTGTGCAGTATGAGATTCTGCCCCCCCCTCCCCCGCCCCTCCCCCCCCAGTTTTGATCATGGCTAAAACTGTTTCTTATAGATATGGCAAACCCTCAGGTAACCCTAAATGAAGGTCAATGGACACAGGTGGCTGAATTGAAGGAATTGTTTAATCACCTATTTACCGTGACTAAAAAATTACAAGCTGAGGATTTAACTCCTGGCATTTTCATATGGGAGTGGAAGAACTTGCTATTTTGCCTGTCCCAAAGAGGAGATTTAATCGCAGATGGTATTTCTGCTTCAATGAAATGGAGAGAGACACAGCTATTGGAAAATAAAATTTTGCTGGCAGCGGTTTATGTGGACCCAAGTCATCGTATATTGCTTGATGATCAGCAGCTTACTAAAGGAAAATAAGCTCTGACTGAGGTAGCAGTTAGGACGAGTGGCCTACAGGAGGACTGCCAGGTGCAAGAGGACTTGGGTCCTGACAGTGCTACTGCTGCCATATCTTCATCCTCATCAGATGAGGAATTTGACTTTGACAAGTATTTGGATGATATGGAGCAGGCAAAGCGTTGCTGCAAGGAAAGATTTCACTCCGTCTCCTATAGCAAGCAGATTGACCATATTTCAGCAAAATGTTTCACTTGCTCTCAAAGAAAAAGAAAAATTCAACCGCTCATCAAAACTGACTGTGCATGAGGCAATTCCTTTATACCCGGAAATTGTTAGAGATGTTGCCCATGTGGTTACGGCTTTGCCTCCAACCCAAGTTAGTGTAGAGAGGTTGTTCTCTGGCCTTAAAATTATTAGGTCAGATTTGAGGTCATCTATGAAGGAGGATCTGATGGAGGCAATTCTATTTCTTAGAACAAATTCATAGAATGCACAAATGTTATTTAGTATGTTTTTGTTGAAAGCTGTTTTTTGCCACTTACATAGTTTATTACATAGTGTTATAGATATATACTGTAATAAAAATATATATATATGTGTGTGTGTGTAATCGATATTACATAGTGTATTACATATTTACAATTTATTACAGCTTTTTGTGTTCTAAAGTTGTATTCCAATAAATATATATTATGTTCTATCTAAATATCTTGATTATTGTATCATAAAAATGATTAAATGTCTGATGTTCACATTGTACTACAATAAATTTTTCACTTAAATATAAGCAATATATTGCTTATATGTCGGAGTCGGTGGAAGGGAAATTGAGTCGGAGTCGCAGGTTGGGCTTACCGACTACACAGCCCTGGTCGTAACCATGGATACTGAAGTTCCTGCAATGCCTTCACATGAGGAAAGAGACATGGCGAATCAGAAAAACTATACTTCATTTCTAACTGGAGGTATTTGATAAAGTTATTACACGTACTACGTATTAGGATAGGATCTTGGAGTTGGGAATACCCCTTTAAGGCCTCCATTTCTGCCATCTTGGTGCTCATTTTGAAGCCTAGGCAAAGGTTCGTCAATGGAGCAATAAAATATAAAGTTGAATACCTGCAGATACCAATTTTATTTTTTACCCTCATCTGTGTGAGCCCTTTTACTGAACTCTACTCAGCTTATTTAGGACCACATCAAAGTTTGGCTCATCTCTCTGCTCTATGGTCCTAAGTGGCACAGAGAAACTCTGTAACAGATGGATAAAAGGAGCCCGACAGCTGATTCTTAGTGCTCGGACGAGCTCCATCACTGTAGCTTTGTATGAGGTCTTTGACTTGCTACAGCGTTTCGGAGAATACAGATTTTTAAAAGCCAACTGTTGACTTTGCAGCTAGGATGATGAGTCCAAGCGGCTGGTGCCCGGCTGCTTCTGCCTGCCCTGCTTCCTTTGACTGACGGATCTTTCCCTGTAGATGGCTACAATTGCAGATAGTCATGCTGGCCTTCATAAATCTGTAATCGGGTTCTAAGTAGTAAAAAAAAAACAAACAAAAACTTCATATCCTTTTAATATATGCAAACCAATCCCTCTAAAGCATGTTAGTATGACATTCTACATCCCTTTGTCTTGTACATATGGTTGAGTGGTTGAGACACTAATAACTAAAACGTTCTGCCAGTGCAGCTAAAGCTGCAGTAAGGTGCAAAAAGTTATTGTAAAGTCATTGAAGGGCTTTGCAGATTTTTTTTTTTTTTTTTTTACTTTAAGGTCTTAATCTGTCTGACTACAAAGTGAAATACATGTTCAATAAACTCCCCAGAAATCACGTTAATAATTTAGTAATTCTTTTTTATTTTTATCAGCAAGGTTAAAATAAGAGAAGAGTTACCTGCTCAGCACCGTCCCTGTATGGCACGGCTGGATCTGGGAGCACAAAACCTCTAGCTGTTTCTGCTCTGTCACGGGGATGCTCGGCTTCAAGCTGTAATCATTTCTCAGCCAGTTATAATCCGCTCCCGTTTTCTTTCCCCTCTGCTCGTTCTCGATCTCATGTAGCAGTCGCTCACGTTCTCCTAGGTGCCATTGCAATTCTCTTAACAAAGTCTTGGTCACCACCTCCGAGCCGGGGTATTGCATGGACTTGTCAGACTCTGCTTTGGACCATTTTATCCAACCAAAAAAAGGCATTTTTTTCGATGCTAGAATTAAATTTTACACACTGAATTAATATTCACAATTTACAATCTCATCCAGATACTATATAATTTTTGCAATTTTTCAAGCTGTTGTTTTTCAATACAAATGCATCAAATTGGAGGTGGCACTGAATAACCAAGGAATGCAATAAATACCTCTTGCTTATAGTTTTACCTTTTTATTCTCACGCTGCTGGATATTGTTCTTTCTTTAGTCGTGGACTTTTCTTAAAGGGCTTGCAAGGACGCTTGTTAAAATGAAGGATGTGACGTTTCATTAGAGTCCAGTAGAGACGATCTCCCCTTTAGGTCCGTGCTATTGCTGCCTTCTTTACACCATAGAGGAATGGAACCCTGGCTGATGACATCTGATAAGATTAGTGGCTGGCTGTGCACTAACTGGGTCTGCTGATGTGCTAGCCCTTAAAGTTGGACGTGTCATGTGACCTCATTGCACCTATAATTTAGATTCCCCCCCCCCTCCCCCAGGAAATCACAGAGTTCTCATATAAAACTTGCAGTGGAATGGAATCTTTAGATTTTAACACTAAGATCTCTGCTTGCAATGTTTGACTACAATGCAGGCAAGTGTAAGCATAATGGCACAGTCCTCAGAGGTCTAGCACTAAGACGTAGAAGCATGCACTATGCACTACTAAATGCAAAAAAAATAAGTACATACCATTACGATGCCAGCACGGAGATTAGTTATCTTTTTAAGCACATAGACTTGCATGTAAGGCAAATCATTTGTTCATATCCTGGCGATTTTGTGTGCACTAAAGGTCGTTGAAGCAGGTTTTTTTTTTATCCTCTTTTTTTTTTTTTTTTTTTTTTTCTTTTTTAATCCCTCTTCCGTTTCAGTTCTCTAGTCTCTTTTTATTAGTCTGAACCCCAGGCATGAAGAGACAGCTCCTCTCCTTCCTTTCCGAGATGACTGGTGTTACAGCTCTGATTTTTCTCAACATTGTTGTATTTTTTTTTTCCTTTTATCCCAGAGATGTTGGATTGTTGGCTAGCAGAGGCTGCGTTAATGTGCCCTAGATGCCATAGAACACAACACATGACGCGCAAGGCATCTATTAAAGCAGATATTATACACTGGAAACATTCAGATGTCAACACTAATAATCCTCAGCTGGAAGGTTTTCACAATGCATTGTATATGGTACTATGAGAATGTGGAGGAGCCGGCCACATAATGACACAACTGTCTTTGCAAATTTGAAGACAAATTAAAAGCATGACTTCTTACCACCTTTCATTCTTCATTTTTTTTTTTTTCTTCTTTAACAGTTAAAATGAAAAACTTGTATATCTTTGGCAGAAAGGCCATATTATTCTGAAAGCCTTAAAGGAAATCTGTCAAATTGAAAATCGTATCTTATCTGTAGGCAGGATATAATGATCAGATTAATATAAGTTTTACTGAGTCCAGTGAGTGGTTCTACTGACACTCGACCCCCCTGACTGCATGCAGAAATAGCTGTCAGTCACTAGTAGGACTGCCCATTGGATTCCTATATGCTCAAAACAAAAGAGATTTCAATGAATAAAATACAAGTCATGCTGAAACTTTTCCAACAAACCTTTTATGTAATTCTGCTCAGCTTCTCCTGTATCATGTCTACAGACCAAACTATACATACACAGTACAGCGTGACTAGTTCCTTTTAATTACATTAGTCCTTCTCATTTCAACAAAGATAAGAAACTGTAATGCATCTCATCGGAGAAATGTTATTTCTACACTTATGAGCCACTTCTAATCTACTTCCTCCTGTTTTCATCATATGTTGTGAATTGTTTTTCTTTTACTACTGTGGTCATTATATGGTAAAACTGACCTGGCAGTGTGATTTCTCCAGGTCAGTACATGTATGCAGATAACAAACATTTTTATTTTAAGTGGTGAATTTAATTTTTTTTGTCACTACCGTATTTTTCGAGACCCCGCAACATGTTCATTTTTTGGGATACGAGACTGTGAGGGATTTATTTTTTTTTAATATTCTCTGTCCCTGAACTGACACAGCAATACGAAATGTGGGTTTTTTTTTTTTTTTAAATTGCTTTACAGTTAATAAGGTTGGTTTGAACTTTATTCAATTCAAGACTTTATCACTTCTACTGTGTTTAATAGTCCCCTTACAGGATTTGATGCTACAGTCATATGATCACTTGTGCTATACACTACTGTGTAAAAGTTTAGGGTCACTAAAAAATTTCTTTATTTTTGAAAGAAAAGCAGTTTTCTCTTGTCACCTTCCACGACAACATACAGAGGTTGCCCCTTTACCCTGATGGGGACAGGAAACACAGGTTAAAAGGCCCTCCCACTTGCCAGTGTCTTTCCTGCTCCCCATGAGGCAGGGAGAGGTCTCCGTGTGCTGTGGTGGCCGGCGACTGCAGTACCTCATTTCTTCACAGGCTGTGCCTGTATTGCCAGGCAGCGGTGGTCGCTCCGTGCCACCTCCAGGCTGCTCCCGTCGTTCCCGCTCGCAGGGCCTCGGGACCCCCTCCTGGCCTTCCTGTGCCCCCACGAGGGCAGGACAGGCCAAGAATCCCGACTGGGGGCCTCCCGGAGCTCCCCGGTCTTCTCCCACTCTATGTGCACGTCTCGGCGTCCCGGAGGTGACGTCAGTGGAGCGCGCTTGTCACTTCTGGGACTTGCGTTCCAAACTGGAACGCACCCGTACTTCCAGCTATCTGCTGGGGGGACTAAGCGGTGCTCGTGGACGCTGGACCGACCTGCACGTGGACCCAGGAGGGGGGAGGGGCTGGGAGATAAGTCTACCACCGCCTTGTAAACCTGCCCAAAGTTGCCACAGAGGTAAGACTAAGTACCCTACCAACAGGGAAGGCACTTCATGCCCTGCGTCTGCAGAGCCCCAGCGCTGCCTCTGCTACAGTAAGTTGTACGCAGGGAGGATAGCTCTATAGGGGTTTTTCCTCTGATACCTCTCTCCCTTACTTTAGGGAGACAAGTCTACCCCCAAAGCCACTAACAGAAAAAAGTGCGCCATCTGTAATATAAAGCTACCCTCACTATGGGATAAAAATCTCTGCCTGACATGCATTGAGAAAGTAGTTGGAGCAGAGCAACCCTCCCTTTTGGAAGATATTCGCTCACTGGTCAAACAAGAGGTGCAGTCCTCCCTGGCGGCTTTTACCCCTCCACCCACACCACCCCCTTCCCCAGGAAAGAAGAGGAAAATACAATTTGAGGAGTCTGAATCAGACCTGTCCTACACATCATCCTCTGATAGATGGGAAGAACCGGTATCACCTAAGGCCCCTGAAACCAGGAAATACCTTTTTTCCTCTGACTATGTTGAGGAGCTGGTATCTGCCGTACGCAGCAGTATGGGGCCGAAAGAGGAGTCAGAGCCTCAGTCCATTCAAGACCAGATGTTTGACGGACTAAAATCACGGAAGCGTATAGGGTTCCCGGTGCATGCTAATGTACTTGACATGACTTCTCAGGAGTGGGAACTGCCAGAGAAGCGCCTCAGCACCCCCTCAAGTTCTGAAACATAGATTTCCCCTGGAGGGTGATTAAATTAGATGGGACATTCCCAAGGTTGGTGTACAGGTGGCAAGGATTGCCAAAAGAACCGCTCTCCCTTTTGAAGATTCCTCACAATTAAAAGATCCAATGGACAGAAAGAGAGCCTCCTGAAGTTTTGGGAGACATCTACTTCTGCCTTAAATGATAACATAGCCTCCACCTGCGTGGCCAGAGCTCTCTCCCACTGGTTAGAGGAATTAGAAACCCATATCCCAGGGTACCTCTAGGGGTGAACTGCTGGACTCCCTGCTCCATGGAATCCATCAGAGTTGCCGCCAGATCGCTTGTACAATCCAACTCAGCTAGGAGAGCTCTCTGGCTCAAAATATGAAGCGGTGATATCACCTCCAAAGTCAAATTATCTGCCATACCCTTTAAGGGAGAGTATGTTTTTGGGCCCGCTCTAGATGAGATTCTAGAAAAAGTCACTGACAAGACAAAAGCTCTTCCGGAACAAAAACCCTCCAAAAAGCATTTTTTTTTGTACCTCAAAACCTCAGGCCTCACAATAAGGGGGAAGGGTAAGACCGGGAGCTATGCTAAAGGTAGGGGGAAAAATATTCTCGTCCCTCAGCAACAGCAGCCTCAACAGGAGAAGCAATGACTACGACCCGGTGGGGGTGGGGGGGGACTCTCAAGATATGTTAATCAGTGGCAGGCCATCACCAGTTGTCACTGGCTCCTCAATGTCATCAAGGATGGTCTATTGATAGCTTATTGCCTCCCCTCCACACGGTCTGAAAGTCACCTCCCAGCTCCAAGAGACCAAACAACACTGCCTAGTAGGTCTGAGACCTTGTGAAATCAAGCGCGATCTCCCCGGTTCCAGAATCAGAATGGGGCCTGGGCCACTACTCCCCGTTGATCCCTGGTAAACAAGCCCTCAGGCGAGGCTCCCATCATTATAACTCCAGAAGGGACTGAATCAACATGTAAAATACCACAAATTCAAGATGGAATCAGTAAGATCAGCCATTCCTCTGATCGGGCCTCACTTCTTTATAACAACCATGGACTAGAAGGATGCCTACTTCCATGTCCCAATCCACCTGAGACACAGAAAATACCTCAGGTTTGCGGTACAGGGGAGCCGGCAGGTGGCGCACTATCAGTTCAACATCCTTCCATTTGGCATCTCCTCAGTGCCAAGAGTCTTCTCCAAGTAATGGCGGAGGTGGTGTCCTTTATCCTGAGTCAAGGCGCCTGTATAGTGCCTTACCTGGTCGACTTACTGATAGTAGCCTCTACCAAGGCAACCGAAGAATTTCATGTATCAAAGACTCTTGATAGACTAAGGTCTCTGGGGTGGATTCCGAATTAGAAGAAGTCAAAGCTGCAGCCCTCCAAAACCAGGAAATTCCTGGGAGTACTTCTGGACTCGGCAAAACAAATGTCTTTTCTTCGAGACTACCACCGTCTGACCTTAATAGCAGAGGTCCCGAGATTCAGGGTCACGAGGTCCCCTACACTTTGGGAGGGCATGTCGGTTTTAGGCTCCATGACGGCCTGTATCCAATTGGTAGCATGGGCACAAGCCCACTCCAGAGTCCTTCAAGCTCATGTTTTAAGAAACTGGAAGGTCTTCCCAGTACTCTGAACAGAAGAATACACACGCCGGGTCGGGTAAGAGCCTCCCTGGCATGGTGGATAAATTCCAAAAACCCTCCACAGAGGTGTGAGCTGGACTCAGGTCCCACTGACTACAGTTATGTCCGATGCCAGCAGGAGGAGCTATGGGGAGTCATGAAAAGTCATCCAATTTCAGAGAGTTGAAGGCTGTAGAGGAGGCCCTTCTGGCAGCAGGTCACCAGATCACTGGACAGCACATCCGAATATATTCGGACAACATGACTGCAGTTGCTCATATCTAGCATCAGGGCAGTACAAGGTTTAACAACCTAAGAAATATTTCCACTTGAATATTCTGTTGGGCTGAAAAGCACCTACTGTCTCTGACAGCAGTCCATTTGAAAGGCTCTTCCAACATCCAGGTGGACTATCTAAGTCGCCAAGACATCCATCCGGGGGAATGGAGCCTGAACAGACGGAGCTTCAAAATACTGGCAGACAGATGGGGCCTACCAGAAATAGATCTTTTTGCATGTCGCCAAAACGCACAGGTCGAAGCCTTCTTCCTAAACAGTTCCAGGGGAGTAAATGCCTTAGCCCAGAATTGGGGCTTTCACTTGGCCTATGCGTTTCCACCAATTCCGATCCTGGCGAAAGTGCTACGGAAAATCCGAGAGGACCGGACCCCAACTATCTGGCTAGCCCTGTTATGGCCGAAAAGAAGTTGGTTCAACCTGATCATCGAACTGCAGGTAGAAGGCCTGGTTCAGTTATCAGTAGAAGTAGACCTCTCACAGGGGCCTATTCATCACTTGGATCCTCAAAAGTGGAATCTAGCTGCGTGGTTACTGAAGCCCAAGTGCTGAGAGCCAAGGGGTTATCGGACCCAGTAATTGCTACTCTACAGAGATCCAGAAAGCCAGTAACCGCTATCTACAATAAGGTCTGGAATAAATTTTCATCTTTCTGTCTCCCTAACCTACCGGATCCACTTCACCCGAATATTTCACAAATCCTAGATTTTTTACAAAAAAAGCCTAGAGATCGGTCTTGGGCCTAGTACCCTAAAGGTCCAGGTCTCTGCTCTCAGCTCGGTCTTTGACCAGGATCTAGCTGTTCATCGTTGGATCAAAAGATTCATGACATCGGCCCTCAGAATGAATGCTAAGAGAAAGTTCCCTCATGGGATCTTAACTTGGTGCTCCAGGGGCTCACAGGTCCACCAGTTAAACCTTTGTCTTCCTGTTCTCCCCAAATTCTTGCATACAAGACGGCTTTCTTGGTGGCTATAACCACAGCTAGAAGGATAGGAGAGCTGCAAGTCCTATCGATAAGGGAGCCTTATTTATTAATTAGAGACTACTCGATAGTCCTTCGTCTTGACCCTTCCTTTCTTCCAAAAGTAGTCTCTGATTTCAACCGTTCCCAAAAAATTGTCCTACCATCTTTTTGCCAAAACCCAGCAAACCCGAAGGAGGAAAAATTCCCCACACTCAATGTCCGACGCATTGTCCTACACTACTGGAGAGTTGATCAGAATTTGTTTGTCCATCTGTCCGGTCAAAATAAGGGGAAAAAGGTGGCAAAGAGCACTCTCTCTAATTGGATAAAAAGAGCTATAGCAGACGCATATCTCGTTCAAAATAAGTTCCCCCCCCCCCCCCCAGTGGTGGTCAAGGCCCACTCAACCAGGTCCACATCTGTCTCCTGGACAAAAAAAGCAGGCGTATCTGCAGGGCGGCAGCATGATCTTCACTATATACTGTCTCCAAACCGTATCGTCCAATAAGGACATAGTCTTTGGCCGGAAAGTACTCCAGGCCGTTGTCCCACCCTAAGTGCCGAATTAGTTGGTATTCCTCCGTATGCTGTCGTGGAAGGTGACTAGAGAAAATAGAATTAGTTTTACCGGTAATTCGGTTTCTAGGAACCTTCCACGACAGCGCTAATTCCCTCCCTATATTCCTGTATAAAAAAAATCTGGGATTCAGAAGGTAAACCGGTGGTATGATTTCAGTTATAAGTCACTGGCAAGTGGGAGGGCCTTTTAACCTCTGTGTTTCCTGTCCCCCATCAGGGCAAAGAGGCAATCTCATGCTGTCATGTGAGGTTCTTAGAAACTGAATTACCGGTAAGACTATTTTTTTTTTTTTTTCCTATGAAGCTAACATTAAATATTTCAGAAATACGCTCTATACATTGTGAATGTGGTAAATGACTATTCTAGCTGCAAACCCTTTGTAATGCAATATCTTCATAGGTGTATAGAGGCCCATTTCCATCAATCATCACTCCAGTGTTCTTATGGTACTTTGTGTTTGCTAACTGTGTAAGGAGGGCTAATGGATGTTTAGAATACCATTGAAAACCCTTGTGCAAGTATGTTAGCACAGCTGAGAACAGTTTGGCTGATTAGAGAAGCTATAAACCTGACCTTCCTTTGAGCTAGTTGAGAATCTGGAGCATTACATTTGTTGGTTCCATTAAACTCTCAAAATGGCCAGAAAAAAGAACTTTCATGTGAAACTCGACAGTCTATTCTTGTTCTCAGAAATGAAGGCTATTCCGTGTGAGAAATTGCCAAGAAACTGAAGATTTCCTGCAATGGTGTGTACTACTCCTTTCAGAGGAGAGCACATACAGGCTCTAACCAGAGTAGAAAGAGAAGTGGGAGGCTCCGCTGCACAACTGAGCAGCAAGGCAAGTACATTAGTCTGTAGTTTGAGAAATGGACGCCTCACAGGTCCTCAACTGACAGCTTCATTAAACAGTACACGCAAATCGCCAGTGTCAACGTCTACAGTCAAGAGGCGACTCCGGGATGCTGGCCTTCAGGGCAGAGTGGCAAAGGAAAAGCCATATCTGAGACTGGCTAATAAAAGGAAAAGATAAATATGGGCAAAAGAACAGACAATGGACAGAGGAAGATTAGTAAAAAGTGTTATGGACAGACAAATCCATGTTGGAGGTGTTTGGATTACACAGAAGAACGTTTGTTAGACGCAGAACAACTGAAAAGATGCTGGAAGAGTGCCTGATGCCATCTGTCAAGCATGGTGGAGGTAATGTGATGATCTGTGGTTGCTTTGGTGCTGGTAATGTCTGGACTAAATTTTAAATTAATCTGGCAACTCATTGATTATTAAAAGTAGGAGTTTTTCTGGAAAATTGTCTGGGTGACCCCAAAATTTGGAACGGTAGTGTACATGCATTACTATTTATAGTGAAAATCCTGATCTCCTATGAATGCCAGCTAAAGGAGTCATGTGGGTCATCAGCAGACCCAAAACTCAAAGGTGCCACGCGATCATGTCACTGGCACGCTAATGGACAGGTGGACTAGCGCCTCCTTCCCACCGGCGTGTGTTAAATGCCACGGTCAGAGATATGACAGTGGGATTTAACGGATTAACACCCGCGGCTGTTAAAGGCACATGATGGCTGATGCAGACCAACGGTTTGCAGGATATGACCACGTTTGTTAAACCTTTACTGATCGGCGGCTGTTAAATATCCTGTTTACCTGGGCAAACCAAAGTAAATGATACACACTGAGTGGTATATAAATGATTGGTGGCTGCTATGATTTTCGGCAGGATGATATACTGGCTAAAATGATATTTTATTTTTTGCGCTGTGCAAAAATAATTACTATTTTTTTTTTTTCTCGTTCATTGGGTGATAATCAGTCTGTTTGAACAGAAAGATAATCATGACAGGAAGGTTTTTAACCCCTTTCTATCATGACGTACTATCCCGTCCAGGTGACCCGGACCCGTATGACCGTGGATGGAATAGTACGTCATCGCGATCAGCCGTTCTCACGGGGGGAGCGCAGCTGATCGCGTCCGGGTGTTATCACTTAAACACCCAGCACACTGCGATAAAACATGATCGCAGTGTGACGGGGGCATAGGGAATAATCGCGCAGGGAGGTGGCTCCTTGCGTGCTTCCCTGAGACCCTCAGAACAGCGCGATGTGATCTCGTTCCGACGGCCTCCTGCCTGCAGGCCCCCAGGTCTAAGATGACTGCGGGGTTCTTCCAGGTCCTGCAGGGAGGTGGCTTGACAGTGCCTGCTGAGAGCAGGCACCGGAATGCCTCCTGCACTGTGATCTGACACCGTGCTCTGCAAAGTGTCAGATCAGCAATCTGACACTGTAGTAATGTCCCACCCTGGGACGTAGTAAAAAAGGAATAAAATAAAAAAGTGTAAAAATAATTTAAAAAAAACCTAAATAAAGAAAAAAATATTCTCCCAATAAATTCATTTCTTTATGTAAACAAAGAACAAATATTTAGTATCGTCGCATCTGTAACGACCCGCCCTATAAAACTGTCCCACTAGTTAACCCCTTTAGTGAACCCCTTAAAAAAAAGGCAAAAAATAATGGTTTATCATACCGCCGAGCAAAAAGTTGAATAGCATGCAATCAAAAAGACGGATATAAATAAACTTGGTAATGCTGAAAACGTCATCTTGTCCCGCGAAAAAATGCCACCATACAGTGTCATCAGCGGAAAAAGTTATAGCTCGCGGAATAAGGCGATGCAAAAATAATTTTTTATATAAAATTTTTTATTGTATAAAAGCGCCGAAACATAAAATATATAAATGAGATATCGCTGTAATTGTACTAATACAAAGAATAAAACTGCTTTATCAATTTTAGGTTTGAGGTTATGGTTAGGGTAGGGATTAGGGTTAGAGGTGTGTTGGGGTTAGCGCTGGAGTTAGAATTGGGGTGGGGTTTCCACTGTTCAGGCACATCATGGGCTCTCCAGAGGCGAGATGGCGTCCAATCTCAATTCCAGCCAACTCTGAGTTGAAAAAGTCAAACTGCGCTTCTTCTCTTCCGAGCTCTGCCATGCGCCCAAACAGTAATTTACCCCCACATATGGGGTATCGCCGTTCTCAGGACAAATTGCACAATAACTTTTGGAGTCCAATTTCTCCTGTTACCCTTGGAAAAATTAAAAAAATTGGACCTGAGGTAATGTTTTTGTGAAAAAAAGTTAAATGTTCATTTTTTTTTTTTTTTTTAAACATTCAAAAAATTCCGGTGAAGCACCTGAAGGGTTAATAAACTTCTTGAATGTGGTTTTGAGCACCTTGAGAGGGGTGCAGTTTTAGGAATGGTGTCACTTTTGGGTATTTTCTATCATATAGACCCCCTCAAAGTGACTTCAAATGTGATGTGGTCCCTAAATAATAAAACAAAAAAATGGTGGTGTAAAAATGAGAAATCGCTGGTCAACCCTAAACCTTAACTTCCTAACAAAATAAAATTTGGTTCCATAATTGTGCTGATGTAAAGTAAACATATGGGAAATGTTATTATTTTGTGTGCCATATCTCTGTGATTTAGGCTATGTGCCCACGTTGCTTTTTTGAAGCAGAATATTCGTGAGCCGAAGCACACACCCTCTTCCCGGTAAAACGCATGCGTTTTATGAAGTGCTTTTGTAAGCGTTTCTTACGCTTTTGTTAAGCGTTTTAGCATGCGTTTTCCTAAGCGTTTTTGCAATACAATTGTATGAATGAGTTTTTTTCTGCTAAGCGTTTCGCAGCGGACAAAAACGCACCATTAGCACAACATGTGCGGATTCATTTATGATAACATGGGATGCTTTTCTTAAAGGAAAGGTGCCGCAATTTTTATATAATTTGCAAAAAAAGAGTAAGTAACAAAACATGTTGTTAAAGCAAATGTTGTACTAACCAGGATTTATGGTTTGTTTGTAATAATGTTTTAATGTAGCCACTGGGCGCTGCCATCTTGATTTGCAGATCTGTGGAGGACTCATACAGTCTGCAAATATGGCCGTCCCTGGACATAGGAGACTGCGGTCTGTCTCCCGACCCCACCATGCAGCCTCATTAGCAGAGAACTGGGCACGCCCCTGTGGGCTGCACCATTCACTGCTGTAGGTGTGGCTGGGCGCCATTTTACTGTAGCCCAGAGCTATCTGCTGAGCTCGACTTTCTGCACTGTGCTTCCTGCTCCAGCTCCACTGTCCTCCTGCTCTGTCTCCGCCTCCTCACACACAGCCCCAGTGATCTCTGGTAATCTGACACCTTTGCTTTTATGAGAGATTTTATGGCTGTCTGAGGAGGACAGTGACATATACAGCCCATAGTCTAGTGTATAATTGGGGGGGCTGGAAGTTTCACCAGTGTGGGCATATCTGTAATACTGTCTCCTGTGATACTGACTGCTGAACCTTGTATCTAATCCTCCCCTGTGTGATACTGACTGCTGAACCGTGTATCTAATCCTCTCCTGTGTGATACTGACTGCTGAACCGTGTATCTAATCCTCTCCTGTGTGATACTGACTGCTGAGCCGTGTATCTAATCCTCTCCTGTGTGATAGTCTGCTGAGCCGTGTATCTAATCCTCTTCTGTGTGATACTGACTGCTGAACCGTGTATCTAATCCTCTCTTGTGTGATACTGACTGCTGACCCGTGTATCTAATCCTCTCGTGTGATACTGACTGCTGAGCCGTGTATCTAATCCTCTCGTGTGATAGTCTGCTGAGCCGTGTATCTAATCCTCTCCTGTGTGATACTGACTGCTGAACCGTGTATCTAATCTTCTCTTGTGTGATACTGACTGCTGAGCCGTGTATCTAATCCTTTCCTGTGTGATACTGTCTGCTGAGCCGTGTATCTAATCCTCTCCTGTGTGATACTGACTGCTGAGCCATGTATCTAATCCTATCCTGTGTGATACTGACTGCTGAGCCGTGTAACTAATCCTCTCCTGTGTGATACTGTCTGCTGAGCCGTGTAACTAATCCTCTCCTGTGTGATACTGTCTGCTGAGCCGTGTATCTAATTCTCTGCCGTGTGATACTGCTCTCCTTTAATACTCTGTGCTGCTGTCACCCTGCTGGTTTTATGTGTGATTTACATGGTGGTATTGTGTATGACCTATATGGCGGCATTGTGTGTGAAGTATATGGCGGTATTATTTGTGATCTGCTAAAAGGGGACCCATTCTAGGGTGGTTCTGGCTGAGCACCTGCACACGGGTCAGGGGTAATAGGTGCAGTCAGGGGAGTGCTGGTGAAGCAGCTGAAGAGAGGGGTCTCATTTTTATCGTTACTGTATGGCTCCATTCCCCCCAGCCTGCTTCCCAGCGTCACACCGGACTGCGCCTGTCGCCTCGCTTTCACACATCGCCAGGACAGGATCTGAGGAGGGGAATGGGGTCTCTGCATGCAAAGTCTGGATCAGAACAGGCCATCAATCAGCAGAAATGTTTCCTGGATTTCTGTGCTGCTGTCTCCCTGCTCCTCCCCCTCTGTGCCCCCCATAGACCAGCGCACTGCTCTCCTGAAATACTGTGTGCTGCTGTCACTCTGCTCCCTCTACCATATATCTTTGTGTGCCCCCCATAGACCAGCACACTGCTCTCCTGAAATACTCTGTGCTGCTGTCACCATGCTCCCTCCACCATATATCTCCCTCTGTGCTCCCCATAGACCAGCACACTGCTCTCCTGAAATACTTTGTGCTGCTGTCACCCTGCTCCCAGAATCCTTGCTGCCTGCCATCCTCGGTGACTGAAGACCCCATTCCTCTCCTCAGATCCCGTACTGGCGATGTGTGAAAGCGAGGTGACAGGGGCCTGATATATGGAGGAAGGAGCAGGGTGACAGCAGCACAGAGTATTTCAGGAGAGCAGTGTGCTGGTCTGTGGGGGGCACCCTGTTCGGTGCCAGGGATTGTACATAGAGCGCTGTGTTTTATACACATGGATGGACCGTCGTCTTGTCTACTCCACAGAAATCCAGGAAACATTTCTGGTGATTGATGGCCTGTTCTGATCCAGACTTTACATGCAAAGACAGTCAGTAACTTTGCAGGCCCCATCAAAATGGCTGCTCACTGTGTTCCTAAATGTCATCCTCTCTTTTCCCTTAGCAAGCACCCAGTAGGGGAGGAGAGGAGTGACACCACACCCATGTCAACAGATTCCGCCCATACAGTGTCCATTTTAGGGCATGATCATATATCAAAATCAAACATCATGGACACTGTACACCCATAATTACTGCAGGACAGTAATGTGAGCTAGTTGTACACTAGGTTTTTGTGCCAAATTTTAGTATCTGCTCCCCCTAGTGTTAACAAGTGGAAATGCCAAACTTTTTAAAATTATTTTTCATATTTTACAAAATTAAAAGCAAATGATATATTTTTTAAGAACATGTAAACATTAATTCTTTACATTTTTTCAATTGCTGAAAATTTTTTTTTGGATGGCACCTTCCCTTTAAGCGTTTCCGCTGCAGAAACACGCGTCTAAAAGCGCTGCGGAAACGCTTAAAAAAAGCAATGTGGGCACACAGCCTAAAGGGCATGAAAACTCAAACTTGAAAAATGTCACCAAATTTCCTTTTTTTGCCACCAATAAACGCAAATCATATCAAAGAAATTTTACCAGTAACATCAAGTACAATATGTCACGAGAAAACAATGTCATAATCACTGGGATCTATGGAAGCGTTCCAGAGTTATTACCTCATAAAGGGACAGTGGTCAGAATTGTAAAAATTTTCCCTGTCATTAATGTGCAAACCACCCTTGGGGATAAAGGGGTTAAGCATGTTCATTCACAATTCTCTTTTAGTGTAAATGCAGCTGGTCTTTTCACCTATTCAAATAAAAAGTGGTGGGCTGTGACCACTGGGGACCTCCGATGATCCCAATAAAGGGACTCTGAAATGTCAGGATAGAGCAGTAGCCGGATATTCAAACATTGGAACAACTTTACCTGGGAAATCTTAGTGGCTGCCTCGGAGTTTAAAAGGCATTGTGTGCACATAAGGATGCCAGTGTTGTGACAGGTAGAGCCTCTTTTATGCTCAACCACTTTGATGCCCTCTTAACTATTGCAGCAATGCTAGGTTTTCCTTGTGTGGCTCTGCACTGACTGACCTTTGCTGCTTGATAACCCCTATGATTGTTGCTCATTGGTCTTGGAAGTGGGATAAGAACAGTTTATTGGGAGAGCAATGAAAGTCCAGTTTCGACATCCCTCCCCCATCCTTTTAGATAGAGTTCACACTTTAAATACACTTTCATACATTTTCCCTGGTTGGAGTGTTGCATGGTAAATAATCTGATCTCCATTGCTGAGTGGGATCCGGGCACATCCGATTGTTCACGGTGTCACATTTGCTCTCTATCAATAAGAGCAATTAAACAAAATGCCTGGAAGCGATTCAGCAACACTTTGACATGCAACGAATAGACAGTTTATTTCCACGGTGCAATGTAATAATCCTTCAACGAAGGAGGAAAAGAAATCTCCTCCAGCCTTACTCATCAGTTCCCCTGTGAGTTTATTTACAGTAATATTTGCTGTAACTGAAGGTTGCGGCGTGTGGCTTGTGTAATTTCAGTGTTTTGTGCTTCTCTTTCCCAGGACACAATATGAAGTCTCTTATATTGCGGAGTTCAGGCACCAGGAAGATCAGGAGATGCAGAGATGCGCCAGGGATGGCAGTAAACACCCAGGTATTCTCTCTGTACAAACAAGTCATGGCCCATATGCAATTTACCAAGACTGCCAAAATTAATAATAGTGTCGTATTTTCTCCTTCGCTTCATTGGGGACACAGATACTGTGGGTGTATGCTTCTGCCGCTTGGAGGCTGACACTAAGTGAAAAAAGAGCTTAGCTCCTCCGCTGTATACACCCTCGCCCCTATTGTGGGCGGAAATCAGTTTTTTGCTTAGTGTCCATGGAGGCACACGTCTGTTTTTTTGCTCCAGACTTTTTTCCATTAAGATTAGACGGGCAACGGATCCTATTGAAAGGGTCCAATTTCCCCAAACCAACAACGGGCGAGTACGTGCGAGTGTCCCTCTCCCGCGACGTGGGACACGATGCCGGACTAAGCCCTGACCACCCCTAGGTTTTGAAACCATGGGCTGTACAGAGGCACAAGACTAGTCCGTGCGGCCCCCACTGCTCCACCAATGCTTAGACTGCAGTGCTGCAAGGCGGCGGACGGTCCCTCTCCTCACCCCCTGAAGGGGTTAGATGGAGCTAGGGTGCCTGCACCGTCCGATTTTTTTTTTTTTTGATTTTTTTTATTTTTTTTTTTCTCCCCCCCCCCCCCCCAAGGCCCCCCTCACATACCTGATCTGGGAAGCTGAAGAGGATCGTCCGTGAGGAGAGGGCCTGGGAGGGCTCCTGCAGCGAAGATCCGGGGCTGCAGCCCTTAGCCGGCGGATGCCACCAGCCATTCTTGGCTGAGCGTGGCTGCAGGTGGAGAGCGCGGTGTGGAGCAGCCCGCGCCGGTAAGTAGTGCCTGTTTTTGCGGTGCCATGGAAGGTCCGCGTCCCTCCCGTTCTCCCCCCCGGGCAGGAGATAAATTGAGGCAGCGGCTTTAGCTGGAGCTAGGCCGCGGCCGGAAGTTCCGCCTCCGGGCTGCGCGTCACTTCCGGCCTGGGCGGCGGTGGCTAAATTTAGTCCCTGGCTTCGGACCGCGGCTATGCCGCAGAGCTGGAAGTACCGCCCCTGGAGCAGTTTATATGCTGGCGGCCCGCCCCACAACTGGTGACGCGCGATTTTGGTGTGGAGGCGTCCAGGAACGTGGGGGCACAGGACTGGGGTAAGTGCTGCCTGAGAGGCCACGCTACAGGTTGATAGTGAGCAGACCTCAGATTTCGACTCAGACGAGACCCTTGACCTGGGTGCTCCAGGGTCACGTGAGACAGTGGACAGCCTCAAAGAAGCCGTCAATCAGACCTTGGGGATTGAGGATGATCCCGCAGCGGCTACAGGGTATGAGGTGGCGTTTAAGCGAGTGAAGCGGCCGCACAGAATTTTTTTCCTCTCACCCTGAGTTTGAGGACATGGTGCAGTGACACGGGGAACGACCAGACAGGCGTTTCTCGGGTCAAAAGGCACTCGAAGCAAGGTATCCATTTGCATCGGACCTCTGTAAAAAATGGACGGAATCTCCGATGGTGGATCCACTGGTGTCACGCCTAGCCACTAAAACTCTGTTATCCGTACCTAGTGGTTCCTCAATTAAGGATCCCACGGATCGCCTCATAGAGAGCTTAGCTCGCTCAGTATATGAGGCGTCTGAATCGGCGCTCTCTCCCTCGTTTGCAGCAACTTGGGTAGCCAAGGCCATGATCTCATGGTCAGAATCATTAAACAAGGTCGCGCAGGAGCAAGAGCTACCTTTAGCGATATCGGAGATTGCGAGTCAGATCGCGATGGCCGGAGTCTACGTAATCAATGCATCTTTGGATGAGGCCAATTGCTCAGCACTTGCTGCTGCTAACACAATTTCTAGCAGAAGAGCTCTATGGTTAAGGACATGGCGGGACGATTCTACTTCTGAGAAGTCCTTGACTTCCCTGCCCTATCAGTGCGGCTGTCTATTTGGGGAGAAGTTAGATCAACTTATCTCCGATTCCACAGGAGGATAGAGTGGTTTTCTCCCTCAACAAAAAGTCAAACCACCTTTTCACCGCCCTTTTCAGGCACGTTTTCGGGCCTTTCGCAACCCCGGGTGGACCACAGCGGCCAATTCCGCCATTTCAGGCCGCCCCAACCAGGATAGGGAGCGGCCGGTCTCACATAGAACCAACCCATTGGGGAGAATGCGTACTCAACAGCCCAGATCGAGGGGATCCAGATCCCAAAGATCGTCAGCCAAATGACTCGAGGCGTTTACCAGACGACACCAGCAAGGTGGGCGGCCGACTACTCTGGTTTCGCCACGTCTGGTTCAGTGTCGCAGACGACGCGTGGGTAAAGGAGTTGGTGGCCTCAGGTTACAAAATAGTTTGTCAGAAACCCTCCAAAACGGTTTTTTCTTTCTCGTCTTCCCAGGGTGGATACCCAGGCAAGAGCTCTGTTGGGAGCCATCGAATCGCTCCAGCGCAACGGGGTCATTGTTCCCATGCCAGAGCACGAAAGGGCTCAAGGCTTCTATTCCAACCTGTTTGCGGTTCCCAAAAAGGACTGGTCTGTCAGACCTGTTTTGGACCTGAAGCTTCCGAACAAATTCATCAGGATCAGACATTTCCGGATGTAGTCTCTCCGTTCAGTCATATCGGCCATGGAGCAGGGAGAATACTTGTCCTCGGTCGACATCCAGGACGCATATCTGCATATTCCCATCTTTCCTCCTCATCAAAGGTTCCTGCGTTTCGCCATCAACGGTCAACATTTTCAGTTTGTGGCGCTATCTTTCGGGTTAGCCACGGCTCCCAGAGTGTTCACAAAGGTTAAGGCAGTTGTCATGGCCATATTGCATTCTCGAGTCATAGTCGTCTTGCCTTACTTGGACGACCTATTGATAAAGGGCCCTTCAATACGGGCATGCGAGGAGGAAAATGTCAACATCACGCTAGATACTCTTGCCCGCTTAGGGTGGTTGGTCAATGCGAAGAAGTCATCCCTTGTGCCAGATCAGAGGATTTCCTTCTTGGGAATGGTCTTCCACACTTGCCGAGGGTTGGTAATTCTCCCTCAGGAAAAAGCCCTAGCTCTCCGGCAGGGAGTTCGGACTCTTCGCAAACCAGTCCCTCATACCATTCGTTTCGGGATGAGGATTCTAGGAAGAATGGTGGCAGCAATGGAAGCAATACCGTTCGCCCAGTTCCATTTTCACCCCCTGCAGCACGCTCTCTTGTCAGCCTGGGACAAGAATCCTTTCACGCTCGATCGGCGGTGCCGACTGTCCTCTCAAGTCAGACGGTCGCTCGGATGGTGGATAACCAGTTCCTCTCTGACCCAGGAGAAACCCTTCCCCCCCCCCCCCCAGACCATTGGTTGGTGATAACAACCGACGCCAGTCTCCTCGGCTGGGGAGCGGTGTTTTGCCACCACACGACCCAGGGACGGTGGTCACCACAGGAGGCACGCCTCCCGATCAACTTATTGAAGATACGAGCAATTCGGCTGGCGCTGCAGAAGTTTCTTCAGTTTCTAGCAGGTCGCCCTGTCTGGATTAAGTCGGACAACGCCACGGCGGTGGCTTGCATAAATCATCAGGGGGGCACCCGCAGCAGAGCAACCAGAGGGGGAGCTCGTTCTTCAGTGGGCCGAAGCAAACCACTCGGTGATTTTGGCAGTCCACATTCCGGGCGTGGAAAATTGAGCGGCAGACTTGCTCAGCCGGCAGGGTCTTGCGTTCGGAGAGTGGTCACTACATCCCGAGGTCTTCCAGCGGTTTTGTCAACTGTGGGGAACTCCGGATGTGGACCTGATGGCGTCCAGAGTGAACGCCAAGGTGCCCACATATGTCGTGCGGGCCAGGGACCCGCAAGCAATCGCTGTGGATGCGTTGGTTCTGCCATGGAACCAGTTCCGCCTCCCATATCTATTTCCCCCACTGCCACTACTCCCGAGAGTCATCAAAAAGATCAAGACGGAAGGGGTTCCGACGATTCTGCTGGCCCCGGACTGGCCCTGCCGAGCGTGGTACGCAGATCTAATGCAGCTGCTCGCCGACGTTACTTGGCGACTGCCAGAGCGCCCAGATCTACTTTCTTAAGGGCCGATTTGCCACCCGAACTCAAGGGCCCTGTGTTTGACGGCATGGCCGTTGAATCAGGAGTCCTACCGCGTTAGAGGCAGGCTGATTCCAGCAGGGATCAGAGCGCTCTCTACTCGGGCAGTGGGCGCCTCTTGGGCACCATGCTTCGACGGAACAGGTTTGCAAGGCAGCAACCTGGTCCACCCTGCACACATTTGCCTAACATTATAATATCCATACTCTGGCCTCGGCGGATGTGAGCCTGGGTAGAAGGATTTTTCAAGCAGCGGTGGCGCACCTTTAAGCAAGAGGCGCATGTAGCTTGGATTGGTGAGTCAATCTCCCACCCAGGGACTGCTTTAGGACGTCCCACAGTATCTGTGTCCCCCAATGAGGCGAAGCAGAAACATGGATTTTTGTGATAACTCACCGTAAAATCCTTTTCTCCGAGACGCTCATTGGGGGACACAGCACCCACCCTATTAGCCAAGTTGGCTTCTATTTTGTTTAATTTATACGCATTTATTTATGTGATATAAGGGTAGTCTTTTTTCTGGACATGTACCTGTATTAATGCTGATTTTGTTGTCCTCCTACTGCTTGGGCACCAAACTGATTTCCGCCTGCAATAGGGGCGAGGGTGTATACGGCGGAGGAGGAGCTAACCTCTTTTTTTCACTTAGTGTCAGCCTCCAAGCGGCAGAAGCATACACCCACAGTATCTGTGTCCCCCAATGAGCATCTCGGAGAAAATGATTTTACTGTGAGTTTATCACAAAAATCCCTGTTTCACTGCTTGTCGTGTATTTCACATTGTATTTTAGGCAGATCTTCTAAGCCGTGTTTAACCGGCTCAGGATCTAAATCGGCACCTGAGTAAATGCTTGCACCGACTGCTACAATATAAATTGCTATCAATCGTGATGGCATTTAAGCAGTTAAAAACGATAAAGGGGGTTTGTTTCTGATGCCTGTCTGCACCGTGTTATAATCGCGTGCTTTATGGGTTGTTTTGGCAGCTAATGGCCTCCCACATCTGCCGTGTTAGTATACTTTTGAAGCCAATGCGGGTCTTCAGATGTAAAATGAATTGCATTATTCAAGACTAAAACTTGTCCAGCAAAATAAGCCCTCATGTGGCAAAAGTGAAAAATGGTTGCCCCCTCCTAGCAGTTAGCCTATTTTATTTAGAATTTTCATTGCTCAGCGTTTAGAAAGTTTGCTGAGCCCTTGGGCAAATTGTTCATACATGTAGTTGAACAATTCCTGCAGGGAATGTAGTGATGGAGCTTGAAGCCCTACAGGAGTCTTTCAAGAGCACAAGTTTTCCTTTTCTCGTAACCAGTGTTGCAATTAGTTGTTGCAAGGTGAGTCCAGTCATGGTGTCCATGTAATGCGTGGATCAGCCTAGGGTGAACCATCAGAACAAGGGGCTCGTAAGGTGTGTTGACATAGAGCAGATCTACTCTAACACATACATGTAATTCTATTTGGGGTTATGTCTTCACATGTCCGTGGATTTCTGCAAACCCCAGACAAATCAATAGGCGATTGCAGAAAATGTATCAGTAGATTTGCAGTGTGTGATTATAGTATGATCTTGCACACTTGTGTTCTAGTTTATCAGGACAATCCCAAATGGAGCACTCTTTAAAAAAGGGGGGGGGGGGGACATCTAGGACATTTAAAGCATGTTGTCAGGGTACACCATAAATATCCCATAATCGGGGGTCCCATTGTTGATTCCCCTTAACTACCCCAAGGTCTAAAACAGAAATTGATATCCTAAAATGTCACTAGTGTCCAAAGTATCTGTTCACACGGCCATAGTTATAGAGGACAGTTTTTACAAATGTCTATTGTATAGGCAACTTACTAATATATCCTTATTAGAATTTCTGTGGCAGTGGTAAAATGGCCTTTTTTTATACTTGCTGTAAAATCCCTTTCTCATTGCCTACATTGGGGGACATGGTACCATGGGACATCCTAGCACAGACCAAGAAACAGCGGACCATGTCGACAATGTAGCACAGAGTGGCCTGCAGTAACCTGTCATCCAAGCTGGCTTCAATGCTGACCATGGAAACGATCCTGTGTATGTTGACAGAATATGGGGAATTAAAACCTGATGCCTGACCGCCTTGGTGGAAAGAGCGGTAGCTTGAAGGGGCCGAACATTGCTCTTTTCAAAGAAGGCTTCTGCCATCACAAATCAAATCCATATGAAATTGGCTGTCTGAAGTTGAGACCCATGTAACCGGTACTCAAGTACAGGAGCAAAATAGAGTGCCCTAAGGCTTCTTATCTAGAAAGAAAAATATAATCTGAGGCTCTGATGTAGTCCTAGGGACTGGAGGAATAACATACTTGTGATTTAATGATGTCCTCAATGACAATGGAAGCCAAAACTACTACTACTCAGTACCATGTACCACCATATTTCCACATTGTAATCTATATAATCATCAAAAGGTAAGATGAACCCTGGCAGTTTGGCTGCTATAACCGTGAAAACATGTCTTTTATAGGAAGGTTATACTAGTATTGTATAATTCCATTGTGCACATACCACATTGTTCAAAAAGACATGGTTCCCGGTTCTAAGATCCCAAAACACAAACCACAATTATTAGTAAAGCCATCATGCTGGCATTCATTGTATTTGGACAAGGGTAATCTTATCAAGTACTGGGGCACACAACACTGCACAACCCTGACGCACGTTTCACCACTATTACGCCATGCTTTCTCAAGTTGAGGTGCTGTATTGGTCCCCTGCAGGACCTTTCGTATCCATAGTAAACGGTCACGTGTATCATTTGACCGGCTGCCGATTGGTTGTACAATTGTGGCGCATGCAACCCGTGGCTGGCAACACTGCGCGCACGTAACCCGGTCAGGCGTCACTGCGCACGTGAGCAGGAGCACAGCAGTTGTCATGGCCCCCAGTCGCGCACCGAGGGCGCCGTGTTGCCGGATGTGGCAGCTGCAGCAGGCAAGATGGCGCGTGCGCATCACAACCCAACCAGCATGAAAGATTTAATTTCCGCCTCATGTTTTCATCACTACATTAAGGATCGATAAGATATAAATTCTAGTGGGGTTCATTCGTAATAGTATCATCCAGTATAATTTCATGCCCACTGTTTTATCCTTATATCCACAGGATCGTATTCAGGCACGAAATCTTAAGTCATTTTGTCTTTGTCATACAAGGTAGAACTAATGTAAGAATCAATTATGCCAATTATGGAGTCCATGACACCACAGGAGACTGAAAAGAGAATACAAAACATATTAAAAACATATAAAACACACAACCAGTTAAAAAGATATAGCTGGAGGGGGTTGTACATTTTGATCATCCTCATGATCTCTTTACAAAAAAGGCGCAAAATTCAGAGCTTCATTTAGACGATCAGGTTTCACTTTTCCCAACTTCACGATCCATTTTAGTTCTCGTCTGGCTATGAGTTTTTTCTTATATTCCCTCCTCTTACGCCAGTGTGGACTATATCAGTCCCTCTTCCATAAAAGAATGCAGGGGGAGAACAGAATGGTGCCAGAGCCGTGAACAGAAGGTCTGACGGATGTGTGTTAGATTTTGCAGACCAATTCGCTAAATAAAGGACTTGACAGCAGTAGAGTGGATGAAAATTTTTGATTTTGACAAGTTTTTCCATTTTTCAGTTGAGAAGCAAAATGTAAGTAAATTAAACGTTGCAGTTAACATTTAAGGATGGGTCCTAAAAAAACCTTTTCTTTATGGATATAATTGTAAATGTGCTGTATGTGTGAAGAACATACCTTGCTAACAGCTTGTGCTTTCCCTGAACATTGTCAAGTCATGTGGAAATACCAAGTCTTACATTGTAACATGTTGATGTTTGCCAGAAGGACTCCTAGATTTTTTTTTTTCCTGGAGCATCCTACCCTTCTGACACAAGACTGAATTTATTCATGCGTGTTCGATCCCCAGTAATGTTAAATTGGATTGGATGGATGTTTATCAAAATAACCGGTAGCTGCGGATTTACTAGACGTTCAGTCGGAGATACAGCCCCAAATCTAAATGTCTCGTATTTCTTGAGTACATGGACAGCATTTGAACAAACTCACCGCCAGAACCGACATGAGCATCAATTTACAGGATGAACCGAGGACGGACACTAAAAAGTTGGTGAAAAATGAACAAACCCAGGGAAAGAATGGAATATTTGGTGTTAAAGGTGTTCTAATATGGGGATATTGTTCATTCTTATTTGTATGTGTGTAGTTTTAGCTAAAAATTATTTTTGAAATTTGGATTTATTTCAAAATGTTGCCCAGTTTGCCTTGTCTACTGGTGGTTGCTGAATGCGTGTGGACTGACGTAATCCGTCAGCATGCCTGCCATGGCAATCTTATGGCGCGTTTGTATCTTTTTGTCTTTCTGAGCTCCTCTCAGCTTTATGACCACAGATCACCATCAAAATTGACGAAACCGGAAAATTAAGTCTGCAAATGCCGAGTGGTTAAAAATTATAAATGAAGCCCAATTGCAAAAATTATTTTTTAGCCCCAAATACTTTGATTTAGAGGGGAAAAGCTTGAACTCGGAGATCCTCTTAGTAAAATGGAAATGGGGTTGCAGAGCTCCAACTGTGACCCCTTCATTCTGTGGGTCACTGGGGATCTGATATCACTTGAGAAGCTGCTAATAGCCATTATAGTCTCTGGACTTTCCTCATGTAGCAAATGGTCATTTATTTTTAATTCTATGTTGTACTATTTCTCTTCCTCCTCGAGATTTAGGAGTAAATTGACAGCTGGGTTTTGCCATCCAGCTTGTCCGTGATGTGCATCCCTACAGGATCACAAGGAAATGTTAACGCCTTCTGTTGGGAATAACAGATAAACCATGAAATGCCAAAAATGTCTTTTCACTGTTGTTTTACATATGGACTTGAAAAATATTTTACTTTTATCTTCTTTGTAAAAACTTGTCTTATCAGGCCCCCTCCGCCCGCAGTCTAACGTGGATAAGATGCCCATGTCTGAGACCGAGGTCAAATATCCTGAATTGCCCATATTAAAGAACAGAGAAGAGGTAAGAGTCAAGTGGGATTGGCTGACATTTTACATTATAGGAACTACAGGCGATGGAGATCAAAACAAAACAAACCCCTTTCTCATAGTAAATCTTTAAGAAGTAAAAGGGTGTGTGCTGGTATGACACTTTATGTGGAGAGTCACCACTTTTCACCAGATGGCACAGTGGTAGTCATTAGCCCGATGTCTGGCAGATATCCTGCATGTGCCCTACTGTATTCTCATTTACTGGGCACATGCACTTTAACTTCCTATTGTCGGATAGTTACATACCCAACGTCAGATCAGGTAGCAGAGAGACCCAACGCGCCCCATCTGATCGTCCAAGACCATACCTGTGCACCATTGAGTTGTAGGAACGAATTTCCTTAGTTGTGGATTGAGACTATTGGCCATATGTTAACTTTGTCTAGTTTTAAGGTGGCAAAATTAAGCTTACCAGTTATTGGCTAAGAGCCTCATTTTTTTTCTTCTATTTAGCTAATCACTTTAATTGAGAGCAATTCAGTTGTGATCATACATGGAGCAACTGGAAGCGGAAAGAGTACACAACTGCCTCAGTATATTCTGGATTACCACATGCAGCGCTCTGCCTACTGCAATGTAGTAGTGACTCAGCCCCGGAAGATTGCTGCTCGCAGCATTGCCACGTGGATCAGCAAGGAGAGAAAATGGCCTCTGAGTGGGATAGTAGGCTATCAGGTGTGTTTTTGGGTAGTATTATGTGTATTTATATTTTCTACATTTGCTCAGCAGTTTTTGCAACTCCCATGCAAGTATACTGAGAAAGAACTGTACATCCCAGGCACGACCCCTCCATTGATATCGGCGCAAGACGTAGCCCCTTTCCTGAGATGGATGCTAGTCCTCCACAAATGAGTCCTTCATATGGATATACCATAAATGTATGACTCAAGTTGTACAAAAAATCTTTGACATTTTTGAAAATGATTGGTTTTAACATATCTTTCCAAACTTTATACACTGAATTTGCAAAGACCCCACCTTCCAGAGACTGGGAATTGTGTGTTGTTTTTTTTTTTCTTCTCCTAAATCTGTGTGTGAATTCACCTTTTTGAAATCCTTTTTTTTTTGTATTTTATTCTTCTTTTAAAGGTCTCCCTAGAAAAAAAGGCATCAGCTGACACCCGCCTCATGTACATGACCACTGGGGTTCTCCTGCAGAAGATAGTGGTTGCTAAAAGCTTGGCTGAATTCACTCACATTTTTATTGATGAGGTAGATACTTTTGTGTTGTGTGGACAGATCTGTGCTACTTATACTAGGGGTGCACGACTCTGTACTAGAGATATCTGTACATGTGGGATTATCGTATGAGAAGAGATTTACATCCTCTAGAACAGAGCTCCGCAACGTGCAGTCCTACAGGAAGTCCTGATAATCGCAAGGCATGCTGAAAGTTGTAGTGTCACAAGAATTGAAGTGCTGCAAGTTACTGACCTCTGTTTATTTGGAGCAGCCATGCACAAACTATGCTAAGGTTCCTTACAAATTCTTTTTCGTCATAGCCACACATATGAGGGGAAATGGAGGACTCTGGTCTTACGTTTTAAGTCTGTATGTTTTTTAAAAGACTGACTTGTAGACATAAAGGCGTTGTCAATTAAACAAAAGGACATCGGTAGGTAGTACTTTGAAGATAAGTAATGCCCATTTGGTAATTTGAGAAAATCCGCTGGTCTTTGATCACAGGGTCGCAGTTGGTGATGCCCAGTTATCAACAGGTGACATCTGCAGCCAATCACTGGCCTCGGTGCTCTTGTGTGATCTACCTCAGCATCATTGCTGATTTTAGTGGTTGCCTGCAGGGGTTACATGTTGTGTAGATGGACGTCACCATTATGGCTCTTGTCGTGGATTTCCATAGGCTTTAGACAGCCCCTCTAATAAGGACTTGTCAGTTGATGGTGTGAATTGATTTGTAAGGACCTGGTCCAGTGGCAGTGTCACTGAACACTGTATGGCGGCCCTTGGACCTTCCTCTTAATGGTATTTCCGGTTCAACTTTTTATTATCCTAATAAAAAGAGAGCCACGAATGGTGTCGGGCAGGAGTTGACTCTCAGGGCTCCTCTCCGGCAGTCAGCGTTGTGGCCTCTGGACCGGTTCCTTGTTTTTAATGAATCAATTTGCACAAACCCTGTTCAAAAAGGTCCCTGTTTAAAAAAATTTGTGTGTGTGTGTATATGTGTATGTATGTATGTGTATGTATGTGTATGTGTGTGTATATGTATATATATATATATATATATATATATATATATATATATATATATATATATATATATATATATATATATATATATATGTATGTATGTATCAAGCTATGCCCACTTGAGCGGGGTTGCTGAGGGACCGTTCGGGACGCGGGTGGAGAGTGGAGGCTGTGAGGACGGAGGGATGGAGCAGGACGAAGCGTGGAGAGCGGGGCTGTGGAGGGAAAGAGCTGGACGGCCGTGGAGACGTGCTGTGGAGGGAGGGTGGTGATTGGAGAATGTGGCTGCGGAAGGAGAGAGCGTGATGGGAGAGCTGGGCTGCTGCGGTGGAGAGCAGGACGGCCAGTGGAGAGCGGGGCTGCGGAGTGTGAGGGCGGGACGGCCAGTGGTGAGTGGGGCTGCGGAGGGAGAGAGCGGGAGGCCAGTGGAGGAGGGCTGTGGAGGGAAAATGGGGGACGGCGATTGGAAAGTGGGGCGCTGCGGAAGGAGAGAGCGTGTGACGGTGGATGGAGAACTGAGCTGCTGAGGCAGACAGCGGGACTGCTGAGGGAGAGGTAGGGTTGGCCAGTCGAGAAGGGGGCTGCGGAGGGAGAATGCTGGACGGCGGATGGAGAGCTGGGTGTTTCGGAGGGAGATAGCGGGGATGGCAAGCCGGGCTGCGTAGGGAGAGAGCGGGACGGCAGTTAGTTACTATGCCCGGACAGCGCCGGACTCTTAAGCTAGTATATATATTTATATCTTTCAGGTTAACTTACCACCATGAAAGTAAAGGAGAGCATTCAGTTAATTTATACCAAACATCAGCATTCAGTTAATTTATAATTTGTGGATTCAATAATTTATTTTAATTTTCCTGTTTATCTACACTTTTTAGTTAAATATTTGCATGATCGCTCCCTGCATAATGTGACAATATCCTCTTCTGAAATCCTGAGCTTGTGATATTAAGGCCGGTTGCTTTTGAGTTGAGTGATAACATAAGCAGGGGATTATTACTTACTAGAAGAGGATAAACCAGAGAAAAGGTTTTATTGGTGGAATTTAATGAAGGATGAAATATCTGACGAATATAGCTGTTGGGAGCAAGTCGTTAAAATGGTTGACAGACACAGAAAAGTGGGACACGCAGTAAGCATTATAGACAGTATGGTCGCTTTATAGGGATGCGTGAATCGTTGTATTTTCTATTTTTGTGCTTTGGCTTAATGTTTCTTCCCTATGCCTGTAACAATAAGCACTGTTCGTTATTTCACTTGGTAAGACATGAAGCAGCGGCTCTTACAGGAGACCTGATGGTCATTTTTGATATTTAGTCAATAGTGTTGTCCCATTTCTTTATTTTTTAAAAAGCTTATGGATGCTATGTAGAAAACTCCGCTTCACCAAGCATGGCCTGTTCTTGCTTTATTGAATCACTCATTCATTTTATTGATTTATTGACTGGCTCATGAGGTAGACTGTTCCACAGATTAATAACAAAGCCTTGTCTCCTGGGGATTGAATCTTTCGTTCTCCAAACTGAGGGAAATACCCTCTTATATTTTGAGGGGATTTTACATGTAACATGCTTTTTGTATGAGCCGTTTTCTCAGTTCCTTCATTGGGGGACGCGAGCAATGTGTTTATGCTGCTGCCACGAAGAATTAGGGTGTGTGCACATGCTGCGGATTTTTCAGCGCGGATTTTGCAAAATCCGCAGGTCAAAAGACCTGCGGTTTATTTGCGGGTTAGCCTGCGGTTTGACACCTGGTAATGGAGCAGGTGTAAAACTGCTGCGGTTTCCGCACAAGGAAGTGACATGCTGCGGATTAGAAACTGCAGCAAATCCGCACGGAAAAATCCGCACCGTGTGCACTGCGGTTATTGTTTTCCATTGAAAATGATGGTACTGTACACCGCAGCAAAAACTGCTGCGGATTTGCAGGACCGGAACCGCAGCAGAATCCGCAGCGTTGTGCACACACCCTTACAGTATTGGGCACTTTCGTACTTGTACAAGTTAATCATGTCCTCCTTTTAGACGTCACTTCTCAAGACTAAATATTATTTATTCTTTTAGTCTTTCCTCATTACTAAGATTCTCCACGCCCCTTATCACTTTTGTGGGTCATCTTTCCACCTTTTCTAGCTCTGGGGGCATGCTTTCTATAAACTGGTGCCCAGAACTGAACTAAACATGAATGCCGCTCTATTCATTCTCTATTGGACTGCCCTAGCGCCGTACTCTGCTTTCTCTGACCGTCCATTACCAAATGAATTAGAGCTGTAGTCAGGCATGTGCTCTAACTTTTGGGGAAAAATTATATTTATTTTTTCTTCATAATTCTTTGCAAGTCGCACTATGTAAAATAGTGGTGCTATACGCAATTTTACAAAAAGAAATACATTTTATTTTTATATAAATGCATGTGTTTTTGGATAAAAATAAGTTTCTCACTAGGGTTTGATTAAAAAGATTGAACAAATTGTCTTCTACAACCTTTACGTATCACTGTACATAGGGAGCCCACTGATAATCTGCTGTCTACAGAGCCATCCATAATTTAGAGAGATAAGGGTCATGGGCTCTGTCGTATTAATGAGGTCACTGGAAACTCATTATGCAGTCTATGTGCAGTGACACAGAGGCTGTAGAATCCAAATGGTCCTAACATTTAAACTGTCTTCCAAATTATTATGCAAAAAGAGTTTAGGAGTGATAAGGTTAGAATTTTTTTGTTTGTCATTTAAACTCATTGATGGTGATGTGTGTCAGGGCTCTTTATATCACTGAAAGCAATTGCAGATACCTGTGCAAATTAGTTTGGCAGTTGTGTCCAAATAAAGGCAAGGCTACTTAAGAAGGCTGTTCCACATTATTAAGCAGCCTACATTTTTTGCCAAAATGGGAAAGAAAAAGGATGTGTTGGCTGCTGAGAAGCAACAAATTGTGGAGTATTTAGGTCAAGGCATGACTACAATCAACATTGCCAAGACACTTCATCGTGATCATCGCACAATCAAGAAGTATGTAGCTGATTCCCAGCACACACTTGTGCGTGCTGAAAAGGAAAAATTGAGGACTCTTTCCAACAGGCAATTGCGTCAGGTTAAAAGGGCAGCTGCAAAAATGCCTTGTCATAGCAGCAGACAAGTTTTTGAAGCTGCTGGTGCCTCCAGCGTCCCCCGAACAACAAGATGCAGGGTCCTTCAGAGGTTTGCAGCTGTGCGTAAGCCGTCCTGTCGACCACCTCTATCCACTGCACACACGCAGAAATGGCTCAAGTGGGCCAAACGATACATGAAGACTGACTTCCAAACTGTTTTGTTCACCGATGAGTACCGTGCAACGTTCGATGGTCCAGATGGATGGAGTGGAAGATGGCTGGTTGATGGACACCCCATGAAAACACGGCTAAGGCGCCAACAAGGAGCAGGTTGAGTAATGTTTTGGGCTGGAATCATGGGGAGACAGATTGTCGGCCCCTTTAGGATCCCTGAAGGGGTAAAGATGAACTCCATAATCTATGTGGAGTTTCTAAAACAGCACTTCCTGCCATGGTTCAAGAGGAAGAACCGTGCTTTCCGCAGCAAGATCATTTTCATGCATGATAATGCACCGTCTCATGCTGCAAATAACATCTGCATCTCTGGCTGCTATGAGCATAAAAGAGGACAAACTTATGGTGTGGCCACCATCTTCCCCTGACCTCAACCCCATTGAGAACCTCTGGAGCATCATCAAAAGGAGTGTCTATGATGGTGGGAGGCAGTTCACATCTAAGCAATAGCTCTGGGAGGGTATTCTGTCCACATGCAAAACAATTGAAGCACAAACCATCCAAAAACCGACAAATTCAATGGACGAGAGAGTTCAGAAGCTTCTTTCCAACAAGGGGTCCTAGGTGTAAATGTAACATCACCTAGAATAAAGTTTTGACTTGAAAACTGTTTGATTTCATTTTGTAATAAGCTGATAATGCTTATAATTTCACAATTGACCATTTTTTTGTTAAAAATAAAAAGGTTGAAAACTCTGCTGTGCATAATAATTTGGAACATGCATTTTGAGTGTTTCTTATTTTTAAAAATATACTGTTTTCATAGGCAGTTTGTTCAAAAACATTGCAATTATACTAGAATATTAGATCACTGGAAAATAACAATGACTGCAATTCATATAGGTAATTTGCAGAAAATATGAGGAAATATTTTTTGCATAATAATCTGGAACAGTGTATTGTAACCCAACTTCAAAAAATATATAAAAAAATGTGAAATACAAAAAAAGTTAGATCAGCACAAGAGAAAGCAGAAAGTTCGGGTGCAAAGCCCCTGGGCAAACACCAAACCTAAATTGTAGAAATCCAAAAATCAGATGCAGCACACAGTTTTCAGTGAAAAAATGGCTATTTTATTTAGCCCATCATGGCAACGTTTCTGTCCAAAAAGATGTGGCTTGAAAAAGGTTCACATCTTTTTAGACCGAAACGTCGCCATGATAAGCTAAATAAAATAGCTCTTTATCGCTTCATTGGGGGACACAGGTAACCATGGGGTGTATGCTGCTGACACTAGGCAAAAAAAGAAAAATAGCTCCTCCCCAGCAGTATACACCCACCACAGGCACCAAGTACCTCAGTTTAAGCTTAGTGTCTGTAGGAGGCGGACCTAGATCTGCTGCCAGATCTGCATTTTCCCTTGCAGGTTCTTTGTTTGTGTTTATTAATCTTTTTTCCTTTGTTTTTCAGATTCACCTTTCTAGGGTAACTGGATAATTTCTCACCCTGTTTTCTTGCTTGTATGTGACCTAGAGAGCAGTGTGGTGTCATCCACATCGCCCAGTCTCCAACCCGCAGGCAGGACTTTATCCTCTGTCACCCTTATAGGTGTTTCAGGATGATTCCTGTTGGCCAGTCCTTGCCTTTTCCCCTCCTCACCCCTCTCCTCGGAGAGGGCTGGGAGGAAGACGGTGGTCACCGGCGGTGGCCTCCCCCCCTTCTTGTAATGGGTTGATGCCGTCTTCTGCACCGTCTGGAGATGGTGCGGGAAGGAGGATCCTTGATGCCAGCGACCCTCTCCCACCCGAGGGCTCCTGAGGTTCCGGCGCCCTTTCTTCTCTCCGCTCTCCCCCGACGGTCAGCCAATCAGAGAAGCGCGGCAAGGCAGCCAACCGGATTCTTCCTTTCTCTTTCTCCGGCCAGCTCCTTAGCCACGCCCCCCGCTTTGCAGCGTGGTGCTGTGTTTGAGCTGCCGGGGCCATCTTGGATACATGCCTCTGCTGATCCTGCATCTCTTCTTTGGCTCCAGAGCTGCGTCTGCCTACCATCTTCAGAAAGGGGAACACAGCTAACCTTCGGTCATCTGCTGTCTATCGCTGGCATCGGGTAGGCTCTGCGCTCTCTCTCTCTCTTCCTTTCCGTGTCCACTCTTCAGTATCATGAGGCTCGACCTATTCCCAACTCTAAAACAAGATACTCATAAACACAATCAGACCAGGAGGACATATTCCTGGCATAATAAATTACACCTAGATGCCTCCTCTGTTGTGTAAGACCTAAATATAGATCAGTCGCTAAAGACAAATATGAAAAGGGGGGAGTGGAAAACCACTGATATACGACCACAGATCCGGTATAAAAAATATATATCTTTATTAAGACAAGTATACAAAATTTAGACAAAAACAGTGCTCAGTAGTACATTAGAATAACCCACGCAACATGGGAAACATAGCAGACCTCCCTAAAGGATGGACGGATGCTTGTCCTTCGTCCGAAACGCGCGTCGGGGTACACGCGCAGACCCCCCCCCCCGGGACTCCTTCACTACCTCCCTTTGCTGGTAAGAAATTACCTCTATGATCAGCGCATGTGTCTTTGGGTTAGAGAGAAGCAACAATGGAACAGCGGCCATAAGATGATGGATGTTTTTGGATTTTTCCAATTTTGCCTTGTGTGTGGTGAGACGTTAGTTCCATGATTTGTTGTCACTCTATTGCCTCATTAAAAGTTATTTCTATATAGAGGACCTTATCTGGCCCAAAGAGGCAATTGTATAACCATCTTGGTGGCCTTTGTTAACAGTGACACCCTCTGTCTACCTTTAGAGTTGCTCTTTGATAGTAACCACTAGACATATACTATTAGGTCGTACTATATTTTCACACAGTGCCATATATATATATATATATATATATATATATATATATATATATATATATATATATATATATATATATATACACATCTACTCACATATATCTATTGGTCATGTATATTTGTGCAATATGTCATCAGGGCTGGTGTGTTAATGAAGTAATATTTAAGATGTGTCATATAAGTGATGATATAGTGATAATACCGTGCATCTATTAATGTGAGGAGATTGTGGTGTCCATTTGGACTATATTATTTCAGTTCTTTAGGGAGGTCTGCTATGTTTCCCATGTTGCGTGGGTTGTTCTAATGTATTACTGAGCACTGTTTTTTGTTTAAATTTTGTATACTTGTCTTAATAAAGATATATATTTTTATACCGGATCTGTGGTCGTATATTAGTGGTTTTCCTATGCCCAACTCTGCAGGGGCTTCTCGTTCTCCCTTTAAGTCCACTGTGATTCATTATGCCTGCGCCCGCTGAAAAATAAAGTGGTCTTTAGGTCAGCCCTCCCCTTTCTGCCCGTCCTGCGGTCCTTGCACCATGTCTTCCCCACAGGAGCACTCTACGCCCGGGATGAGAGCAAATCCCTTCCTCCGGGGTGGGCTGTTGCCATGTCTCAGTCGGTCTCTGACCTGACTAATGTATCCCAGTCCCTGGTCCAGGTCCTAGAACGTCTTCCACATCTATCTGTAGCCATCAGTGCTTCGATCGCCTCTTCAGGGTGATTCACACGCACTTGACCACGACCCTCCCAGGGACAGATCGGGCAAAAGGTCTAGAAACCGGGCTCTGTCTAGCTCCTCATCCAGCTAACGGGCCCCTCTGCATCAACCAGGTTGCCCCCCTCTCCCCATTCCGCCTCCGCGTACTTACCTCCCTCAGTCCAGGCCTAAATGTCCTTTCAATAGGAAAGGACCCCTGCCTTTTTGTTCCTTTCGACCTTTCTCCTCTTCAGGAACTTCTTCCCAGCAGGACCGCTCGTCCGCCCCAGGAGAAAGAAGTAAGCCATCCTTCATGCCCATACCCGCGCCTCACTGGAGGCCAAACGGCCGCTCCTCCAAGACCTCTGGGTCCCGCTCTCACAGGTTCTCCTCTAAGTGACGGGTCACCCCCCACCTGGAAACCTTTCCAGGGTGGGAGCCTGTCTTCTTCTCTTCAGGGACACATGGTTGTCTGTGGTCGTCGACACCTTGGTCAGAGAGATCGTTGCGTCTGGTTACGAGATCGATTTTTCTCCCCCCCGACAGATGTTTCTTTCTGTCTCACCCGCCAAAAGTTCCGTTCCAAGCCCCAGGGGTTCTTCAGGCCGTCTCTTCCCTTCTAGGCACAGGAGTAATTGTGCCCATTCCGAGGAACGAACGATTTTCAAGGTTCTACTACAATCTTTTTGTAGTCCCGAAAAGAGATGGATCACTCTGTCTGATCTTGGACCTCAAGCAGTTGAATCACCACGTTCAGATCTGCCACTTCAGGATGGAGTCCTTACGCTCGGTGATCACCTCCATGGAACCAGGAGAATTTCTTTGTTCTGTAGACATCCAGGATGCTTATCTCCACATTCCTGTTTGTGTGCTGTATCAAAGATTCCTTTGGGTTGTGATCCAGAAGGACCACTATCAGTTCACGGCCCTTCCTTTCGGCCTGGCCTCTGCCCCCAGGGTTTTCACGAAAATCATGGCAAAGGTCATGGCCATCCGTCGCTCCAAGGGGATCCTTATAATCCCTTACCTGGACAACCTACTGATCAAAGGGCCGTCCCACCGAGACTGCGACCAGAGTCTTCAGATCACTGTGGACACTGGTACGACTCTGCTGGATAGTCAACAAAAACAAATCCTCTGGTTAAGATTACCTCCATGTAATCAGTGCCTTATGCCCAGTTCCACACCTGTCCTCTTCAGCTGGCCCTCTTGTCTGCTTGGGACAAGAAAACAGTTTCCCTGCACCGACCAGTACTTCTGCCTCCCAAGGTGAGGCAGACTCTGGCTTGGTGAACGCTACCCACCTGAATCCTGCGCTGGAGGTCTTTTCTCCCTCTCCGGTGGCAGGTCATCACCACAGACGTCAGTCTCCTCGGGAGCTCCTGGGGAGCTGTCTTCCTTCATGACACAACGCAGGGTTGCTGGAACGTTCAGGAAGCCCTACTCCCATCAATTTTCTGGAGATCAGGCCAATCTTCCTCACCCTTCTCCTCTGGCAGTTCCTCCTTGCATGCAAACCAGTCTGCATTCAATCGGACAACACCACGGCCGTGGCTTACATAAACCACCAAGGCGGGACTCTCAGCAAGCAGGTCATGTCAGAGGTGACAAGGATTCTGCGATGGGCGGAACGTCCCGTCCCTGCCATATCAGCTGTTCACATTCTGGAGGTGGAAAATTGGGCAGCCAATTTTCTGAGTCGTCAGGGCCTCGCATCAGACAAGTGGTCTCTCAATCCCGCAGTCTTCAACCAATTATGTCAGAGATGGGTCACTCTGGACATAGACCTCATGACATCTCGGATGAACAGCAAGGTTCCTCAGTTTGTAGCCAGGTCCCGGTACCCGATGGCCATCGGTAGCGATGCCCTGTTCATCTGATTGTCCCAGTTTCAGCTGCCTTATCTTTTTCCACCTCTCCCCTTGATTCCGAGAGTCGTAAAAAAGATAAAGGCAGTAGGGGTTCCCGTTCTTTTGATGGCTCCAGACTGGCCAAGACGAGCCTGGTATGCGGAGCTGGTGAACGTGCTCGTGGTCGTCCACTGGAGGCTTCCAGATAGTCCATATCTTCCCTCGCAAGATGCCCTTTTCCACCAGAGTTCTCAGTTTCTGAGTTTAACGGCACGTTGAAGCCACAGTGCTGAAGGAGGCTGTTTTTTCTCGCCAGGTCATTCAGACCATGATTAGGGCGAGAAAACCAGCATCCTCGCGCATTTACCACAGATATTAGAACAACTTGTTTCCAATGTCTTTTTTTTCCCTTCCATGCTTGGTTTTCTACAAGCGGGTCTCTACTCGAGTCTGTCGCTCAGTACTCTTAAAGGTCCGGTTTCTGCTCTCTGTCCTCTTTCAGAGGGATCTAGCTTCCTGTTCCCAAGTGAAGAGTTTTCTTCAGGGTGTCGTCCACCTGGCACCACCTTACCATCCTCCGATAGAACCATGGAACCTTAATCTTGTTCTCGGCACCCTCCAACTTGCGCCTTTTGAGCCCATTCAAGTTTTGTTTTCTTTCCTGTCATGGAAGGTGGCCTTCCTAATCACCATTTTGTCTATTAGGAGGGTTTCCGAGTTAGTGGCATAATCTTGTCATTCTCCGTTCCTGATTTTACATCAGGACAAGGTAGTTTTCAGACCCGTTCCTTCTCTTCTTCCCAAGGTGGTTTCTTCTTTTAACATCAATGAAGACATTGTCCTCCCTTCTTTATGTCCTTCCCCAGTTCATCCCCTGGAGAAGTCTCCACAAGTTGGATTTGGTCAGAGCTATTCGAGTCTATCCTTCAAGGACTGCTTCCTTTCGTCAAACAGATTCCCTACTTGTCATCTCTGAAGGTCGTCGAAGGGGCTTCCAGCTTCTAAGTCCACTATCGCCCGTTGGATTCTTTCAGCGATATTGGAGGCATACCGCGTTCAGGACTAACGGCCTCCTCCGGGAGGGCTCACTCCACCCTTGCAGGTTTGCAAGGCCACGACCTGGTTGTCCTTGCGCACTTTTGCTAGGTTTTATAGGGTAAATACCAATGCCTCGGCTGATGCAGGCTTGGGTAGGAAGGTGCTGCAGGTGGCAGTTACGCAACGGTCGACCTAAGTCCGTTTTTTCTTTGCATTCTTTCTTTTCCCACCCTTGGGACTGCTTTTTGACGTCCGATGGTTACCCGTGTCCCCCAATGAAGTGATAAAGAAGAGGGATTTTTGGTACTTACCATAAAATCTTTCTTGGAGCCTTCATTGGAGGACACAACACCTCACTAACTGTTGGTACCGCTTTTTGGGCCTACGTGCCTTTTTTGTTGGGTTGGTATATATGTTGAGTCCTAGTTATTTCTACTGCTTTTACACCAACTGAGGTACTTAGTGCCTGTTGGTGGGTGTGTACTGCTGGCCCCAAAAATTCCTCTTTTTTTTTCACTAAAAACTATGCTGCCCCTGATTTTTGGATTTCTAAAAAAGAAATGTGGTCGCTTTAAAATAATAATAAAAAGAAAACACATTTTCATCTGGTGTCCCCACGTTGTTCTTTTCAAATTGCTGCCCTAGACCCTGGCCTTTTTTTTTTCTTTTGATTCCTCTGTTGATGACTGATGTCACATGACTTATGCCAAGACATTACCTGTATATAGAGATGAACAGATGGCCTGGATAGTCATCCTTTGGACCATTAAATTGGAGGGGTAAAAATGACCTTATGGTGAAGTCAGTGAATACGTTACGTTCATCTCTTCGCTACAATACTTAAATTCCATCTCCCATAAATGGAGCATCAATGCAAGCACACATTGATGTTATGTATGAGCTGAAAGAGCGAAAAATCTAGTGGTAGACACGTGGCGTTCTTTCGATTTATTAAAATTATATATCACAGTTTTGTACATAAATTTTATGGAATCCTCATGGCTGTTTTGAGGAGCGGACATTTGGCAGACAGCTGCTCGTGCATGGCCTGCTGTAGAATAAGAAGTAATGATTCCACAAACTCCTATATTAAAAGTCTGACGTCCATGGACCGTAGTATGTGGATGCTCTTTAAAAGATGAAAACCTGTTTGCTTTCCTTTGCATGGTTTCCTCCTTTAATAAATCCTCCCGGCAGTTCATTGTCGTTGCTGAAATGTCAGCAGGGGAGTGACCTTTTGGTTGCTTTGGAGCAGGTCTTTCTCAGAGCTTAGATAGCCTTGGAGTATAAAATGACTTATTTAATTTGTCTATACTCTTTTTTTTTTTTTTTTTTTTTTATCTTTACATATGGTTTGGCTTGAACATTTTTAAGGGGAACCTGTCAGCAGCATTATTCCTGCGCGGGCAGGACGCCTATTACAGTGCCATTTGCTGAACCATAATTCTGCTTTTCATAGCTTTGTAAGTGCACTGGTGGGGCGTTTCATTACAATTACGGTCCAGGGCCTGCCGGCCCTGCTCCCACTTCATTGTTAGCAGAGAGAGCCTCTGCCTCATAATGTTTGTCTCCCATGTCAATCAGGTAGCTGAGGCAAGGAGAAGAGGAGCAACAACCTGCTAGTGCACTAATCTGCTCACCACTGCACTTGCAGAGCTAATTTGCATATCCCTATTAGCTGAATTGCGACGCAGCAGATGGTGATTGTGAAATGCTGCTTTCATAATGTTTTACTCTGCACTGTCCTGCATATCCTTTGCTAGCAATGAAGTATTCTAAAGCCCTCGTCTCACACAGCCATCTCGCTAGCGAGATTGCTGCTGAGTCACAAGTTTTGTGATGCAACAGTGATCTCACCAGCGAGATCGCTGTGTGACACTTATCAGCGTCCGGACCCCTGCCGGATATCGCTGATCGTCCTGGAATGGCCAGGACATTTCTTTGATCACTGGTCTCCCGCTGGCCAGCACGCATTGCTGCGTGTGGCAGGCGGGAGATCAGCGAGCTGAAGCTGGTAGCCAATGTAAACATCGGGTTTCTAAGCGGCGCTTAGAAACCCGATATGTACCTTAGTTACCAGCGTGCTGGTGCAGGGAGCTGGTAACCAAGGTACTCATCGGGTTTCTAAGCGCCGCGCGGCGCTTAGAAACCCGATATGTACCTTGGTTACCAGCTCCCTGCACCAGCGCGCTGGTAACTAAGGTACACAGTGGGTAACTAAGCGACGTGCGTCGCTTGTTACCCGCGTGTCGCTGGTCCTGATCGCTGGTGAAGCTGCCTATTTGGCAGCTCACCAGCGATCGTGTAGCGACACACCAGCGATCCTGACGAGTTCACATCGTTGTCGGGATCGCTGGTGAGTCGCTATGTGTGACGGGGCCCTTAGGCTCCATTCAAAGTGGAAGCTAAAATCTTTACCCAGAGGTTCACCTGTTCTCATTTACAGGGTCCATATGCAAAATACAGGCTGTTGTGAAAAACATTGTGAGTCTGCTCACAAGTTCATAGGATGGTGATTGTTAAGGCAGACGTTTTGTTGAAAATGGGGTGTTAACAATCCATCCTTCTGATAACACCTCTATACAGCAGAAGCACTGGATTCCCAATAGATGTTGAATCTCCCCTCGTATAATGACTGATAACACCAATATATACAGTAGATAACACAGGATCCACCATTCACAATAGATGATTTCACAGCTCACCCCCTCCAGTACAATGACTGATAACTTGTGATGAGCGAGTATGCTCGTTACTCGAGATTTCCGAGCACGCTCGAGTGTTCTCCGTGTATTTTGGTTGTGCTCGGAGACTGTTTGTGTTGCCACAGCTGCATGATTTTTGGCTGCTAGACAACCTGAATACATGTGGGGATTGCCTGTTTGTTAGGAAATCCCCACAAGTATTCAGGCTGTTTAGCAGCCGCAAATAATGCAGCTGCGGCAGCACAAACTAAATCTCTGAGCAGGACCAAAATACTTGGAGAACGAAATCTCCAGTAACGAGCATACACGCTCATCATTACTGATAACACCTTTATATTCAGTAGGTAATTCAGGATCCAGAATAGATTATGCCACAGCTCGCGCCTCTCTCCTGTACAATGACTGATAACACCTCTATATACAGTAGATAGGATCCACCATTCACAATAGGTGATGTCACAGCTCACCTCCTCCTGTACAATGACTTTTAACACCTCTACATAGTCAGTAAAATAGGATCTTAGCTCATCTCCTTTCTTCACAATGACCTTTGCACAGTTAAGAGCATGCTTGGATAGAACTTCTGTACATACAAATTGGGTCTGAGTCATTGCTGCTAATTCCTAGATTAAGAACAGCAAGGGGTAGTCTAATATTAGGCAATTATTTAATGAGAATTTACATTTTAAAAACACTTCAGCAGTGCAGTCTCATGATGTTGTAGTTTTTCTGCTCATTGGTGCCCCAGTTGCTTCATGCAGAGAAGTGCAGCCGGGCCTGTTCACTATGCTGCATTTCACCTGCACAGTGGGCGGCCGTAGTGCTGCTGAGGAGGGATGTAAAACAGACGAAGAAACAAAAAATTAAGTATAAATAATAATACAACCAAATGAATTAATAAATTAACCAATATGTTTCTTCCAACAGTTGGATGGCAGACCATCCGGTATAATTGAGAAAAGCCAACTACTGATGCATCAAAGAGAACCAGAATAATGGGAATGTATGTGTAAATACTAAAATAGAGGCAAAATATGTATAAAATAAGCCTTTATTAAAATTATGGCCAAACAACAACAGCAATATATAGAAAAATATAAAAAAAAAAAATATGTAAAAAATGGCAGAGAAAACCGCACAATGCATAAATAATTAAATGTCTGTACTTATAATAATATCACCACTTGTAGAATAGAGAAAAGGGGGGATATATATAATAATCCCTATATATAGCGACCTTTAAACATGGTAGGCACAATAAAACCAGAAAAAGAATAAAAAATAAAAAAAGAATAAAAAATAATAAAATAAAAAACACAAAAAAGGTGATGTAAATATACCCAAAATTGGTGAAACACTAATATACATATACATAAATACATAAAAAGAATTGATTAATATGCACCCAAAAATAATTCATTTATATGTGCATTTTAATATACCCAAAATTAGTGAAAGACTAATGTATACATACATATTTACATATAAAAGAGTGATTCATGTACACCCAAAACTAGATTTACCTTTATGTGCATAAGAAAATGAAAAAATATATATATAGTTAATTAATGTGCACCAAAGGTAGCTATATAGAAAACCTTATCCTCAAAAAGCGCTATATAGCAGGAATACACCAAAAATAGCCAAAAACCATAGAATAAACAGCACATGCGCTAAACAGTGCCACATAAATAGAATGGGCCACCAAAAAACAGACCTAATACACCTTGCAGCGACTAATAAGGCGCTTACACAAAGGTGCCCTAACTATGCGGCGCTATACAGCACAATGCACTGCCTGAAGGACAAATGCTAATCAAGATAATAAGCTATGAATACACACCGCAATGGGACACCCATGCAGCAAAACCTGTCATGGAAATATAACGCAATGTAGGACAATGGATTACCTGGAGGATAGATAACCAGGGAGTGGTGAAGGCGGTGTGCCAAAAAGAACGCGCCCCGACGCGCGTTTCGGAAAAACTCCTTCGTCACAATGACCTTTGCACAGTTAAGAGCATGCTTGGATAGAACTTCTGTACATACAAATTGGGTCTGAGTCATTGCTGCTAATTCCTAGATTAAGAACAGCAAGGGGTAGTCTAATATTAGGCAATTATTTGATGAGAATTTACATTTTAAAAACACTTCAGCAGTGCAGTCTCATGATGTTGTAGTTTTTCTGCTCATTGGTGCCCCAGTTGCTTCATGCATAGAAGTGCAGCCGGGCCTGTTCACTATGCTGCATTTCACCTGCACAGTGGGCGGCCGTAGTGCTGCTGAGGAGGGATGTAGTAGTGTCTTCACTCTCGCCACTGGTTAAGGTCCTTGAAGTCGCACTCTCGCCAGTAAAAGAAACATCCTATCCTAGAGCATAGACTTTTTAATAAGAAAAATTTGTTTTAAAATTGCTTAGCAGAGTTTTTCTGTCCCTTGGTTTCACCTATTGGTGGTGGTTTGTGCAGCTGGACCACCAACGACCAAAACTTTTGAGTAGTCACGAAGACTTGTCATAAGACAATAAAATATTAATGACATAAAATTAAAAATGAGAAACGTAACCTCTTACAGTCTGCTTTTTGCCTCAAATAGGTCCATGAACGCACTGAAGAAATGGATTTCCTTTTGATGATTGTACGCAAACTTTTACGAACTAACTCGAGAATGGTGAAGGTCTGTGAAAATTACCCTGAAATGTTTTTTTTTTCTTTTATTCATGTATAAGTTCATATACACACTGCAGTTACATACAAGATGAATTCCAACCTCCCCCCCCCCCCCCCCCTTCCCCACCTTGCACATGAACAGAGTGCACTCATGAGCTGAACCCACTGCGTACACAGGAGGTGCCAGCTCTGTTATGCAGCCGGGACTTGCCTCTAACAGCAGCGATCAAAGCGGCTGCTAACCACTGTCGGTAGCTTTTGTGTTGCAATCCAGAGGGTGGACCATTCATTGCCCTTTCTTTTCATTGCTCCCCATGTGAGGCACTGTCATATTGGTACTTGAAGATCATTATATCTTTCGCTTAATTGTGGGTCACAGGGAACCATAGATGTATGCTGGTTTTACTATGCACAAAAAAATTACTCATCCCATTGCAGTTAGCACCCCACCAACTGGCACCAAGTTAATCAATTTATCTTAATGTCAGTAGGAGGCCGACAAGGGTCTTTCTTTAGACCCATATCTACTCAGTTTTCAGTGTGTTTTCAGTAATGATTTCCTTTTTCAGAGGGTTTCCTCTTCTATCCCTTGGAAGAATACAGTGGGAGTAGTCACACTGTTATCTCACGTAGAGTGTGTACGGTGTGGCCTTACACCCCGTATCGTCATCTGTCTATCCGACAGGATCCAAGCCCCTAACACATAAAAAGTGTTCAGGTGTTTCAAAGAATGGTCCTTGCTCCAGGGCTGTGGAATCGGAGTTGGATGAACGAATTAGACTCCTAAAATATATAATAAATTGGGAACAGTAGTACAATGCAGGTTCATAAGAATTTGGGGAAGTTCTGAAATGTCCTATAAATGTCTATTCTATTCTGGATCTCTGCTTTTAGCTGAGAAGAATCTGTGCTGCACTTTATGTACATGCTCAGTGGTGAACCAGTGTTGTGGAATCTGAGTTGGGAGTCAATGAAATTGAGAAGTGAGGTTTGGCTTACCGACTCCACAGCCCTGCTTGCTCTCCTCTCCTGCCCACTTGCCCACCAGAGCCTGACGGCATCAGGAGGTACAGACATCCTGCAATTCAGTGACGTTTTGATGTCTCTTCCTTACATCCAAGGCCTCTCCAGGGACAAAGAGCTATCCCCCTTTTTTCCACGGGTTTCCACACCTTTGAGATTGCTTCAGTCCTACAGATAGGAGCATCTGGCCAGATTTTAGAATTAGAATAGGATTCATTGTAGGTGTTTAGTGTCATGAAATATGACAGGGTTCTCAATTTAGTGAATGTTCGTGTGTTGGGGGGTATTTGTATTAGGGGGACTTGTGCGTGGGGCACTGTATTAGGGGAACGTGTGTGGGGCTCTTCATTAAAGTGTGATTAGGTTTGCGTGTGTGGTTTTTTTTTCTGTAACTGGCTTTATGCCCACTTTTCACCTGGTTTTTAGTCCTCCGCGCCGCTCCCCTCTCCACCACTGGCCTCTTTTCCTACTCAACGCCCTGGCTTTTGTGCTGCGCTCGGCCCATCCCCCTCATTCCTTGCTTGTCGCTTTGAGAATACAATATGGGAGAACGTGGTCAAATTCTGCGCTGCTGAATTACTGCTCATTAGGAGACACCGAGTACAAGGGACTTGTACTTGCGGTAGCGAGTCTCTCCAATGCTTGTTTTAAGCTACACATCTGGTGAGTGCTATTACTTTGCATTAACAATTTAATCTCGGATAAGGCCCTATTGCGCTATTTTTCTTCAACAGTATTCATTGCTTGTTGGTTTGGCCTTTCTTCCTCCTGCCTTGGCTACGCCCCTTCTCCTCCTGTGACTCTGAAATCTGCATGACCTTTTTTTGTCTGAAGCCCTCCTCTTCCGGCGGTCGCCATTTCTCTTGCTTTATTGGGGACACAGGAAAACATAGGTGTATGCTGCTGCCACTAGGAAGTTGACACTATGCAAAAAAAATGTTGGTTCCTCCCCAGCAGTAAATACCCACCAACTGGCACGAAGCTAATCAGTGTTAACTTCGTGTAAGTAGGAGGTGAACACTGGGCTGCACTCATCCCCGTTTCTACCTTTTGATTTGTTGTTTTTTATTTTCTATTTTGCAGGTTAAGCATTGGGACAGAGTGTAAATCTTCACCCTATTCTACCACTTAAAGACCGAGAGCACAGCCTGGGATTGCATTACAACTGTTGTCTCCCTGGTCTATCGGCAGAACTTTATCCCCCTATCATCCCCTTACCCGCTTGCCCCTCATAACTAGATATACACGGTGGGAAGATGGACCTTCTGATTACAGCCCGAAGATTTGCGTCCAGACACTTCATGGTGTGCACCCAAGTTCCTTGTCAAAAATTGGGGGGACGTGACCCCACGCCGTTTTCTCCTACGCCTCATTGGGGGACACAGACGGTAGGTGTTATGCTGCTTGCCACTGGGAGGACACTAAGTGAACACAGAGTAAAGTTAACTCCTCCCCTGCAGTATACATCCTCTCGCTGGCTGGGAATTCCCCAGTTCTTGCTTAGTGTCTGCAGGAGGCACTTGGGTCTGGTTTCAGACCCCACCGTTTTATTTTCGATTTTTGAATTTTTATTCAAACCTTTTTGTGGTTCCATAGAAGGACGAAACGATGTGGCTCATACTGGACCTCAAGCTGTTAAATCAGTTTGTCAAGGTACGGCAATTCCGAATGGAATCCCTCCGATCAGTTGTCGCCTCCATGGAAAAAGAGTTCCTAGCATCCATTGATATCAAAGATGATTACCTTCACATCTCGATTTGCTTGTCCCACCAGCAGTTCGTGTGTGTTGCAATTCGCGAGGAACACTTCTTGTTCGTTGCCTTGGGCTTCGGATTTGCCACTGCCGTGGTGGTACTGCCGTATCTGGACGACCTGCTGATCGAGGTCCGTCCCTTCCAGCCTGCGAGGAATCTGTGGATATCACAGTAAATACACTTTCTCGCCTGGGTTGTAAGATAAACTTCAAAAAGTCTTCCCCAACACTGGCCCAGCAGATTTCCTTTTTGGGAATGATCTTGGACACTTCCCACGGGTTGGTCATTCTCCCTCCAGAAAGGGCACGAGCCTTACAACAGGGAGCGCAGACTCTTTCCCGACCAGTTTCTCACTCCATACGTTTCAGCATGAGAGTTCTCGGAAGAATGGTGGCAGCGATGGAAGCGGTGCCATTCGCACAGTTCCATCTCCGCCCTTTTCAACATGTGTTGCTGTTAACTTGGGACAAGAACCCGTTTTCCCTGGACCCGTCGGTTCCTTCTGTCCCTGTAGGTCAGACAAGCCCTCAAGTGATGGACACTGAAATCCTCCCTGAATCAAGGGAAGTCCTTTCTCCCAGTACGATGGTCGGTGGTGACCACCGACGCAAGTCTTCTGGGCTGGGGTGCGGTTTTTCGTAACCACACGGCACAGGGTCGTTGGTCAATTCGAGAGTTACGTCACCTCATCAACATCTTGGAGATGTGAGGGATCAGATTAGCCCTACTGAGTTTCCACCTTCTCCTCGCAGGTCACCCCATCAGGATCCAATCCAACAACGCCACGGCTGTGGCGTATATCAACAGTCAGGGGGGTACTCGGAGCAGGATGGCCATGCACGAAGTGAGTCACATCCTCCATTGGGCCGAGACCCAACCATTCGCCCATCTAGGCAATCCACATACCGGGGGTAGACAATTGGGCTGCAGATTTTCTCAGTCACCAAGGCCTTGCCTCAGGAGAGTTGTCTCTTCATCCGGAAGTCTTTCAGCAGATTTGCCATCGCTTGGGGACTCCGCATGTGGATCTCATGTCCTCAAGACTAAACAACAAGGTTCCTCGATTCATTGCCCGATCGCGCGATCCATGTGTGGTATCGGAGCGGACGTCCTAGTTCTGCCGTGGCACCGGTTCCGGCTCCCATACATCTCCTTGCTCCCGAGGGTCATCAAGAAAATCAAAGCAGAAGGAGTACAAGTGATCCTAGTCGCGCCAGATTGGCCGCACTGGGCATGGTACACAGAACTAGTCCAACTAGTCGCCGACATTCGCTGGCGACTTCCAGATTGCATGGATCTACTCTCACAGGGCCCGACTTACCACCAGAACTCCGGGGCCCTGTCTTTGACGGCGTGGCTATTGAATCCTGGATTTTAGCTCAGGCTGGTTTTTCTCACAACGTGATCTCCACCATGATTAGTGCTAGGAAGCCTGTGTCCATGCGCCTTTATCACAGCACCTGAAAAACCACCTTTTCGTGGTGGAAGGACCATGGTCGATCCCCTCTGGTGTTTTCCATTCCTTCCATATTGGAATTCCTACAATCCGGATTAAAGTCAGGCTTAGCTCGCTCAAGGGCCAAATTTCTGCTTTGTCAGTTCTATTCCAATGCAAAATTGCCACCAAATTGCAGGTGAAGACGTTCATTCAGGGATTTTCCCATGTGGCGCCTATAAAACGCCATTGGAATCATGGGACCTTAACTTGGTTCTCGGGGCTTTACAAGAAGTTCCTTTCGAATCACTGCAGGACGTACCACTAACTGTTCTCTCTTGGAAGGTGGTCTTTTTAGTGACAATTACTTCAGTCAGACGAGTTTCGGAAATGGCAGCCCTGTCCTGCCGTCCTCCGCTCCTGAATTTTCATCAGGACAAGGCAGTTCTCAGGACATCCCCGTCTTTCCGGCCCAAAGTCGTATCTTCCTTTCATCTCAATGAGGAAATTGTATTGCTCAATGTTGGTACCCCTAGTTTAATGACCGAAAACCCCACAATGGTCAACGAAATAACTTGAATCTGACAAAAGTAATAAATAAAAAATCTATGAAAATTAACAAATGAAAGTCAGACATTGTTTTTCAACAATGCTTCCACAGAATTAAAATAAATAAATAAAACTCATGAAATAGGCCTGGACAGAAATGATGGTACCCCCGAAAGTAATGTGACAAAAGGGACATGTTAAATTAAGGTGTGTCCACTAATTGGCATCAGAGGTGTCTACAATCTTGAAATCAGTGAGTGGGCCTGTATAGGGGCAACAAATACACTCTGTACGGTTTGGTGACATGGTGTGTATCACACTCAACATGGACCAGAGGAAGCGAAGGAAAGAGTTGTCTCAGGAGATTAGAAAGAAAATTCTAGACAAACATGTTAAAGGTAAGTTATAAGACCATCCCCAAGCAGCTTGATGTTCCTGTGACTACAGTTGCACATATTATTCAGAAATTTAAGCTCTGTGGGACTGTAGCCAACCTACCTGGACGTGGCTGCAGGAGGAAAATTTATGACAAATCTAAGAGATGGATAATGCGAATGGTAACAAAAGAGCCCAGAAAAACTTCTAAACAGATTAAAGGTGAACTTCAAGCTCAAGGAACATCAGTATCAGATCGCACCATCCGTAGTTGTATTGGCCAAAATGGACTTCATGGGAGACGATCAAGGAGGGCACCATTGTTGAAAAAAAAATCATAAAAAGCCTGACTGCAATTTGCCAAACTACATGTTGACAAGCCACAAAGCTTCTGGGAGAATGTCCTATGGACAGATGGAACTTTTTGGCAAGGCACATCAGCTCTATGTTCACAGACGGAAAAATGAAGCATATCAAGAAAAGAACACTGTCTCTACTGTGAAACATGGAGGAGGCTCTATTACGTTCTGGGGCTGCTTTGCTGCATCTGGCTCAGGGTGTCTAGAATCTGTGTTGGGGTACAATTAAATCTCAAGACTAGCAAGGGATTCTAGAGAAATGTGCTGCCCAGTGTCAGAAAGCTTGGTCTCGGTTGCAGGTCATTGGTCTTGCAACAGGATAATGACCCAAAACACAGCTAAAAACATCCAAGAATGGCTAAAGGAAAACATTGGACTGTTCTGCAGTGGCCTTCTATGTACCCTGACCTAAATCCTATTGACCATCTTTGGAAATAGCTGAAGCGTGCCATCTGGAAAAGGCAACCTTCAAACACGAGACAGCTTGAGCAGTTTGCTCTTGAGGAGTGGGCCAAAATACCTGTTGAGAGGTGCAGAAGTTTTATTGACAGTTACAGGAATCGTTTGATTGCAGTGATTGCCTCAATAGGTTGTGCAACAAAATATTAAGTTAAGGGTACCATCATTTCTGTCCAGGCCTATTTCATGAGTTAATTTTTTTTTTAATTCTATGAAACCATGGTTGAAAAGCAATGTCTGACTTACATTTGTTCATTTTCATAGATTTTTGATTTATCATTACTTTTTTCAGATTCAAGTTATTTCTGTGACCATTGTGGGTTTTTCTGTCATTAAACGAGGGGTACCAACAATTATGACAACGTGTGTACTTTTGGTATTGCTGTAATTGTCGTATTCCCATCACCAGGTCATCATTACCACACATTCCACCTTTCTCCATTTTGCAAATTTGTAGCCCATCATATACCCAGATGGTTAAAGCTTGATTAAAATGATCCTAGTTAGTCTTTGTAAAGAAAACTTGTGCGCCCGCAGGGTGAATAGTATTCATCTGTGACCAATGTAACGTGTTGTTGTGAGGGAGGGCTAAATTAACCCTTCACGGTTGACCAGGTGATTTCCAAATTAATCCACAAGATGTTGCTAGCAACTGAGAATGACCAGACGGAGATGTCTCTGTATGGGAGGATCAAAGGAGACCGCTAACCCCGTTTATTATGTCACCTTTTTTTTATAGTATTTTGCTTAATTATGCAAAGTACATAGCTACCAATAGCATTGTCGTGACACATTTACTTTATAAGCCAATAGTATTGCAAGAAAATCGGAAACTACGTTTATGTCCATATCTACGTAGCATACAGAATAGAACAATAGTACATTCTTCTGGGTCTCATATCTCACATCTTGTTCAAGCTGTAACAGTCTGTTTTCATAACAACCGTGAACTTCCCCTAGTTAAGTTTCAACATTTTTGTGGTAAACAACAAAATGGCATAGCAAGCACAAAAATGGAGTCTTTGAGAACAAGATGTCCCGTACATCTGAATACTGTACTTCACAAACCCCCGTAGATAAATTTTAACTAATATGCAGCATCAGAGCTGCCTATCCCGAGCCATAAGCTCGAGGGTTACTGGTCTTCACATGGCTGATGACGTGTTATCAGTCATGGCTGTTGCGGCACACCCATCCCCCCTGTATGCTGCAATTTACGAATAACAATTTTTGATGAGAGTGGTGATCTTTTGAAGGTAGCCAGGTGCTTGGCTTCAACATCTTCATCAAATAGCCTTTTGAGATCGATGCAGAGACGAGCAGGGGCAACAACGCCTTTGGTATCATCATTAGCTGTCCTAGTGCAGAATTTCGTAATTCTTACAGAAATACACCAAAGAACAAGTTTTAGTATCACATATGCAACAAGGATACAGGCAGCAGTGTGCAACAAGCTTTGTAAGATCCCAGCTATCCAGCCCCCAATTCCCTTAAAGTAATTGGCAGGATTGAGAAAGGAGAAGGCGTCTGACCACCAACTGTCCTTATTACGATCATTGTCTTTATCATATTGATCTGAGTCTTTGAATATCTTCTAACTTTAACTTTAACTTCATAGTACTGTTAGGATGTATATAATGACAGCAAGCGGGTCCAATAACATGACACATACCACCTTGTGCTGCTAAGTAGTCCAGCAATATAGTATGTTGATTAGTGACTATGATAAGTTGATTTTGGACAGCAACAGTAGTATTAAGTATGTCCAGTATATCCCAAATTTGATCATCTAGATCAGTGGTCCCCAACCTTTTTTGCACCAGGGACCGGTTTCAAGCAATACCATTCTTCCATGGCCCGGCAGGGCGGGGATGGAGGTGTGGCAGGGGCGGGGCTTTGGTCATAAGGGGGCGGGGCTATGGACACGGTTGTAGTGTAGCAGTGCATACTTATAATTAAATAACATTTATAATGTGACTCAACTCACCATAGGTTTTGAATGAGTGCTCCATCACCCCCTTCTCCCCATCATTGCCTTCACCCCATCACTCCCTTCTCTCCATCATTGCCTTCTCCCCATCATTGCCTTCACCCCATCACTCCCTTCTCCCCATCATTGCCTTCACCCCATCACTCCCTTCTCCCCATCATTGCCTTCACCCCATCACTCCCTTCTCCCCATCATTGCCTTCACCCCGTCACTCCCCTCTCCCCATCATTGCCTTCACCCCATCACTCCCTTCTCCCCATCATTGCCTTCAGCCCATCACTCCCCTCTCCCCATCATTGCCTTCACCCCATAACTCCCTTCTCCCCATCATTGCCTTCACCCCATCACTCCCTTCTCCCCATCATTGCCTTCAGCCCATCACTCCCCTCTCCCCATCATTGCCTTCACCCCATCACTCCCTTCTCCCCATCACTCCCTCTCCCCATCATTGCCTTCACCCCATCACTCCCTTCTCCCCATCATTGCCTTCACCCCATCATTGCCTTCACCCCATCATTGCCTTCACCCCATCATTGCCTTCACCCCATCATTGCCTTCACCCCATCATTGCCTTCACCCCATCATTGCCTTCACCCCATCATTGCCTTCACCCCATCATTGCCTTCACTCCCTTCTCCCCATCACTCCCTTCTCCCCATCATTGCCTTCACCCCATCATTGCCTTCACCCCATCATTGCCTTCAGCCCATCACTCCCCTCTCCCCATCATTGCTTTCACCCCATCACTCCCCTCTCCCCATCATTGCCTTCACCCCATCACTCCCTTCTCCATCATTGCCTTCACCCCATCACTCCCCTCTCCCCATCATTGCCTTCACCCCATCACTGCTGTCTCTCCATCACTTCCCTCATGGCCTTCTCATGTCCCCATCTCCTCTAGGGCCAGGCTACACAAACACACACACACACACACACACACACACACACACACACACACACACACACACACACACATATTATACGTACATACACACACCACCTCTCTCCTCTCACCTGCCCGCCGCCTGCGCTTCCTCGCTCTGACACAGCAGCGGCGCGCTCCTCTCTGTGTCAGAGACAGGAAGCGCGGGCGGCGGGCAGGAAGCTGGACGGGTCCTTGAAGCTCCGCTCCTGCTATCCCCTCTTGCAGGCAGCGGAGCTGCTTGGATCGCTCCCTGCCGCCGCTACACATGAGGGCCCCCGCTACGCCACTGACCGCCCCTGGCACCCCTTTTGTCCGCGGACCGGCAAGGGCACTGCAGCGGCCCGGTGCTGGGCCGCGGACTGGCGGTTGGGGACCCCTGATCTAGATAGTCTGTGGCCCTAACCAATTTATCCCACATTTATGTAATCATAGGGTTAATGAAAGTAGAACTGACAACTTTATTGGCCACACTCCTCTGTACTATATGTGGTCTCCCTGAAGGGCGGGGTGATTTGTCTGCAGCTCTTTTGTATAATGTATGTTTGGGTATAGCCTGTGTATCCAACTGTTTGTTTGAAATCACAAAGGTGGCCGGGGTCAAGCGACCCAGAGTACAAGTACCTCTTACCCCTACTGGCAACCATTTATAAGCATTGTCTCCACATACCCAGAACATATCAGGTAAATCCCATAGGGCTGAATATTGCAGTACCAATCTATGAACTAAGTCTATGAATGCAGATGCATTCTGAAGCACACAACAAATTGGAGATTGCCTTAAAGGACTACAATAACCTACATCAGGATTTCCACAAGTGGGGATTCCTGGCACATATTCAGAAGACTTATTACAAGATATATTGCCAGGAATACTGGCACAGGTTTTGTTAGAACCCTGTAGAAACAAATTAGAAAATTTCCATGACATATTCTGTAACCTTCTTTCTAACAACATTGGTTTGAAGGCATCAGTTGAGTGTGAAGTTAAATTGAAACTGACTTGTAAACCATATGTTGGAACTTGCCCTAGATTGGTTAGACTAGTCTTGTTCTTAGGTATCCAAGCCCCTCCTTTATAGGCCAAATATTGAAGGTGTGTACTGCTTCATAAAAGGTTACCTTGCCACCAGGGGTATCCAACCCATCCCACAATAGGTATACCAACAGTAGTATTCCGTAACTTAGCATTATCTGTGGCATTATTAGCGAGTGTGTCAGAACAGTAAAAGCAAATAACTCCTCAGGTGGAACAGGGATAGCCAAAAAGAGGATGCTTGTGGCTGACACTGGTGAATACGTGCAGATCCAACAGTCTGCCAGAGACTGGGAATTGTCCAACAAATCTCAGTAATTTCTCATGATGTTGTATAAACTTATTCTTCAAGGACATTGGGGAATTTAGGCTGTCCCATGCAGTTACCAATAATATGTAAAATGCGTAAGACCAAAACATTATGCCCCCTTTATTTGCTATTGGCTTGTTTAACCAGCTTGCTGTGCGATGCATGGATCCAAGTCAGTCTTCCTTCTAGTTTCACTGATGTAGGTGTCATGAGGAGGACTTGATAGGGACCGTCATACAAGGGTTCTAGTCCATGCTTTCTGACATGCCTTTTCACGACTACCAAATCACCAGGCTTCAGGTTATGACAGGTGTCTGTTTCTGCTGAATCTGGAAGAGAAGAAGAAACTAGAGCATGGGTGTTAGCAAGATTTTTACTAAGCTGAGTAACATATTGAACAGCACGGTCAGTTTCTTCTGATAACTGCTGAGGCTGGAAATTTGCAACTGGGGGCCTAGCACCAAACAATATCTCATATGGGGACAGGCCATATTTTGCAATAGGGGTAGCACGAAAATGGTATAGTACAATGGGTAGGAGCTCTTGCCATGGAGCCGTAGTCTCCTGCATCATTTTGGTCAATTGTCCCTTCAGTGTGCCGTTCAGCCTCTCAACTTTCCCACTGGATTGTGGGTGGTACGGAGTATGGAGGGCTCCAGTGGATCCAAGCACTGTCAGAACTTCTTGGTACACAGAAGAAAAGGCCGGACCTTGATCACTTTCAATAACTTCTGGAACCCCATATCTGAATATTACTTCCATCACCAATTTCTTTGCTGTGGTTTTTGCAGTCATGTTGGTAACAGGGAATGCTTCCGGCCAACTGGAGAACATGTCAACAACAACCAAACAGTATTCATACCTTCCAGACTTGGGTAATGTGATAAGGTCCAGCTGGAGCCTTTTGAAAGGATAGTCGAGCTTTGCAAGATGCTTCGGGGGTACGCGTTGAAGTTGACCGGGATTGCAAGTCTGACAGATATTACAGGCACGGTTGAGCGCTGTCAAAACTTTGGAAATTCCCGGGGCCCAGTAGAATTTTTGTAACAGTGCGAGGGCCTGATTCTTTCCTCGATGTGTAGACCCATGTGGCAATAGCAGGATACATCCGCTTAGGCCTGTTTCACACTTCCGTTTTTGTGTCCGCCAAACGGATCCGTTTCCGTTTTTTTGACGGAAACTGATGCCAACGGATCCGTTTTTTTAAAAACGGATCCGTTTTTTTGATGGATCCGCGGTAACCGTAATGGAAGTCTATGGGACAAAAAAAAACGGATCCTGCAAAAAATGGCGGATCCGTTTTTTTACGGAAAACAACGGATTTTGACGGATTTGAAAAAACGGAAGTGTGAAACAGGCCTTAGGGAGACACACGAGTTAGTCCTTTTTCCAGAGACCATTATCCATACATCCCCCATCAGTCTTCCATTGTTTCACCTCTTCCTTTGGAGACATTCTCTGTATCGCCATTAAGCGGTCTCGCGGGGTCCGACAGAAAACTTCAGTCTGTTTAGATCATCAGGTTCTTGTAGGGTCAATGCTTCTTGTAACTGTTTACGATGAGAGCATGTGGTCACCATAGCTGGTATGGTTGGTTCAACGGGTAAAAGAGCAGCGGCTTTTGCTTGCATATCCGCAAATGCGTTGCCAACAGTCTGTGGACTGTTCCAAGGACTGTGCGCCTTAACTTTGATAATGGCCACCTGAGTAGATAATTTGATCGAATCCATGAGGGTTTTAACAGCTTCAGCATTTTTCACTGGGGTTCCGGCAGTAGTAATAAACCTTCGATTGGCCCGTAGAGTCCCGAAATCGTGAACAATACCAAATGCATACCATGAGTCTGTGTATATATTAGCCCGTCTGTTCCTTGCCTAAGTACATGCAGTAGACAGAGCCTGGAGTTCTGCTTCTTGTGCTGATTGTGAGGGCGGGAGCGCAGCTGTGTGCACTACAGTGTCCTCTGTGGTAACAGCATATCCCGTGTGGAATCTACCAAACTCATCAACATATCTTGAACCATCCGTGTATAACACCCGATCAGGATCTGGGAGTGGATTTTCACTGACATTTGGTGGAGTAGCTGTTTCTTCAGTCAGAAGTTGGGAACAATCATGTTGGAGATGATCCTCATCACTACCATCTTTCTTGGGGACCGGCAGTAAAGTAGCGGGGTTGATTGTAGTACAGTGATGCAGCTTGACATAGTCAGGCAAAAGGAGTGAACACTGCAGCCTTAAGTGTCGTTGCACAGTCAAATGTCTTTGTTGCTGAAGTGTCAGTATTGCTGCTATGTCATGTGGGGCAAAAATGTGCGTTTCATGTCCAAGAATTATGTCTGCAGTCTTGTCAAGCAATGAGTGAGTGGCGTGAACTGCCCTCATGCAACTTGGTGATGTTCGGGCCACAGTGTCGAGGTGGGCCGAATTATAGCCCACTGGTCGTTGCCTATTGCCATGTGATTGTGTAAGTACCCTTGCTGCGTGTCCTTCATTCTCGGACACGTACAAATGGAACGGTCGAGTATAGTCCGGGATGCCCAAGGCAGGGGCGGAGGCAATGAGCCGCTTTAACTCAGAGAGATCGCGATGGAGGCTTTCCATACAAACTGGTACTCTTTCCTTATAGTTCATTATACCGTCTTTCAAGGCGTTTTAAAGGGGTTGTATTATGCGGGTTGCATCCTGTATCCACTGACGACAATAAGTACATAGTCCAAGAAAACGCTGGAGTTCAGTTTCATCTTTTGGGAAAGGAAGGGAGCTGACAGCTAGTTTTCTTTCTTCTGTGAGGTGTCTGACACCCTGAAGGAGGCAGTGACCCAAGAATATCACTAGACTAAGGCAGAACTGAGGTTTCGAGGCTGAAACCTGACAGTTCAGTGCTGCCAGATGCTTGAGGAGGCTAACAGTGGCAGCAATGGCTTCCTGCTCCGTCCGTGCACACAACAAAAGATCATCCACATACTGAAGCAGTGTGACCTGGGGGTGATTTAACTGCCAGCGTAGGAGACACTCGCTCATGTTCTTTGCAAACTGGTTGGGACTGTTTTGGGCCCCTTGTGGCTTTAACTGTCCATGTTAACTGTTCCTGATAAGTGAATGCAAACAAACTGGCAATCTGGGTGTAACGGAATGCTAAAGAAGGCATTGGTAAGGTCGATGACTGTAAACCAAGCAGCATCCTGGGGCATTTGGGACAAAAGAGTATGTGGATTAGGCACCACTGGAGTTTCCAGAACAGTAGCTGCATTAACTGCCCGTAGATCTTGTACCAGCCGGTACACATGGGGTTGGCCAGGTGGGGTCTTTTTCTTAACGGGAAACAAGGGCGTATTACATGGAGAAACACAGGGTACCAGAACACCATTATCAAGTAATGTTTGTATTTGTTCCTGGATGTCCCGCTCCTGATCATATTTCAAAGGATATTGATGGACTTTGGGAAAAGGTGCACCAGGTTTGAGAAACACTTTTACTGGTTCTACAGGCATTTTCCCTATATCATTTGGCCCTTTTGACCAAAGTTTAGATGGTATCTCTGAGAGGTATGGGGTGAGTCATTGATCCTCAGGAAATATTGGGGGTGGATCTGGGCCTATCAGGGAAGGGCATGCAAAATACAGATGTCCTCACTGTCTTCATCTGCATAGGGATTATGTAACGTAAGAACCATCTGACCATCATCTTGGAATTGTATTCTGGAGCGGAACTGCGATAATAAATCTGCTCCTAGTAAATTTACTGGACATGTAGGAGAGATTGCGAACTGAGCAGTAACCTCTGGGAAAGTTCCCACAGGGATGGGTTTTGTAAGAGTATGTTAATTGGGTCTGCCATCTACTCCAATTAGAACAAGCTGTTGATCTGAGAATTGAATAGGGATATCCGTAGGTACATCTGATGACTTGATTATAGAATTGGCCGCCCCCAGTGTCTACCATGAACTTAACAAGGGTGTCCCCTACAGGGAGCGTGATAGATGAGCATGCCCCAGGTTTGGTAGAGGACATTGTGAATAGCAGACCCTGGTTGGCCACCCCTTCAGTATGGACCATTATCAGGTTTTTGGGGCTGTCCGTAACCAGGGTATCCTCTAGGGTTCCCAGTATTTTAGGTTACGATTGGAAGTGGGAACTTGAGGGTAGCATCTATCAACGGGGGTATGACAATCTCTCTGAAAGTGACCGAGTCAGCCACAGCGCCAGCATTGCAGACGAGAATTGGCACGGCGGATCCGGGGAGTAAGGTTCTCAGTCATAGGATTAGGAAAGATATTGGAGTAGGGAGCTGAAGTTTGAGGGAAGCTGGAGTTTGCTGTGTGTGCCACTGATAAGGAACCAGCTGTGTGTTCAGCCGCGGTGGTGGGAGCTGGAATTCCTACAGCTGCTGGTTTGTTTTCTTCTACGCCTCATTGGTGGACACAGAGACAGTGGGTGTTATGCTGCTGGTCACTAGGAGGACACTAAGTAAACCAGAAAAAGTTATCTCCTCCCCTGCAGTATACACCCTCTCACTGGCTGAGATTTCTCCAGTTCTTTGCTTAGTGTCTGTAGGAGGCACTTGGGTCTGGTTTCAGACCCCACCGTTTTATTTTAGTTTTTGAATTTTCTGTAAATTTTTTTTATTTTTTGAGTGAAGGGGGCGATGGTTCCTTTCTACGGCCCGCTCTCCCCCCGAACCAACAGGCAAGCACGCGGAGTATACCGCCCTGTACACTTTCCTGCAATGAACGGGGCTGATTCCTCTGGCGATGGTTCCCTTACGGTCGGTACTCCACGGATATGAGGGCAAGCGCAACAGGACGTAGCACAGGAGTTCATGGAGAAGGACTTGAGCAGCGCTTTTTCGCATGCCCTGAATCAGCCCCAGAGCTCTCCATCCCCCTACCACAGGGTGGATCAATTGAGCATACCCCTTTAAGACCTCCTCCAGCTCTGCTACATCGCCAGGAGGATGAGACAAGAAGACCCTGGACAGTGACGACCTGCCTGAGCACAGGAGTGGAGGTATGGGGTCGGGTCCTTCCCCCCGGGAGAAGCGCTGACTGAACGTCACCGTCAGCGGTGGTGCACCGGCGCTCCATCACGATCCCCCCCCCCGGCGCTCTCGGCGCTCGTGTAGGCCAAAAATTTAGATCTCCGGCTTTTCAGGCCTGCTAGGCCGCAATTTAAATGGCGCTGCCCACTAGCGACGCCCTATCCGCCCCCGGCACCTACCGTGGGTAGGCCAAAAATTTAGTCCCTGGCTTTTCCGGCTTACTAGGCCGCAATTTGATTGGCGCCGCCTGCTATCGTCGCCGCCCCCTCCTCTTGGCGCCTCTCATTACTTACGAGACGCGCAATTTTATTCTCGGGGGGCCATGTCTTCAGCTGCCGTTAACCCTTTCATGAGCGCTATGCGTGCTCTGGACAGCTGGATACCGGGTGACATCACAAGACCACCGTTTTTTCCTCCCAGGGGGCACAGCACGGGACCGGGTAAGCTGCATCTGCCTTCAGATTAAAGCTTAACCCCTTCACGGCACATTCCCTGCAGCTGCAGACACTCTGCCGTTAACCCTTTCAGGAGCGCTATGCCTCAATCTAAGGAGGCTAAACAGGCTGTTAAAAAGGCACACTGAGTTTTTTACTGTGTATACCACTTGCAAGTCTGCCTTACCCAGTGCACAGACTAATCCGTTATACACGGACTGCGACCCGGACTGCGCCCTAACCTGCGCTCCAATGTCCCTCGCCGCCGCTGCTGACCGGCCTCCTGCGTTTAGTAACCCTAACTGGGCTGCGTCCCTGTCGGTGGAGTCTCTGACCCAGGCAGAAAGCGTCCTTAACTCCCGCGGAGGGCTCTAGCGTCGACCAGGAACCGTCCCCCAGCAGGGACCATAGTCGTCTAAGGGACGGTCAGCGCCTCAGCATCGGCGACTCCTGTCTCTCGCTCACCCTCTCCTGAGGTTCACAGTGAGCACGGTTCAGAATTCAAATCTGACACGTCAGCCCCTCAGAATCCCCCAACTGATCAAGAGTCGCTTGATTCTCTTATAGAATCAGTCAACAGGAATCTGAGGTTGGATGAAGAAAATATTCCTGCTCCAGCACACCCTGGCTCTTCTAACCCTTTCCCGACCTGTGACACAGCGTATGCGTCATGAAAGTCGGTGCCAATCCGACCTATGACGCATACCCTGTGTCATGAATTCAAAGCCCCCCTGCGGGTCGGGTGACCGGGGTCAATGAAAGGTCACCTGACCCGCACATACAGGGGGCTTTGTAATTCACCACAGGGGGCGTGGCTTTGCCCCCACATGGCTTCGATCGCTCTGATTGGCTGTTAAAAGTGAAACAGCCAATCAGAGCGATAGTAATATTTCATCAATGAAAATTGATGTAATATTACAATCCAGCCATGGCCGATGCTGCAGTAGCATCGGACATGGCTGGAGACACAGATTTGACCCCCCCACCGGCGATCGCCCCCCCCTGCCACTGAATGACAGGGTTGGAAAGAGGGTTAGGGTTGGAAAGAGGGTTAGGGTTGGAAAGAGGGTTAGGGTTGGAAAGAGGGTTAGGGTTGGAAAGAGGGTTAGGGTTGGAAAGAGGGTTAGGGTTGGAAAGAGGGTTAGGGTTGGAAAGAGGGTTAGGGTTGGAAAGAGGGTTAGGGTTGGAAAGAGGGTTAGGGTTGGAAAGAGGGTTAGGGTTGGAAAGAGGGTTAGGGTTGGAAAGAGGGTTAGGGTTGGAAAGAGGGTTAGGGTTGGAAAGAGGGTTAGGGTTGGAAAGAGGGTTAGGGTTGGAAAGAGGGTTAGGGTTGGAAAGAGGGTTAGGGTTGGAATGAGGGTTAGGGTTGGAATGAGGGTTAGGGTTGGAATGAGGGTTAGGGTTGGAATGAGGGTTAGGGTTGGAATTAGGGTTAGGCTTGTGGTTAGTGTTATGGTTAGTGTTGGGGTTAGGGGTGTGTTGGGGTTAGGTTTATGGTTAGGGTTGGGATTAGGGTTAGGGATGTGTTGGGGTTATGGTTGTGGTTAGGGGTGTGTTGGGGTTAGGGTTGGAGTTAGAATTGAGGGGTTTCCACTGTTTAGGCATATCAGGGGGTCTCCAAACGCGACATGGTGCAACCTTTGATTCCAGCCAATTTTGCGTTCAAAAAGTCAAACGGTGCTCACTCCCTTCCAAGCCCCGACGTGTGCCCAAACAGTGGTTTACCCCCACATATGGGGTATCAGAGTACTCAGGAAAAATTGCACAACAACTTTTGGGGTCTAATTTCTCCTGTTACCCTTGGTAAAATAAAAAAATTGGGGCTAAAAAATTATTTTTGTGGAAAAAAAGTTTTTTTCATTTTCATGTCTCTGCATTATAAACTTCTGTGAAGCACTTGGGGGTTGAAAGTGCTCACCATACATCTACATAAGTTCCTTGGAAGGTCTAGTTTCCAAAATGGGGTCACTTGTGGGGGGTTTCCACTGTTTAGGCACATCAGGGGCTCTGCTAACGTAATGACGACTGCAGACTATTCCATCAAAGTCTGCATTTCAAAACGTCACTACTTCCATTCCGAGCCCTGACGTGTGCCCAAACAATGGTTCCCCCCACATATGGGGTATCAGCGTACTCAGGACAAACTGGACAACAACTTTTGGGGTCCAATTTATCCTGTTACCCTTGTGAAAAAAAAAAATTGCGGGCTAAAAATCATTTTTTTTTAGGGAAAAAAATGATTTTTTATTTTCACGGCTCTGCGTTATAAACTTCTGTGAAGCACTTGGGGGTTCAAGTTGCTCACCACACATCTAGATAAGTTCCCTGGGGGGTTTAGTTTCCAAAATGGGGTCACTTGTGGGAGGTTTCTACTGTTTAGGCAGACAGGGGCTCAGCAAATGTAGCATGACGCCCGCAGACCATTCCATCAAAGTCAGCATTTCAAAATGTCACTACTTCCCTGCTGAGGCCCAACGTGTGCCCAAACAGTGGTTTCCACCCACATATGGGGTACCAGCGTACTCAGGACAAACTGGACAACAACTTTTGGGGTCCAATTTCTCCTGTTACCCTTGTGAAAATAAAAAATTGCAAGCTAAAAATCATTTTTTGAGGAAAAAAAAAGATTTTTTATTTTCATGGCTCTGCGTTACAATCTTCTGTGAAGCACTTCGGGGTTCAAGGTGCTCACCACACATCTAGGCAAGTTCCTTATGGGCAGCAAAAAGGAGAGAGACAGTGCATAGGGCTATATTGAATTACTATAGTAGGTTTAAATATTAAACCAAAAAATGTTTGGAATTATAAGCCCAAACACTCATAAGTATAGGACACACTGAATATATATACACAAAACCAACAGAGAAAAAATCAGTGCATAAACATCCAAGAATAAATAGAAAAATCACAGATCTTTATTAGACACACAGGTAGAACATGGCATAATGGCATAACAAGAGTGACATAAAATAAGCACCAAGGTAATCAGTGTCCTAGAATATGTGCAAATGATATAGAGTAAAACTGAAGTGCCCACCAATCACTGTATCATAAGGGGAACCATCCCCAGACGATTGGCTACCCATTAAGGGGTTAAATAATCAAGGTTCAACTATATAGCACATACCATGAAAGGGGCACTGGATACCTGATGCTGTAAAGACCCAACGTACGTTTCGGAAGCAAAAAAGGCTTCCTTCCTCAGGGGGTATATCAGAATGAGGGCCGTGTATGATTTAAATAGGGGTCCAGATCAAAGTGAGCGCCAATCAGGGAGAGGCGCCCGACCCCCACCTCCCATCACTCCCAGGCTGGCGCCGACAATGCACGGGGCCCCGTGATGTCAGACGCCAGACCACAGGAGGATGGGGGTGGAGCGAGGGACGCGTCACCTGCACATGCGCAGAAGCGATCAAAACAGATCGCCGCCATCTTAAGGGAGGGCACAGTCAATGGCAAAATATACTTGTAGGATGAGCAGAGAAAATCGCTCAAATTGAGCGAAAATGTTAGTGCAGTATCCACAATAGGGGCAGAGGTAATAATAACATATAAAGAAAAAAGAAATGAAAAATAAAAATAGAAATAAAGTAATAATAAAATAATGGTGGAATGAAGAATAACACAGCCGCAAACACGCAGATGCGGTGAACACATCACACCCATATTAACATAAATTATAAAGACAAAACATGATTATAGACAACAAAATACATAAATACACACACCAAATATATACAGGGGGTTACAACTCAGATTATAGTGCATAGATATGTTGAATTAATAATTAATTAGAATGTCACCACCACAGTGGAGAAATATCATATAGCATAATAGCAGTTGTACAGTATATCCATTCTGAACATAACATATCATGCAATACCACCAATAGATGTCTCCCCATATATGGGAATGCATTATATAAATCCCAAATAGGACAATGATAGGAACATCCAAATTGAAAATGAACTATCAATATAGAGTCCAAAAAGATTGAAAAAAAATTGTAGAAAAAAAAAAAAAAAAAAGAGAGAACCCCATCTTCGTCTTTGTTCTTAAGGGTATCAACATGTTCATCACAAGATCTGTGCCATTCATCAGATGCCTCAAAGAAGTGGACCAAACCCAACACGGTCATAGAAGTGCCAAACATAAAACCTAAATTAAAACCAAAGTTAAAACCAACGACACAATATATGTCACTACAAGAAATAATGACTGACGGGTATATAGTATTCATAAAAATGGGGCAAATGAAAGACATTCATTGAGACCATATGGGTGGATAGTTTTTAATTTCCATATCCATTTGGCCTCAAGTTGACTCAGTCTTTTAGAGAGACCCCCACCCCGGATATCAATTTTCAAGGCTTCAATACCCCGAATTTTGAGTAGGGTGGAGTCACAATTATGGCATTCTTTGAAATGTCTGGGAATAGTCCTCAGGGTGGAGTCATCCACGTGGCCAAGTGCCGCCTGTATCCCCAACACGTGCTCCCGAATTCTTACCTTGAACTGGCGTGTAGTAAGACCTACATAAATGAGGCCGAAAGGGCACGTAGCGTGGTATACGACATACCTAGTCGTACATGTAATGCACTGCCTAATAGTGAAGACCTGATCTCCACTTGAGTTGTAAAAATCAGTGCAACGCATAATGTTGGGGCAGGCAACACAATGGCCACATGGAAAACAACCCACCCTGGGGACAAACCCATCCAAAAATGTCGGTATGGGACCTCCAGAATAGTGACTCGTAACTAATTGGTCCCTTAAGTTTTTAGCCTGTCGGAATGCCATAGATGGTCTCTCTGTTATGAACTTTTGGATGACCGGGTCAATACGAAGAATTGGCCAAGCTTTACCAAGGGCAGTGCGAACAGCCTCTGATCTAGAGCTAAAAGTAGTAATAAACCTCACGGTTTGATTTTCTTTTGACGCACTAGATATCCCTGGTTTATATAGTAAATCCTCTCTTGTAGCATGCTTGGCACGATTGAATGCTTTCTTGATGGATCTGTGGCTATATCCACGCTCAAGGAAACGCTGACGAAGTTCGTCTGCACGATGAAAAAATATTTCATCCGTAGAGCAAATACGACGCAATCGTAGAAATTGCCCAGTGGGCACTGCTTTAATAACATGCTCCGGATGTGCAGACGTAGCGTGAAGTAGGGAATTTGTTGCGGTGGTTTTTCTGAATATGTCCGTCTGTAACACCCCAGAGGGGTCCCTCCTCACAGTGACATCCAGAAAGTCCAGCTCATTTGTATCACATACAAACGTAAGTCTAATATTGCGATCATTGTTGTTTAGGTTGGAGACGAGCTGCGTAAGGTCGACGGAAGTGCCCTGCCAGATGAAAAAAATGTCATGTTTGGGAGCTAGTCTGATTGCCGTATGTGGAGTCGGGAAGAAATTTTTTTCCCCAATGTGAAGCTTACTGTTGCCACATGGGTTTTTTTTGCCTTCCTCTGGATCAACATGTTAGGGCAAGTTAGGATAGGATATGGGTTGAACTAGATGGACTTAAAGTCTCCCTTCAACCTTAATAACTATGTTACTATGTTACTATGTATCAATGTACCGTGTCCAAAGGGGGACGCGGCACATTGACCCATCTAAATCTGACAGAAAGAGGTCCCTCTCCCACAGCCCCAGGAAAAGACCAGCATAGGTGGGCGCAAAGGCCGCACCCATTGCGGTCCCCTGGAGCTGCAGGTAGAAGGACCCCTTAAACACAAAAAAATTGAGTGAGGGTGAACGCTAATAGTTCCAGCAGAAGGTCCCTCAGCCTGGGAGCCAAGCAAGAAGTGCCGAGAAAAAATCTCACGGCTCTCAGGCCGTCAGAATGTCTGATGTTCGTATAAAGGGACTCAACATCTGCTGAAACTAGAAGAGTATCACCCTCAAGGCAAAGTCCGTCGACCCTACGCAGCAGGTCTCCAGTATCCCGGAGGAAGGAAGGGAGGCTCGTCACAAGGGGTTGCAGATGGTAATCAATCCATCTATTTATATTTTCAAGAAAATTGCCACGTCCAGACACGATTGGTCGTCCGGGTGGTACAGAGGAGCTCTTGTGTATCTTGGGAAGTAGGTACAGCGTTGGGATCTTAGGTTCAGAGACCATTAATGCTGAAAATAATGATTTGGTGATAACGCCGTCTCTTAAGGATCTTTTCAAAATTAGTTCCAGCTGAGATGAATAAGCAGAGAGGGGATTGTAGGTCAACTTCCTATAACAGGTATTGTCATTTAGTTGACGAAATGCCTCTCTCTCATAGATCTCAACTGGCCACAGGACGACGTTACCACCTTTATCTGCTGGTTTAATGAGTACACCAGGCAGATTTTGCAATATTCCCAATCTGCGCCTCTCTTCCCTTGACAAGTTGTCTTGAATAACAAAACTAGGGATCTTATAGAGCTCCTCTGTAACCACCCGGACAAACATATCGATATTGGTACAAACAGATAAAGATGGAAATTTGGTCGACCGTGGACGAATAGAAGGAGGAATCTTACCTCCATCAGGACAACTTTCAGCAGATAGTTCCTCAAGTATGTTAAGAGCCTCCTGTTCCTCCTCTGTGGGAAAAAGTGATCGAATATCGTCATTGTCAAAATACCGTTTAAACAACAATGTACGAGCAAATAGATGTAAATCCTTAATTGTATCGAACAAATCAAAATGAGATGCTGGACAGAAGGAAAGACCCCTACTGAGGAGGCACAGATCGGCATTAGACAGATCAACATCGCTAAGGTTAATTACCTTGTTATCACGCTTCATCGTCAGGTTTCTTTTGTATGGATGATAAGTATGGTCACGTAGCCTCGAGATCTCATCATTTGCAGTAGTGGATGTGGAGGAAATATCAGAACGTCCACTTAGAGATGAAACCGATAGTGAGGAGGATACTTTCCGTAAACTAGAGTGTTGAATAATGTTTTTTTCTCCATAAATATACCCTTTTGGATTGATAGTCCTTAAAATCCCTATTGAATTTAGACACTAGGGTCTCCTGAATCTTTTTAACCAGGGAGTCCATAGATTTATCAAGATCCCCTTTAAATTTGGAGAGTTTGTCCATAGGACAATCAGTGCGAAACTCACCAAGTGTCGTATCAATTAATATATCCAAATTGGCAATAGTTGAAGTATTGTGGTCAATTAGACATTGCATGAGAAAAAAAGAACAATTGTTACAAGACTCCTCCCATTTTGATATAAATGTTTCATCCTCAATAGGAAAAGAGGGTATAACTTTTACTCTAAGGCCTCTTGGAATCATTTTACTACTTCTATATTTTTCCAAGAGTATACGTTTCCACCAAATTTTGGATCGTTTGGTCAGTAAAGATTTGACCGTAGAGAATTTCTCCTCCAATCCAATATCCCCAGAAGTCTGTAAACTAGCCAAATTATTGCCAAACACCTGGTCCATATGTGTGAGCCAAGATTTTTCTTTGGCCCGGAAATCCATATCGTCTGTCAAAGTACCTGTGCATAACACAGTAAAAGTTAATAAGCAGCAAAAAGGAGAGAGACCGTGCATAGGGCTATATTGAATTACTATAGTAGGTTTAAATATTAAACCAAAAAATGTTTGGAATTATAAGCCCAAACACTCTTAAGTATAGGACACACTGAATATATATACACAAAACCAACAGAGAAAAAATCAGTGCATAAACATCCAAGAATAAATAGAAAAATCACAGATCTTTATTAGACACACAGGTAGAACATGGCATAATGGCATAACAAGAGTGACATAAAATAAGCACCAAGGTAATCAGTGTCCTAGAATATGTGCAAATGATATAGAGTAAAACTGAAGTGCCCACCAATCACTGTATCATAAGGGGAACCATCCCCAGACGATTGGCTACCCATTAAGGGGTTAAATAATCAAGGTTCAACTATATAGCACATACCATGAAAGGGGGGGCACTGGATACCTGATGCTGTAAAGACCCAACGTACGTTAATATGGGTGTGATGTGTTCACCGCATCTGCGTGTTTGCGGCTGTGGTATTCTTCATTCCACCATTCTTTTATTATTACTTTATTTCTATTTTTATTTTTCATTTCTTTTTTCTTTATATGTTATTATTACCTCTGCCCCTATTGTGGATACTGCACTAACATTTTCGCTCAATTTGAGCGATTTTCTCTGCTCATCCTACAAGTATACTTTGCCATTGACTGTGCCCTCCCTTAAGATGGCGGCGATCTGTTTTGATCGCTTCTGCGCATGCGCAGGTGACGCGTCCCTCGCTCCACCCCCATCCTCCTGTGGTCTGGCGTCTGACATTACGGGGCCCCGTGCATTGTCGGCGCCAGCCTGGGAGTGATGGGAGGTGGGGGTCGGGCGCCTCTCCCTGATTGGCGCTCACTTTGTTCTGGACCCCTATTTAAATCATACACGGCCCTCATTCTGATATACCCCCTGAGGAAGGAAGCCTTTTTTGCTTCCGAAACGTACGTTGGGTCTTTACAGCATCAGGTATCCAGTGCCCCTTTCATGGTAAGTGCTATATAGTTGAACCTTGATTATTTAACCCCTTAATGGGTAGCCAATCGTCTGGGGATGGTTCCCCTTATGATAGTGATTGGTGGGCACTTCAGTTTTACTCTATATCATTTGCACATATTCTAGGGCACTGATTACCTTGGTGCTTATTTTATGTCACTCTTGTTATGCCATTATGCCATGTTCTACCTATGTGTCTAATAAAGATCTGTGATTTTTCTATTTATTCTTGGATGTTTATGCACTGATTTTTTTCTCTGTTGGTTTTAAGTTCCTTATGGGGTCTAGTTTCCAAAATGGGGTCACTTGTCGGGGGTTTCAACAGTTTAGGAACATCAAGGGCTCTGCAAATGTAACATGATACCCACAGACCATTCCATCAAAGTCAGCATACCAAAACGTCACTACTTCCCTTCCGAGCCCTGACGTGTGCCCATACAGTGGTCATCCTCCACATATGGGGTATCAGCGTACTCAGGACAAACTAGACAACAACTTTTGGGGTCCAATTTCTCCTGTTACCCTTGTGAAAAAAAAAATTGCGGGCTAAAAATCATTTTTTTTTAGGGAAAAAAATGATTTTTTATTTTCACGGCTCTGCGTTGCAAACTTCTGTGAAGCACTTGGGGGTTCAAGGTGCTCACCATACATCTAGATAAGTTCCTTGGGGGGTCTAGTTTCCAAAATGGGGTCACTTGTTGGGGGTTTCTACTGTTTAGGCACACAGGGGCTCAGCAAATGTAACATGACGCCCACAGACCATTCCATCAAAGTCAGCATTTCAAAATGTCACTACTTCCCTTCTGAACCCCGGCGTGTGCCCAAACAGTGGTCTCCCCCCACATATGGGGTACCAGCGTACTCAGGACAAACTGGAAAACAACTTTTGGGGTCCAATTTATCCTAGTACCCTTGTGAAAATCAAAAATTGCAGACTAAAAAATTTTTTTTTAGGAAAAAAAAAGATTTTTTATTTTCACAGCTCTGCATTATAAACTTCTGTGAATCACCTGGGGGATCAAAGTGCTCACTATGCATCTAGATAAGTTCCGTAGGGGGTCTAGTTTCCAAAATGGGGTCATTTGTGGGGGAGCTCCAAAGTTTAGGCACACAGGGGATCTCCAAACACAACATGGTGTCCGCTAGCGATTGGAGCCAATTTTCATTTCAAAAAGTCAAATGGCGCTCATTCCCTTCTGCGCCCTGCCGTGCACCCAAACAGTGCCCCCCCCCCCCACATATGGGGTACCAGCGTACTCGGGACAATCTGGACAAGAACTGTTGTGGTCCAATTTCTCCTGTTACCCTTGTGAAAATATAAAATAGCGTGCTAAAAAAATCATTTTTGAGGAAAAAAAAATGATTTTTTATTTTCACTGCTCTGTTATAAACTTTTGTGAGGCACTTGGGGGTTCAAAGTGCTCACTACACATCTAGATAAGTTCCTTAAGGGGTCTAGTTTCCAAAATGGTGTCACTTGTGGGGGAGCTCCAATGTTTAGGCATACAGGGGCTCTCCAAACGCGACATGGTGTCCGATAACGATTGGAGCTAATTTTCCATTCAAAAAGTCAAATGGCGCTCCTTCCCTTCCGGACCCTGCCGTGCACCCAAACAGTGGTTTATGACCACATATGAGGTATTGGTGTGCTCAGGAGAAATTGCCCAACAAATTTTAGGATCCATTTTATCCTGTTGCCCATGTGAAAATGAAAAAACTGAGGCTAAAAGATAATTTTTGTGAAAAAAAAGTTTTTTTTTTTACGGATCAATTTGAGAAGCACCTGGGGGTTCAAAGTGATCACTATGCATCTAGATAAGTTCCTTGGGGGGTCTAGTTTCCAAAATGGGGTCACTTGTGGGGGAGCTCCAGTGTTTAGGCACACAGCGACTCTCCAAACGCGACATGGCAACGCTAAATATTCCAGCATATTTTCCATTCAAAAAGTCAAATGGCGCTCCTTCCCTTCTGAGCCCTGCCGTACGCCCAAACATTGGTTTATGACCACATATGAGGTATCGGTGTACTCAGGGGAAATTGCCCAACAAATTTTAGGATCCATTTTATCCTGTTGCCCATGTGAAAATGAAAAAATTGATGCTGAAATGAAATTTGTGTTGGAAAAATTAAAATGTCCATTTTTTCCTTCCACATTGCCTTAGCTGCTGTGAAACACCTGAAGGGTTAATAATCTTCTTGAATGTGGTTCTGAGTAGCTTGAGGGGTGCAGTTTTTAGAATGGTGTCACTTTTGGGTATTTTCTGCCATATAGACCCCTCAAAGTGACTTCAAATGTGAGGTGGTCCCTAAAAAAAATGGTTTTGTAAATTTTGTTGTAAAAATGAGAAATCGCTGGTCAACTTTTAACCCTTATAACTTCCTAACAAAAAAATATTTTGCTTCCAAAATTGTGCTGATGTAAAGTAGACATGTGGGAAATGTTACTTAGTAACTATTTTGTGTCACATAACTCTCTAGTTTAACAGAATAAAAATTCAAAATTTGAAAATTGCGAAATTTTCAAAATTTTCGCCAATTTTCTGATTTTTTCACAAATAAACGCAAAAATTATCAACCTCAATTTACCACTAACATGAAGCCCAATATGTCACGAAAAAATAATCTCAGAATCGCTAGGATGCGTTGAAGCGTTCCAGAGTTATTACCTCATAAAGGGACACTGGTAAGAATTGCAAAAAATGGCCAGGTCATTAAGGTCAAAATAGGCTGGGTTATGAAGGGGTTAAGGGAACCTAGCGGGTGCGCACGGTATTTTCCAGCCGTCCAGTAACATAGCGATCGGCCACATGAGCAGTTCACAGGGCAAAAGTCTGCTCAGGCTAAATACCCTTTTCATCCAGACCTAATGTAGGATTGGCTACAGTCTCCTCCGGTGGACCCTCCTGTATCGCACCTTGCTTCTAAAACGCTCCTATCTGTTTCTGAGGGTTCCTTAGTCAGAAGCCCCTCTGATTTGTCAAATTGACTACCTTGCCCGTTCAGCTTTTTTGAAGCTTCAAGAGCAGCATTTTTTTCCATCTCTCGCTGCAATTTGGGTCACTAAGGCAATGGCCGCTTGAGTAGAAGTCTTGATTACTTCCTTCCAAGGCACCAATTTTCCTACGGAGGCAACCACTGTCGCCAGGCAGATAATTCACGCAGTTGTCTCTGTAGTAGATGCTTCTTTTGATGCCGCCAATTGCGCGGCTCAAACTGCCGCTAATGTGATCTCTATTAGAAGACCCCTATGGCTCCGCGGCTGGCGGGTGGATGCCACACCTAAAAGATCTTTGTCTTCTCTCCCCTTTCAAACGGGTCATTGTTTTGGAGAGAAAATGGACCAACTCATTTCCGATACTACCGGGGGAAAAAGTAAATTCCTTCCTCAGCAATAGGGGCTGTTCGGCCGTTTCGCTACCAACAGCCGACGAGTTTTTGATCTTCTCGCTACAATTCCGGTCGGTCCTCCTCTATCTTATCTTCCGGATCAGGTCGGTACCCGCGCGGAGACAGAGGCTCCCAGGTCTCATACAGACCTAACTGCTCTTGGAAACCCAGGCCTAGGGCTTCTGGATCTAGGGGAGCTAAATCTCATAGATCTACCCAATGACAAGTGGGTCAGGGAGCTGGTGTCCTCCGGATACGAGAGAGAGAATTTTCTGCTCCCCCTCCAACTCTGTTTTTCCTTTCCTCTCCCCCCAAGGAAAAAGACAAGAGCCTTCCTTTGGGCAGTTGAGGCTCTGCTAAGGGTCGGAGTCATCATTTCGGTCCCTCATCGCGAAAGGTTCAGAGGATTATTTTCAAACCTTTGTGTTTATAAAAAAGGACGGGACGATGTGACCCATTCTGGGTCTCAAACTGTTAAATCAGTTTGTCAGGGTACGGTGATTCCGAATGGAATCTCTCCGATCAGTTGTCGCTTCCATGGAAAAAGGAGAGTTCGTAGCATCCATCGACATGCAATTCAAAAGGAACACTTCCAGTTAGTTGCCTTGCCCTTCAGACTCGCCACCGCCCCCAGGGTCTTTACCAGGGTCATGGCGGCTGTCATGGCCATTCTCCACTCTCGGGGAGTGGTGGTGTTACCGTATCCGGACGACCTGCTCATCAAGGGTTCGTCTTTTCCAGCCTGCGAGGAATCCATGGATAACAGTAAATACACTTTCTCGCCTGGGGTGGAAGATAAACTTTGGAAAGTCTTTCCCAAAACCTGCTCAGCAGATATCCCCTTTAGGGATGATCTTGGACACTTCCCGCGGGTTGGTCATTGTCCCTCCAGGTGAGATCTAAGCCTTACAACGGGCAGCGTGACTGTTTTCTCACTCCATTAGTTTCGGCATGAGAGTTCTAGGAAAGTTGGTGTCAGCGATGGAAACAGTTCCATTTGCACAGTTCTACCTCTGTCCCTTACAATGCGTTGCTGTTAGCTTAGGACAAGAACCCGTTCTCCCTGGACCGTCGGATCCCTCTGTCCATGCGGGTCAGGCAATCCCTCAGGTGTTGGACACTGAGGTCCTCCCTGAATCAAGGCAGGTTTTTTTTCTCTCTGTGAGATAGTTGGTAGTAACCACTGACGCAAGTCTCCTCGGCTGGGGAGCAGCCTTTCGTCGCCAAACGGCACAGGGTCATTGGTCAACCCGAGAGTCAGTCTCCCCATCAACATTTTGGAGATGCAAGCGATCAGATTAGCTCTACGGACTTTCCACCGTCTCCTCGCAGGTCACATCAGGATCCAATCCGACAAAGCCACGGCTGTAGTGTATATCAACTGCCAGGGAGGTACCTGGAGCAGGATGGCTGTGCACGAAGCGAGTCATATCCTCCATTGGGCCGAGCGTAGAAAATTGGGCGGCAGATTTTCGCAATCGCCAAGGCATTGTGTTGGGGAAGTGGTCTCTTCATCCGGAAGTCTTTTCAACAGATTTGTCATCGTTAGGGGACACCGGATGTGGATCTCATGGCGTCAAGACTAAACAGCAAGGTTCCTCGGTTCATTCCCGATCGCGTGATCCATGCGCCATCGGAGCGGACGCCCTAGTTCTGCCATGGCACCAGTTCCGTCTCCCGTACATCTTCCCTCCTCTTCCCTTTCTTCCGAGGGTCATCAAGAAGATCAGAGCGAAGGGAATACCAGTGATCCTTGTCGCGCCAGATTGGCCGCACCGAGCATGGTATGCAGAACTAATGCAACTAGTTGCCGACGTCCCCTGGGGACTTACAGATTGCATGGATCTACACTCACAGGGCCGGATTTATCACCAAAATTCCGGGGCCCTGTCTTTGACGGCGTGGCCATTGTATCCTGGATTTTAGCATAGGCTGGGTTCTCTCACAGCGTGATTTCCACCATGATTAGTACTAGGAAGCCTGTGTCCATGTGCATCTATCACCGCACCTGGAAAACCTTTTCGTGGTGCAAGGATCATGGTCGATCACCTCTGGTGTTTTTTCCTTTCCGGCCATATTGGAATTCCTTCAATCTGGTTTAAAATCGGGCCTCGCGCTCAGCTCGCTCAAGGGCCAAATTTCGGCCTTGTCAGTGGTTTTCCGACAAAAAATTGCCACCAAACTTCAGGTCAAGACGTTAATTCAGAGAAGTTTCCCATGTGGCGCCTCCTTATAGAAGGCCATTGGAATCATGGGACCTTAACCTGGTTCTCGGGGCCTTACAGGAGGCTCCTTTTTAACCGCTGCAGGACGTGTCGCTGTCCGTCCTCTCTCATGGAAGGTGGTCTTTCTAGTGGCAATTACGTCAATCAGATTAGTTTTGGATTTGGCAGCTCTGTCCTGCCGTTCTCCGTTCCTGAATTTTTCATCAGGAAAAGGATGTTCTCAGGATGTCCCCGTCCTTCCTGCCCAAGGTCGTCTCCTCTTCCATCTCAACGAGGGAATTGTTTTGCCTTTCCTTTTGTCCGGCGCCAGTCCATCGCATTGAGAAGGCCCTCCACACCCTGGATGTGGTTAGGGCGCTGAGTAGGTATTTCTCGCGGACGGCTCCCTGCCACGAGTCAGATGCCCTGTTCATGCTTCCAGAGGGGCATAGGAAGGGTCTACCGTGTCAAAGCAATGCTAGCCAGGTGGATTCTCCTGGTGAATCAGTAGTCCTACTGTATCAGTAATGCGCCTGTCCCAGTGGGGATTGAGGCGCACTCTACCTGGTCAGTGGGCGCCTCTTCGGCCTTTCGGCACCAGGCCTCGGCAGAACAGGTCTGCAAGGCTGCGACTTGGTCCAGTCTGCATACTTTTTACAAAATATTACCAATTTCATCCTCAGGCCTGTCCGCAAGGTTGCGACTAGATCCAGCCTGCATACCTTTACAAACATTGCCTATTTTATTCTCAGGCCTCTGCAGATGCAGCCTGCAATCGGCAGTACCTCACTGTTGACTCAGTGGTAAATGGGGTATTAGCAGATGTATGCTCCCCACCCAGGGACTGCTTTAGGACGTCCCACTGTCTCCGTAGGAGAAATAGGGATTTTTGTGTACTCGCCGTAAAATCCTTTTCTCCGAGCCAATCATTGGGGGACACAGCTCCCACTGTTATGAATGAGTCACCGTAGGAGGCAAAAACAGAAATACTAGCTAAGTCCAGAAAACCAGAGAAGTAGGCAGCTATCGGATTGCAGACCCCTGAACCTAACAACAGCTAGCAGTAGCCGTGGGGGGTTCCTACGGTGCCCTAGACCCCTCGATCACAGCCGGAGAACTACATAGCCTAAAGACAGGGAAATCTAAACTGCCCCAGAGCAGACCCCAAAGCATAATGACGGTGAAGCAAGATGAAAAAACACTCACACAGAAAGATAGGCTGAGCAAATGATGGGGCCCAAGCTAACTATATAGGACAGGATAGAAAAGCTGCTGTCTGCAATCCGCCAAAACCCTCTCAAAAACAAGAGCCAACAGACTGATAGGGATAAAAGCCCTGAAGACGCTAGGCTTCAAAAAGACTATATCAGTACTCAGGTATTTTCTGAAGACAGAGCAAAAAGGGATTCAGCTCACCCAGCAGGGGAAGGCAGAAATCTAGAAAAACAAGGCAAAACAAAACCAAACCACAAATGCAAAAAACAGAGCGGAAAACTTTGCTTTTGAGGAGCAGGAATCAGACTGGTCTCCTAGAATCCCTCAGAGAAATCACCCGCAAGGCAGAAGGGCGTCGGCTGCCTTATATCCAGTCAGCAATTCCAGTCATCATCATTCTGCTCAGCTGTTTGGTAATCAGCCTCACTAGCTTCCTTCACCAGCAGAGGGAGTTCATCAGACCTCAATGGTGAAGGGGAAAATGAACTCACAACAGTACCTCCCCCTTGAGGAGGGGTCACCGAACCCTCATCCACGCCACCAGGGCGATCAGGGTGAGCCCGATGAAAGGCACGCACCAATCTTTTGGCATGAATATCAGAGGCAGAGACCCAGGAATTATCCTCCTGACCATAACCCTTCCACTTAACCAAATACTGGAGTCTCCGTCTAGCCAGACGGGAATCCAGTATCTTCTCTACCTCATATTCCATGTTACCTTCAACCAATACAGGGTCCGGAGGTGCCACCCCAGGAACAACTGGTTCAACAAACCTCTTCAGCAAGGACTTATGAAACACATTATGGATTTTATATGTGACAGGAAGAGCCAAACGAAAAGAGACCGGATTAATAATCTCCAAAATCTTGTAAGGTCCAATAAATCTAGGCTTAAACTTAGGAGAAGCCACCTTCATAGCGATATTTTTTGATGATAACCCAACCATATCACCAACCTTAAGCTGGGACCAATGGTCCTATGTTGGTTGGAAAACCGCTGGGCCTTTTCCTGGGAGAGAGAACTTATCCACCACTTGGTCCCAGATCTGGTGCATTCTCTCCACCACAATGTCAACACCTGGGCAGGCAGAAGGCTCCACCTGCCCTGAAGAAAATCGAGGATGAAACCCAAGGTTCCAAAAAAAAAGGTGACATCAAAGTGTCAGAACTAGCTCTATTATTTAAAGCAAATTCGGCCAAGGGCAAAAATGAAACCCAATCATCCTGATCAGCGGAAATAAAACATCTCAAATACGACTCCAAGGTCTGGTTTGTTCTCTCCGTTTGCCCATTGGTCTGAGGGTGAAAAGCAGAGGAGACGGACAACTGAATTCCCAGCTTGGAACAGAAAGTCCTCCAAAATCTAGACACACACTGAACTCCTCTGTCAGATACAATGTTCTCAGGAATCCCGTGCAAGCGAACCACCTGTTGCAAAAACAGGGGCACCAACTCAGAGGAAGATGGCAACTTAGGGAGTGGTACAAGATGAACCATCTTAGAGAACCTATCACAAATCACCCAAGTTACAGTCGTTCTCTGAGAGACAGGCATATCAGAGATGAAATCCATTGAGATATGGGTCCATGGCCTCCTGGGTACCGGCAAAATCATCAACAACCCACTAGAGCGAGAACAAGGTTTAGACCGGGAGCAAGTCCCACAGGACTGCACAAAATTCCTGACATCACGAGACAAGGCGGGCCACCAAAAAGACCGACTCACCAGATCCCTAGTACCAAGAATACCTGGATGACCAGCCAATGCAGAGCAATGAACTTCAGACATCACTCTCTTCTTCCACTGGTCAGGAACATACAACTTTCCACTGGGACAACGCTCAGGTTTGTCCTCCTGGAACTCTTCCAGAGCACGTCTCAAATCGGGCGAGATGGCAGAAAGAACTACCCCTTCGCCTAAGATGGTAGCAGGCTTGGTCACCACAGGAGAATCAGCAAAGAAGCTCCTAGAGAGGGAGTCTGCCTTGACATTCTTAGTGCCAGGAAGAAAAGAGACCACAAAATCAAAATGTGTAAAAAAAAAAAAAAAAAAAAAACAAAAAAAACAAAGCCCACCTAGCCTGTCTAGGGTTCAAGCGTTTGGCCGACTCCAGGTAAATCAAATTCTTGTGGTCAGTGATGACCACGACTTGATGTTTAGCTCCCTCCAACCAATGTCTCCACTCCTCAAATGCCCATTTCATGGGTAACAGTTCCCGATTCCCCACATCATAGTTACGTTCAGATGGAGAGAACTTTCGGGAAAATAAAGCACAGGGATTCATTTTAGATGTTACAGGATCCTTTTGGGACAAACAGCTCCTGCACCAATCTCAGAAGCATCCACCTCTACCTGGAACGGGAGTGAGACATCAGGTTGCCGCAAAACCGGGGCAGAAGTGAATCTTCGCTTCCGCTACTGAAAGGAGGAAACAGCCTCCGGAGACCAATTCAACACATCAGCACCCTTCTTAGTCAGATCAGTCAATGGCTTGGCAATACTAGAAAATTTTGCTATAAATTTCTGATAAAAATTAGCAAAACCCAAAAACTTCTGGAGGGCCTTCAAAAGAAGTGGGCTGAACCCAATCATAAATGGCCTGTACCTTGGCCGGGTCCATTTCAATAGTTGACTGAGACAAAATAAATCCCAAAAGTGAAATCCTCTGTACCCCAAAAAAGCATTTCGATCCTTTGACATACAGGGAATTCTCCCTCAAGATCCAGAACACAGTCCGAACATGTTCCACATGAGAATCCCAATCCTTGGAGAAGATCAAAATATCCAGATAGATAATCAAAAATTTGTTCACAAAGTCTCGGAAAATGTCGTTCATGAAGCACTGGAAGACAGAAGGGGCATTAGTGAGCCCAAAAGGCATCACCAGGTACTCAAAATGTCCCTCCGGAGTATTAAACGCCGTCTTCCATTCATCCCCATGCTTAATGTGGATAAGATTATACGCCCCCCTGAGGTCAAGCTTGGCAAACCAGCAAGCACCTTTAACTCTGGAGAATAGATCCGAAATCGGGTAACGGATACTGATATTTAATAGTAATTTTGCTGAGGGCACGATAATCAATACAAGGCCTTAATGAACCATCCTTTTTGGCCACGAAAAAAAAACCGGCACCTAAGGGTGAAGAGGATGGTCTAATATGACCCTTCTCCAACGCCTCCTTAATATAGGATCGCATAGCCTCGTGCTCGGGTACAGATAAATTGAAGAGCCGACCCTTGGGAAATTTACACCCCGGGCTCAGTTCAATTGCACAGTCATAACTCCTATGAGGAGGCAAAGACGCAGACTCATTCTCACTAAATACATCATAAAAGTCAGCCAAATAGTCAGGAACATCATGCGACTGAGGAGAGGTGGAAAAAAACGGAGCCTCACTAAGGGCACACCGACAACCCCAACTCACCACAGACACAGATTTCCAATCCAAAACTGGATTATGAGTTTGCAACCAGGGAAACCCCAGAACAATGGTATCATGCAAATTATGCAACACCAAAAATCTGCAATTTTCTTGATGGTCTGGGGCGACCCGCATTACCACCTGGGTCCAAAACTGAGGTTTGGTCTGGGGCGACCCGCATTACCACCTGGGTCCAAAACTGAGGTTTATTTTTCGCCAAAGGAGTAGCATCAGTCCCCCTCAAAGGGATAGGCGTCTGCAGAGGTGTCATTGGAAATCCACAACGTTTAGCAAAATCCAAGTCCATTAGGTTCAGGGCTGCTCCCGAATCCACAAAAGCCTTGGCGGAAAATGTGGACAGGGAGCAGATCAGAGTAATTGCCAGAAGAAACTTAGGTTGAACACCACCCACAGAAAACGTGTGTGCAAAAGGTTTCTCTCGTTTAGGACAGACAGAAATAATGTGCGAGGCATCGCCACAAAACAAACACAGCTTATTACGCCTTCTGAACTCCTGATGTTGCTCCGTGGACAAAACTCTATCACATTGCATAGGTTCAGACACTTGTTCAACAGGTGACAACACCTCTCGTGCAGTCCTGCGTTCACGTAAACACCGATCAACCTGAATGGCTAATGACATAGAATCGTCAAGACCAGAGGGAACAGGAAATCCCACCATAGTATCTTTTACGGCTTCTGACAAACCCTTCTGAAAGAGAGCTGCCAAGGCATTATCATTCCAGGTAGTAAGGACCGCCCACTTTCGGAATTTTTGACAGTACAATTCTGCAGAATCTCGACCCTGGCTCAATGCCAACAGGGTCTTTTCAGCCTGATCAATAGCATTAGGTTCGTCATACAACAGCCCCAAGGCTTGAAAAAATGCGTTCACATTAGTCAGAATAGGATCATCTGGTTTCAAAGAAAACGCCCAATCCTGGGGATCGCCACGCAGCAAAGAGATGACAATTTTAACCTGCTTCGCGGAGCTCCCTGACGAGTTAGGCTTCAAGGCAAAAAATAATTTACAATTTTTTTTTATTAAATTCAAAAATTTAGACCGATCCCCAAAAAACACATCAGGAGTAGGGATCTTTGGTTCAGCAGCATGTGAATGAGCAAGGTAGGCGGAAATTCCCCGCACTTCCGCAGCGAGCTGCTCCACACGATCAGACAATTGCTTAATATCCATTGAGAGAAAAAAAAAAAATTCCCCCTACGGCCTCAGAGATATAGAGGAAAAAATATACTTTTTTTTTTTTTTTTTTTTTTTTTTTTTTTTTACAATTCTTTCCTGCTATTGAGTACCCTAGGATCTGCGGTATGGCGGGTGATTCTGTTATGAATGAGTCACCGTAGGAGGCAAAAACAGAAATACTAGCTAAGTCCAGAAAACCAGAGAAGTTGGCAGCTATCGAACTGCAGAACCCTGAACCTAACAACAACTAGAAGTAGCCGTGGGGGTTCATACGGTGCCCTAGACCCCTCGATCACAGCCGGAGAACTACATAGCCTAAAGACAGAAAGGGAAATCTAAACTGCCCCAGAGCAGACCCCAAAGCTTTAGGCAGCCCCCAACATATAATGACGGTGAAGCAAGATGAAAAAACACTCACACAGATAGAAAGATAGGCTGAGCAAATGATGGGGCCCAAGCTAATTATATAGGACAGAATAGAAAAGCTGCTGTCTGCAATCCGCCAAAACCCTCTCAAAAACAAGAGCCAACAGACTGATAAGGAAAAAAGCCCTGAAGACGCTAGGCTTCAAAAAGACTATATCGGTACTCAGGTATTTTCAGAAGACAGAGCAAAAAGGAATTCAGCTCACCCAGCAGGGGAAGGCAGAAATCCAGAAAAACAAGGCAAAACAAAACCAAAACACAAATGCAAAAAACAGAGCAGAAAACTTAGCTTTTGAGGAGCAGGAATCAGACTGGTCTCCTAGAATCCCTCAGAGAAATCACCCGCAAGGCAAAAGGGCGTCGGCTGCCTTATATCCAGTAAGTAATTTCAGTCACCCAGTCATCATCATTCTGCTCAGCTGTTTGGTAATCAGCCTCACTACCTTCCTTCACCAGAAGAGGGAGTTCATCAGACCTCAATGGTGAAGGGGAAAATGAACTCACAACATCCCACTCTGTTAAGCCTATTGGCTCACTGTAGCATTCTTAGGCTTTGACTTAGTTATGGTTATTGTTGACTGTTTATGCTCCTACTGCTTTTTTCACCCAACTGGAGAAGTCTCAGCCAGCGAGAGGGTGTATACTGCAGGGGAGGAGCTCACTTTTTTTCTGGTTTAATTAGTGTCCTAGTGGCCAGCAGCCTAACACCCACTGTCTGTGTCCCCCAATGATTGGCTCGGAGAAAAGGATTTTATGGTGAGTACACAAAAATCCCTATTTTTTTTCCTGCTGATACAGAGCGGTTAAATTCTTCTGAAAACTTTTTACTACTTTTAATGTATCGTCCGGTGTGGAATTCTCGACGTCAGGTTTAATTGACATCGCCTTTTGCAATTCGGGTTTAAGGCCAGACCTGAAAGCTGCCACAAAAAGGTGTGTATGGGCTTTATTTTACAATGAGAATCCCAGATCTTTAAATACTACCATAAGACGCCTATAGAACTTTTCGGCATTCTCCCCCTTGTCCTGTGTGACATCTGAGAGAGGTAGCTTTATCCGCTAGTCTATCTTGTGCCCAAACCTTTAAAGCATTGCAGAAATCAACACCTCTGTCATAGGTTCCCCCATCCAGGTTCACATTATACATTATGCCTATACCCCTCCCGAGCTTTTACTTGAAGTATGTGTAATAGATCTCTTCGGGGAGTGGAATAAATCTCTCGATTTTCTTGTTGAAGGCCTTGGGGTAAGTCTCTGGATCGGGTAATTGATTGCAAATGTTGTCTATTTGGGATGGGGTAAAGGGGGTATACTTTGGCCTGTCAGGAGTAATTTCCACATTATCCTCTTCAAATTTGGATATTACTGACTCGGGGGCAGGAGGATGTGGCAGTAGTACGGGCACAAGAGGCATCTGCTGCGGAAGCGGGACAGGAGGCTCTGTTACAGTTAAAGATTGTATTGCCTGATGAGCCGTTAGGCGGCTGTCGAGGACAAATCGGACCTCCTCCAATTTTATGGGGTTTTCCTGTATACACCGCTCTATTGCTAATACTATGACCATGGCGGCATCCTTTCTAGGATATTGAAAAATACTGGCAGAGATTAATGGTATGGCCACTGTACGTTGAGGCATCGTACCGGGGGGACAGAGGAGGCATACAGGATTGCATTCTGAACAGCCTCAGTAAGCAATTGTTGGGACCAAGCAATGTTGGTAGGATCATATCGTGGTCCCATTGCATGTATTATATATTGACACGGCAGCTGTCCTGCTCTGGTTGCTGCGACCTGTCCTGTTTCTACCTGGCCATACGTTTGTATATACGAATCAGATTCTTCTTGTATCATGGGTCCGCCTTTCTGTGAAATTTTTGCGGCCAGTCCTCCAGCATGGCGGAGTTGATTATTCGCGGCATTTACTATGGCCCCAACGTGCTGCTTCGTCAGATCCCCTGTCTCTATCCTAAAGAGCACATCATAACAGTGGGGTCCAGGAATAACATTGGATTATATTTCCTGGAAATCTATCTCTTCTGTGTATCCTGTCTCTGACCGAGTGAGTAAAGTAGGAGGAGGTGGATACTCATAACCACTAGCAATATTAGGCATAGCAGGGACTGGTGCTGGCGGTGGCTGATAATAGGTACCGTCAGCCTTTAACAAGGGAAAGGTGGGGTTTTGGGAGTTCATTCTTGGGTTCACCAGTTGTGAGTTCCCCTTCTGGACTCCCTCTGGTGGTGACGGGAGGTGGTGCGGCTGGTTTGATCGGTGGAGATCTGCCACCTGAGAATGAGGATGACGATTGGATCTCAGATTGGATTTAAGACAGCCGACGCCCTATTCAGTTGCTGTTGATTCCTTCTGGCTTGTCAGCTCTTGGTTTTCAGCTTTGTTCCAGTCATCTAAAGCTAAGTTCTTCTGCTAATGTTCACACTTGATTTTGTTGGTCTATTCAGTTTTTTGTGTGGTCCGCCAGCCCCGACTGGGGGCAGAGCTGAATTTCCACTCTTATTTATCAGTATTTTGCCAATTGGCTTTTTGTCCCTTACTAGTTCGGTTTCTTTTTGCTCTGTCTCAGAATATTTCAGAGTGCTGATATAGTGGGAGAAGTCTAGTGACTTCAGGGTTAATTTTGCTATCAGAAGTGTTGGACATTATTTTTGTAGGGTTTTTTGCAGGTTGCAGATAGTGTCTTCCCTTTCCTTTCCTGTCTGGTTAGTTTGGGCCCCATCATTTGCTCAGCCTATTTTCCTGCCTGTGTTTGTGCCTTCATCTTGTTTCACCGTCAATACATGTGTGGGGGTTATCTATTCCTTTGGGGTCTGCTCTGGGGCAGTTAGTTTTCCCTTTTCTTGCTTTAGGCTTATGTAGTCCTCCGGCCGTGACGAGGCGTCTAGGTTCATCGTAGGCACGCTCCACGGCTACTGCTAGTTGTGTGGTAAGATCAGGGATCTGCATTCTGCATAGTTAATAACCACTCTGGTTTTCTGCAGCTTAGCTTATTTGGCTTTTTTTCTCCTCGATGACCCATTCATAACAGTGGGGGCTGCGACTCCGGGTCTCCTTGCTCCACAATTGTAACAGACCTCTCCACTGAGGATTAGTAACTCCGCATACGGCACAAATCCACCCGGCAGGATCATAGGGTGGGGGGCGAGTTTTGGCAGCCCAGGATATATTGGTGCCCTGGGGTTAAGCACAGAGCTTACAGTCGGGAGGAGAGGCTTGATTTCCTGGGGAGGGACCTTAACATCTAGCAGGGAGACCTGTTGTTTCAGATCATCATTTTTAATTGTTTGTCTGCCTGACACATTAGTCTCAATCTCAGTTCCTTCTTCTTCAATCACTTTCTCAATTCCTTCTTGCACCACAAAACATCCAGTCTGTGTCGCAGTGGTAGACCATTTTCGTTTTTCAACATGGCAATAACAGAAACAATCAGAATTCACTTTCTCTTCAATTTTCACAAAATTTTCATCACACAATTCATGTGCCAAGCCACGGAATTCTAGAGCATCTTTAAGCAAACCATCATCAATCAACCTCCCTTTATTCTTTTTAACACCTTTGTCCCATAGCGTAGGCTGTAGCCTCCCACTCTTAGGGAATCCCAGAATCGAAAGGCTGTAGCCTCCCGCTCTTAGGGAATCCCAGAATCGAAAATATTTTTTCTGCATTCCTGACAGATTTCTTTCCTCGTCTTTGAATCATAAGACTAACCGTATCCAATCCTTCACACAGTTCCAAACTCCTCCTCTTCTTCCACGGAAGCACAATTCTCTCCTTTAGAGCTAAATATCCTTAAGTTGTGCACAGTACTGGAGCAGCTGTATAATCTGTTCCACTGGGTCTATCCCCCTCTGGGATGCCCAAAATTCGATGTGGTACTCCCTGAAAGGAGGAGGGTGTCTTAGACTATCCCTCCGGACACCTCTGGTTACATATATAATATATATATCTATCTACCTGAGTTACGTATCCTACCCAATATCTTCGATCATCTCACCACGCCTGATACTAACAGTGATAAGGATTTCAGGATATTTTGACTATAAAGAGAGTCACAATCACTGGTCAATCCGGGGTGTCCGTCCCTTATGAGGTACGGTTCGAACACTGGGCCCCCAACGGGACTGCACCTCTATATGATTCCACCCAAGAATCACCCCACCATCAAGGACAAACCTCAGATCCTCTTTGTAGCAACGAGCACAGGAAAACGACACCAAACGGTCAGTCTGTACAGTATAACTGCCAACTTACCGTGGTTGTCGTGGGTGATGATAAGTCCCAATTTTCCTGTGTCCGGTCCAAGGGTCCTTTGTCTTGTTGTCCTCCGGGGGCAGAGGTGTCCCTATTCAGGGGCCCCATGTTGGGCAGCCAGCTGTGAGGGAGGGCTAAATTAACCCTTCACGGTCGACCAGGCGATTTCCAAATTAATCCACAAGATGTTGCTAGCAACTGAGAATGACCAAACGGAGATGTGTCTCTGTATGGGAGGATCAAAGGAGATAGCTAACCCCTTTATTATGTCACCTTTTTTATAGTATTTTGCTTAATTATGCAAAGTACATAGCTACCAATAGCATTGTCGTGACACATTTACTTTATAAGCCAATAGTATTGCAAGAAAAGCGGAAATTACATTTATGTCCATATCTACGTAGCATAGAGAATAGAACAATAGCACATTCTTCTGGATGTCATATCTTGTTCAAGCTGGAACAGTCTGGTTTCATAACAACCGTGAACTTTCCCTTAGTTAAGTTACAAATTTTTTCTGGTAAACAACAAAGTGGCGTTGCAAGCACAAAAATGGAGTCTTTGAGAACAAGATGTCCCGTACATCTGAATACTGTACTTCACATTGTGATTAAGCGTTTTTTCGTGTTCGCTCAGATTAATTTCTGTATAATTGTTTGCATTAAATTGATCGCTAACCGAGAAAACATTCAGCCCTAGAATCAGACTTTTGTGTGTCACTGTAAACTGATTTCCAAGCGTTTTCTGGCCAGTTGTAATCTCATCATGTAAATTGGACTGCTGAGCGCTGCACTTGACTTTTCCTGGAAGCCTTATAGACACTGGATGGTATGGGTCCCGGATGTCTTACCTGCCGCTCGATTTGTAACTAGAATTAAAGGACCTGGTCTGCTGATCGGTGCACGTCCCAGCGGTCTAACCCCACCGAGATCTGCAAGATATCCTCTTTCCTGCTTCTAGGTGAAATCTTGTTTTTACAAAATGCCTTACATTTTTTTCTTACTAGTATTAGCTACAATAAGGCTATGTCCCCACGTTAGCGTTTTTAAACGCTCAGGAAACTGATCCCCTTCCCAGAAAACGCGCGTTTTATTTCCACGTGTTTCTTGCGCGTTTTTTGCACAAAAGACGCTCGTTTTTGACGCGCTTTTTCTGCGCGTTTTCTGGGAACATCGGAAAAGGCTAAAAACGCTCCGCAATGCGGAAATTAATGAGCATGCTACGTTTTTAGCCGCTAAGCGATTCCTGAGCGTTTAAAAACACATGCATTGGCACAAAAAGCCAAAAACGCATGCAATTTAATGTGAAGCTTCTTTTCAGCGTTTCTGTAGCGTCTGATCCGGCACAAACGCTGCGGAAACGCTTAAAAAAACGCAACGTGGGCACACAGCCTAAATTTGATCTGCTGGGCGACGGACATGCACCTTTGATAGGAAGCGCGAATACATTTTTTTGCATTTAACAGTGCATTTTTTCATCAAGACAAGCATAGAAGCACAGGTTTTTAAAGGGAATATGTCATAAATTCTTTTTTTTTTTTTTTTTTTTTCTTCAAAATCCGTTGTTAATATGTATTTAAAATTTTTTTTTTTATTTCTATCAAACTGTGTAATTTACCTTGTAATGAAAGACATTTAAAATACTGAAAGTATGAAGAAGTCTAACAGTTGTCCCTAATCTTACTTTCATTACATTATTTCTTACAATTTTGTTTAGGCGTATACATTGGATGACACCCCAGGGTGCCAACACTTAATGGCAGAACGGGATAGACAAAATTATAGCACTAGTATCCCCCCCCCCCCCCCCAAACATGTTTAACCGCATGTGCGGCGTCCTCAGGGAATGGGACACTGACATGAATCATGTGAGTGTCCCATCCCCAGATGATGCCACACATGCGGTGAAACATGTTCAGCCTGATGACACCGTACATGCTGTGAAGCATGATTTAATAGAGGGGGTTTTTGAGAATTCTCAATTTATTAATATGTGCATCCCTCCAAAGCAATTTATTGTCCTTACAATTTGGTTCGGTATGTTTTAAAAATGTTTTTTATATTTCATCAGTATCTATATTTTAGAAAAAAATGCAATCCAGAGATTGTTGCATGTTATCACCCTGCCCAGCAGATTGTATACTAGACTCTCAATTCTTGATTTGTACAGATGACTTTTCAGAAATCTCATTATAGTCAGACAGGATTACAATCACTGATAACACCTCTATATACAGTAGAGAACACAGGTTCCACCATTCACAATAGGTGATGTCACAGCTCACCGTATCCTCCTCCTGCGCAGTGACTTAATAATACAGTAGATAAGTCAATTAAGTTTAAATTAAACAGGTCATTTTTATATGAACGATCCCTTTTAATTAAATGTCAGGCTGGCAGATAACCACTGTAGTAAGGAGGTATCTGGTACAGACCCTCTTTGTAGTCGGGTCTTCATGTTATGGCTATAGAGAAGTCGTAATGAGCTCTTTATTCGGTCATAGAGGAGTCCAAATCAGCTATTTATTCTGCTCTTGTATTCTCCGTTGTCTAATTGATGATGGTAAAGTTGTCTTCAGCTCTATAAATGGTGAGTTACGTTTTTTTTTTTTTTTAAAGGAATAAGAAACCGTAACAAAACCCCCAAATGTTTAGCAGTATGATTTCCTTTTTTCTTTTTAAGGTCATTTTGATGTCCGCAACCATAAACTGCAAAGAATTTGCTGACTACTTTGCAGTGCCAATCCACAACAAATTGATCCCAGCCTATATCTTCAAGGTTGAAGGGAAACCCTTTGACGTGGAAGTGTTTTATCTGGAGGACATAAAATATACACCTAATATTAAGGCACGTATTAACCTACTGTTGTATGTTTCTTTGTTCTCGAACCTTCAGTGATGTGGTGCTGGTGGTCTTGAATGTAGTATCACGTGGTACTCACACAAATAAATGAATTACTGAGTTAGACATAGTCTTTCTTAGCCCTCTAAACCGGGAGCTGCTTTGGTCGGGAGAATAGAGGTGGTTTTGAGTACTACTCTTTTTAATACCTTCTCCATGTAGGATGTCCTATCTTTGGTCCATTGCGGGATCAGGTGCTGATCCCGCAGCTGTATGTAGTGCCGATCACTGCTGCGCATCCATTTAAATGCCTTTGTCTATAGCGGACACCTCCTTCACCCCTTTAATAATTATTTCTGCATTGCTTGATTTAGGTTTCTGCTAATATCTTTGAAGAACCAGGGATATGTAAAGAAATGTATCAACTGGCAGCATCTTTGATACATTTATTTGATGATATGGAAAAGGAAGAGCAGAGGTGAGCGACCCAAGAAACCAATCCTTTTTTTCCCCGCCTGCAAGGATGTTCTAACAAGATTGGGACAGGTTAAAGAGTGTGTCCTATACTTCGATTTGGATGTCCTATGCTTAAAATAGGCTTATCAATATCTGATTGATGTGGGGTCCTAGGGTCCTACATCCCGCATCCCCACCGATAAGCCATTATCAGGCCAGGCAACATTGTAATGTTAACATGTAGATTAACCCTTTATCCTCAGTTGCATAGCATTTTGAGACATAACAGGTTCAGTACCCCTTTACCCCCAAGGGTGGTTTGTATGTTAATGTCCAGGCCAATTTTTACAATTCTGACCACTATCCCTTTATGAGGTATTAGCTCTGGAACGCTTAGGCTATGTGACCACATTGCGTTTGTTTAGCGTTTCTGCCACGGTTTTGCGGCCGCGGAAACGCTTAAACACATTACCATGCAATCCTATGGGATTCCACAGTTGCTGTGCTATTGCTGCAGATTTTACAGCTGCCGAATCGCATAGCGGTAAAATCCACAGCATATTCATTATTTCTGCGGAATCGCGGCGATTCCACCGCCATAGGATTGCAATGAAACGCTCACTTTACGCATGTGGCTATGCCCACCATGGTAAAGTGAGCGCTTTATGTGCGGATGGTACCCAGGGTCTGGATGAGAGGAGACTCTTCTCCATTCCCTGGGTGTAACATATCCCTGTAAAAAATAGAATTAAAATAAAAAATAGTGATATACTCGCCTTCTGGCTGGCCCCGCAGCTTTCCCGCCTCTGTCACGTTGCCGGCATCTTCCGTTCCCAGGGATGCATTGCGCGAAGGATCTTTGTGACGTCGCGGTCACATGACCATGACGTCACAAAGGCCCTTAGCGCAATGCATCCCTGGGAACAGAGCGTACTGGGAGCATCGCTGAGGAGTCCGGGGGTCGTCAGAGGGTAAGTATATCACTATTTTTATTTTTAGTTATTATTTTGACATTTTATCTTTTACTATTGATGCTGCATAGGCAGCATCAATATTTAAAAGTTGGTCACACTTGTCAAGCACTATGCTTGACAAGTGTGCTCAACCTGGCAATCACTTTTCCAAGCGATGCTTCAAATCGCTTGGGAAGCGCTAGCATTCTGCAAGCTAAAAACACTTGCAAAACACTTGTGTTTTGCGGGAAAACGCATGCGAATTCCGCTTGTGTTTTGCGGGAAAACGCATGCGAATTCCGCATGCGTTTTACCCGCGGCAGGGAGTTGCGGAAATGCTGCTGACATTTCCGCAGCATTTCTGCATCGTGGGCACGTAGCCTAACATGGATCCCAGTGATTCTGACATTGTTTTCTCGTGATATATTGTATTTCGTGGTAGTGGTAAAATTTCTTTGATATGACTTGCGTTTTTATGTGGAAAACAAACAAACGGAAACTTGGCAAAAGTTATGAAAATTTCACAATTCTCCAGCTTTGAATTTTCATGCCCTTAAATCACAGAGATATGTCACATAAAATACTTAATAAATAACATTTTCCACATGTCTACTTTACATCAGCACAATTTTGGAACCACATTTTTTTGGGTTAGGAAGTTATAAGGGTTAAAAGTTAAACAGAGATTTCTCATTTTTACAACACCATTTTTATAGGGACAACATCACATTTGAAGTCACTTTGCGGGGTCTATATGATAGAAAATACCCAAAAGTGACACATTTCTAAAAACTGCACCCCTGAAGGAGCTCAAAACCACATTCAAGAAGTTTATTAACCGTTACGGTGCTTCACAGGAAGTTTTGTAATGTTTAACCCCTTCACTACCAAGGGTGGTTTGCACGTTAACTCCCGGGCCAGTTTTTACAATTCTGACCACTGTACCTTTATGAGGTCATAACTCTGGAACGCTTTCATGGATCCCGGTGATTCTGACATTGTTTTCTCGTGACATATTGTACTTCATGTTAGTGGTAAAATTGCATTCAAATAACTTGCGTTTATTTGTGAAAAAAACGGAAATTTGGCGAAAATTTTGAAAATTTCGCAATTTTCCAACTTTCAATTTTTATGCCCTTAAATCACAGCGATACGGCACACAAAAAACTTAATACATAACATTTCCCACATGTTTACTTTACATCAGCACAATTTTGGAACCAAAATTTTTTTTTGTTAGGAAGTTATAAGGGTTAAAAATTGACCAGCGATTTCTCATTTTTGCAACACCATTTTATTTTTAGGGACCACTTCACATTTGAAGCCACTTTGAGGGGTCTATATGATAGAAAATACCCAAAAGTGACACCATTCTAAAAACTGCACCCCTTAAGGTGCTTAAAACCACATTCAAGAAGTTTATTAACCCTTTAGGTACGTCACAGGAATTTTTTGAATATTAAAAAAAAATGAACATTTAACTTTTTTTCACAAAAAAAATACTTCAGGTTCAATTTTCTTTATTTTACCAAGGGTAACAGGAGAAATTGGACTGCAAAAGTTATTGTGCAATTTGTCCTGAGTACGCTGATACCTGATATGTGGGGGGGAACCACTGTTTCGGCGCATGGCAGAGCTCAGAATGGAAGGAGCGCCGTTTGACTTTTTCAATGCAAAATTGGCTGGAATTCAGATTGGACGCCATGTCACGTTTGGCGAGCCCCTGATGTACCTAAACAGTGGAAACCCCCCCAAGTGACCCCATTTTGGAAACTAGACCCCCCAAGGAACTTATCTAGATATGTGGAGAGCACTTTGAACCCCCAAGTGCTTCACAGAAGTTTATAACGCCTGGGCGTGAAAATAAAAAAAAACTTTTTTCCGCAAAATTATATTTTTGCCCCCAATTTTTTATTTTCCTAAGGGTAACAGGAGAAATTGGACCCCAAAAGTTTTGTAATTTGTCCTGAGTAGGCTGATACCCTACATGTGGGGGTAAAACACTGTTTGGGCACATGGCAGAGCTTGGAAGGGAAGGAGCACCATTTGACTTTTTCAACGCAGAATTGGCTGGAATTGAGATCAGACGCCATGTTGCCTTTGGAGAGCACCTGATGTGCCCAAACAGTGGAAACCCCCAATTATAACTCCAACCCTTACCTCAACACACCCCTAGCCCTAACCCTAACCCTAGCCCTAACCCTAACCCTAACCCTAGCCCTAACCCTAACCCTAGCCCTAACCCTACCCTAACCCTAACCCTAGCGGGAAAATGGAAATAAATACATTTTCTTTTAGTTTTATTATTTTTCCCTAACTAAGGGGGTGATAACGGGGGGTTTGATTTACGATTTATGGCGGTTTTTATGTTTGGCGGGTGTCGCACGCTAAAAGACGCTTTTTATTGTAAAAATAGTTTTTGCATCACCACATATTGCGAGCTATAATTTTTCCGTATTTTGACCCACCGAGTCATGTGAGGTCTTATCTTTTGCGGGACGAGTTGACGTTTTTATTGGTACCATTTTCGGGCACGTGACATTTTTTGATCGCTTTTTATTCCGATTTTTGGGGCGCAGAATGAACAAAAACCAGCGTTTCATGAATTTCTTTTGGGGGGGTGCGTTTACACCGTTCCGCGTGCGGTAAAATTGATAACGCGTTTTTATTCTTCGGGTCAGTACGGTTACAGCAATACCTCATTTAGGTCGTTTTTTTATGTTTTGTCGGTTTTTTGCAATGAAAACTATTTTATATAAAAAATAATTATTTTTGTATCGCTTTATTCTGCGAGCTATAACTTTTTTTTATTTTTTTGCGGATGATGCTGTATGGCGGCTCGTTTTTTGCGGGACAAGATGACGTTTTCAGCGGTGCCATGCATATTTATATGCGTCTTTTTGATCGCGCGTTATTGCACTTTTTGTTCGGTGGTATGATAATAAATCATTATTTTTTGCTTCGTTTTTTATTTTTATTTTTTAAGGGGTTCGCTAAAGGGGTTAACTAATGGGACAGTTTTATAGGGCAGGTCATTACAGACGCGGCGATACCAAATATGTGTACTTTTATTGTTTTTGTTTTTTTTTATTTTGAAAAAATGGATTTATTGGGGAATATATTTTTTTTTTACTAATTTATTTAGCGATTTTTTTTAAATTATTTTTAACACTTTTTTTTTTTTTTTTTTTCTTTATTACCTTGTCCCAGGTGGGACATCACTGTCCTGTGACAGATCGCTGATCTGTCACATCACAGATCACTGTGACAGATCAGCGATCTGACACAGGCACTGCAGAAGGCTTCCTCATGCCTGCGCTTTGCAGGCACTGAGGAAGCCAGCTTCCTCAGGCCCCCGAAGGCCCCCGTCGCCATCTTGGATTCGGGGGCCTGGAGGAAAGGAGCCCCCCGCAGCAGCGCTGCACATTGCGCTGCCGTGGGGGGCTCAGGGAAGCACGGAGGGAGCCCTGTCCCTGCCGATGCTTCCCTTTAACCCCCGGTACACCGCAATCGCGTTTGATCGTGGTGTGCAAGGGGTTAACGTGTCGGGGGCGGTCCGTGATCGCCCCTGACACATTGTGCCGGGTGTCAGCTATGATAATTAGCTGACACTCGGCCGCGATCAGCGGCGCTCACCACGTGGGCGCCGCTGATCGCGATGACGTAATATTCCGTCCATGTTAATTAGGTCCATGGTCACATGGACGGAATATTACGTCAATTGTAGGTAAGGGGTTAAAAAAAAAAAAAAAAAAAATGAACATATAACTTTTTTCAGACACAATTTATTTCAGACCAATTTTTTTTTTATTGTACCAAGGGTAACAGGAGAAATTGGACCCCAGAGGTTGTTGTACAATTTGTCCTGAGTATGCTGATACCCCATATATGCAGGTAAACCACTGTTTGGGCGCATGGCAGAGCTCTGAAAGGAAGGAGCGCCGTTTGACGTTTCAATGCAGAATGGGCCATGTCGTGTTTGGCGAGCCCCTGATGTGCCTAAACAGTGGAAACCCCCCACTAGTGACCCCATTTTGGAAACTAGAGCCCCTAAGGAATTTATATAGATGTGTGATGAGAACTTTGAACCCCAAAGTATTTCACTAAAGTTTGTAATGCCTGACCGTGAAAAAACAACAACTTTTTTTTCCACAAAAATGATTTTTTAGTCCCCAAATTTTTATTTTCCCAAGGGTAACAGGAGAAATTTGACCCCAAAAGTTGTTGTTCAATTTGTCCTGAGTATGCTGTTACTCCATATTTGTGACAAAACTACTGTTTGAGCTCACGTTGGGGCTCTGAAGGGAAGTAGTGACTTTTGGAATGCAGACTTTGATGGAATGGTTTGCGGACGTAATGTTAGGTTTGGAGAGCCCCTGATGTGCCTAAACAGTGGAATCCCTCCACAAGTGACCCCATGTTGGATACTAAATCCCCCAAGGAAGTTATCTAGATGTGCCTTAACAGTGGCAATGCCCAACTAAATGCCCCCTTTTTGAAACTAATTACTGTTTCCTGGTATGTGAATTTTATAAGTGACCCCGGATCTCACCGCAGCTCAGTGACTGGATGTAACTGCGGTGACTTCATTGAGATCCCCGCTAGCACCGTGAGCGCTCACGGTGCTAGTGGGATCTCACCGGATCTCGCCGCAGGTCAGCCCAGTGACCGGAGGTAACCTCTATGACGTCACCCCTGGTTACTGATGCTGAGTTGCCAGCAGCTCATTCACCAGTGGTTCTCAGCGTGGACAGTTGGATCTTGGCACTGTCCCCGTTGAAAACTAATGTTTTTATGTTTGGCAGCGGTCACATGCTAAAAGATGCTTTTTATTGCAAAAAGTGGGATTTTTGGTACTTAACGTAAAACCTCTTTCTTGGAGCCTTCATTGGGAGACACAGGTAATCACGGGTGTATGCTGCTGTCGCTAGGAGGCTGACACTAGGCAAAAAAAGGAAAATAGCTCCTCCTCAGCAGTATACACGCACCGACAGGCACATAGCAACTCAGTTTGTGTAAAAGCAGTAGGAGCAGCAACCAAAAGCTCAACATATGAACCAACCCAAAACAAATGCACTTAGGCCCAACAATGGTACAAACATTCAGGGAAGGTGCTGTGTCCCCCAATGAGGGCTCCAAGAAAGAGATTTTACGGGAAGTACCAAAAATCCCTGTTTATCGCTTCATTTGGGGACACAAGTAACCATGGGACATCCAAAAGCAGTCACAAGGGTGGGAAAAGGAAAAAATACCTAAAGAGAAACTTGCTTAGGTCGGCCGGTGTGAAACTGCCGCCTGCAGTACCTTCCTACCCAGGCCTGCATCAGCTGAGGCGTGGGTATTTACCCTGTAAAACCTTGCAAAGGTGTGTAAGGATGACCAGGTTGCAGCCTTGCAGATGTGCAAGGCCGAGGCCTGGTGAGGAACAGCCAAGGAAGCCCTCACGACCTGGGTGGAGTGAGCCCTCACTCTGGGAGGATGCTGTTTGTCCTGACCGCGGTATGCCTCCAATATTGCCGAACAAATCCAACGGGTAATAGTGGACTCACAGGCTGGGAGCGCCTTTCGACGACCTTCAGAGATGACAAACAGGGAAATGGACTGACGAGAAAAAGCAGTCCTAGGAAGGTAGACTCGAATAGCTCTGACCAAATCCAGCTTGTGGAGGAACTTTTCCAGGGAATGAACAAGAGAAGGACATAGAGAAGGAAGGACAATGTCTTCATTGATGTGAAAAGCAGAAACTACCTTGGGAAGAAAGGGAGTGACGGGTCGGAGAAACTACCTTGTCCTGATGCAGGATCAGGAACGGAGGACGACAAAACAGTGCTGCTAGCTCAGAAACCCTCCTGATAGACGTGATGGCGATTAGAAAGGCCACCTGTCATGATCCAGTGTTGGATCTGGCGGTATTAAATTGACAAAGTGAACTTTGTCAATTTAATACCGCCAGATCCAACACTGGATCATGACAGTAAGAAAACTTGGCTCTCTCTGTGCTAAAGCTCCAGCACAGAGTCCAGCGACCGACTGCAGCCTTCCTCCTGAATAGCTGCCAAAAACTCCCTTCTGTGACTCCTTCCACACCAGGACTCAGATTGAGCTGAGTACTCTCTTCAGCTCCTTCCACCACCAAGGTTGGTTGCAAATGAACAACTAGCACCAACAGTGATTGAAAACCCCTGGCTGTCCTTTATAGAGCCTAACACCTGTCATGTAATTAACGTGCACATTAACCTAAAGCTAAGGTGCGATACCACTCACCACCACCGGGGACAGTCAAGACACCCTGAACCTGACAAAGTAAAAAAAGTTCACTTTGTCAATTTAATACCGCCAGATCCAACACTGGATCATGACACCACCTTCCATGACAGGAGAGAAAATGAGATCTTGGATGGGCTCAAATGGCGTGCATTGGTGGATGCCGAGAACGAGATTTAGATCCCATGGTTCTATCGGAGGATGCTAAGGTGGTGCCAGGTAGGCGACACCCTGAAGAAAAGTTTTCACGTGGGAACGGGAAGCCAGATCTCTTTGGAAGAGAATTGACAGAGCGGACACCTGACTTTTAAGGGTACTGAGCGATATGCCTGAGTCAAGACCTGCTTGAAGAAATCCAGGGATGGACGGAAGAGAAAAAGACATTGGAAACAAACTGTTCTCCTCAGACCATCGGAAGAAGGCCTTCCACCATCTGTGGTAGATGTGCGAGGATGCTGGTTTTCTCCTTCGCCTCATTGGGGGACACAGATACCGTGGGTGTATGCTTCTGCCGCTTGGAGGCTGACACTAAGTGAAAAAAAGGTTAGCTCCTCTGTCGTATACACCCTCGCCCCTATTGCGGGCGGAATTCAGTTTTTTGCTTAGTATCTTTGAAGGCACACGTGTCTGGGTTTCTCCAGACTTCATTTTGCCATGAAGATAAGACAGGGGCGACGGATCCTATTGAAAGGGTCCGATCTCCCCAAACCATCAACGGGCGAGCACGTGTTGAGTATCGTCTCCATGTATCCTCTCCCGCGACGTGGGACAAGATGCCGGACTTGGCCCTGTCCACCCCTAGGTATAGAAACCATGGGCTTGCACAGAGGCACAAGACTAGTCTGTGCGGCACCCACTGCTCCACCAACGCTTGACGGCTGTGCTGCAAAGCGGCGGACGGTCCCTCTCCTCACCCCCTGAAGGGTTTAGACAGAGCTAAGGTGCCTGCACCGTCCAGAATTTAGCCCCATCCCTTCTACCTGGTGTGCTAGATCGCATTCCAGGGAAGCTCCAGGCATCTTAGGGAGTGTAAGACAATCCTCCTTCCCTCTCCTGCCTCCTTCCGCCAGGCAGGGACGCTGGGTTCCGGCGGCACGGATCGCAGGGGGAAAAGGCAGAGGCCGCCAGCGCGCCCCCCCCCCCCCGCGGCGGGCATGCAAAATTTAGCCCGCTGCTTTGGCCGTGACTAGGCCACGGGCGGAAGTCCCGCCCCCGGTGTGACGTCATTTCCGGCGCTGCCCCCCGGGCTAGGGTGGACGCCGAACAAATTGAGCCCCCGGCTTCATCGCAGGGTAGGCCGAGCCCGGGAGAGGGACATCCCGGCCTACCCAGAGGAAAGCAACGCTGGGCAGCGGAGCGCAGAGGCAGCGGCAGGAACACATGGGGACAAAGGACGTGGTAAGTGTCGCACACGTTCCTTTATGCCGCATGCATTTCTTGTGGGGTTAGGTTGCCACAAGCACCGAGCCAGAGGCCTGTGACTCCGAACGCGCCCAGGAGCTCTCCCCTGCGACTGTAGCCAATATGTCCCCGGAGTGGGCCCTATCTCTGTCACAGTCCATGGTGTCGCTTACGAGAGCAATAGAGTCCCTTCTTGCCCCTGATAGGGGCAGGGACAGTGGCTCGCCGGCCTTAGAGGGAACCTCCACCTCACAAAAGCCCAGTCCATCCGGTGCCTTGACATTTGTACGCTCTGCTTCTCGCTCCCCATCACCAGTGGTTGATGGCGAGCAGACCTCAGATTGCGACTCGGACGAGCCCCTTTACCTGGACACTCCAGGGTCACGTGAAACAGTGGACAGCCTCATAGAAGACGTCAATCAAACCCTGGGGATTGAGGATGATCCCGCAGCGGCTACGGGGCATAAAGTGGCATTTAAACAAGTGAAGCACCCGCGCATAATTTTCTCCTCTCACCCGTCGTCTGAGGACATAGTGCAGCGGCACAGAGAACGTCCAGACAGGCATTTCTCGGGTCAAAAGGCACTCGAAACAAGGTATCAGTTTGCTCCCGACCTCCGTAAAAAATGAATGGAATCCCCGTTGGGGATCCTCCGGTTTCGCGCCTAGCCACTAAGACCCTGCTATCCGTCCCTTGGGTTTCCTCAATTAAGGATCCCACGGATCGCCTAATAGAGAGCTTAGCTCGCTCATGAGGCGTCAGGGTCAGCGCTTGCTCCCTCATTCACAGCAACTTGGGAAGCCAGGAGCAGGATCTACCTGCAGAGATTTCGGAGGTCGCAGGTCAGATGGCGGTGACCGGAGACTATGTAATCAATGCGTTTTGGGATGTGGACAATTGCTCGGCACTTGCTGCCGCTAATGCAATTCCTGTCAGAAGAGCTCTATGGTTAAGGACATGGCAAGCCGATCCTACTTCTTTGAAGTCCTTGACTTCTCTGCCTTATCAGTGCGGCCACCTATTTGGAGAGAAGTTGGATCAACTTATCTCCAACTCCACAGGAGGAAAGAACGGGTACTCCCTCAACAAAAGGGAAAATCGCTTTTTCGTCACCCGTTTTCAGGCACGGTTTAGGGCCTTTCGCAACCCCAGGTGGATTACAGCGGCCAATTCCGCCGCCTCAGGCCGCCCCAACCAGGATAGGGAGCGGCAGGTCTCATATACAGCCAACCCATGGGGGAGAATACATACTCAGCAGCTCAGATCGAGGGGATCCAGATCCCAAAGATCGGCGGCAGAATGGCTCGAGGCGTTTACCAGACGACACCGGCAAGGTGGGCGGCCGCCTACTCTGGTTTCACTATGTCTGGGTCAATGTCGCTCACGACGCATGGGGAAAGGAATCGGTGGCCTTGGGTTACACAATAGAATTTGTCAGATATCCTCCAAGACGGTTTTTTTTTTTCCCAGCTTCCCAGGGTGGATACCCAGGCAAGGGCTCTATTGGGAGCCATCTAATCGCTCCAGCACAACGGAGTCATTGTTCCAGTGCCAGAACACGAAAGAGCTCAGGGGTTCTATTCCAACCTTTTGGAGGTTCCCGAAAAGGACGGGTCTGTCAAGCCTGTTTTGGACCTGAAGCTTCTGAACAAATTCATCGGAATCAGACATTTTCGGATGGAGTCTCTCCGTTCGGTCATATCGGCCATGGAGCAGTGAGGATACTTGGCCTTAATAGACATCCAGGACGCATGTCTGCATATTCCCATTTTTCCCTTCACCCATGACAGCACCACCTGAGAGAGGGATCCGCCCCGCCAGGACAGGAACCTACTGAGACATAAGGGGCGGCACCTCTCCCCCGCTTCAGTTGGGTTCCTGTCCTGGAAGGAACCCCACTGTCGGCGGTGCCTGTCATGGGCGAAGAAAAGAAAATGAACCCATCCCCGTCCCGGCGCGGGAAGAACAGGTGTCTCACCTGTAGCTTCGGCCGTCGGGTGCTGGATGCGCAGTCCCCGGGCCCTCCGGGGTTCTGGGTTCGTGCTTCGTGCGGGCGCCGGTGGGATCCCCGGGGTCTGCGGGAAGCCCCCACCGCGCCGCCCTCCCCTCGCGCACTCCGCATCTCGATCCCCATAGCATGGGAGAGACGCTGGGTGCGCCGCCTGACGTCAGAGAAGGGCGACGGTATAATGGCGCCGGGTGCAACGCCGGCTTTCTGAAGCGGTCGGCCGGCGGTCGCAGGGAGGAGGGGAGAGACGCTCACCTGAGCGGAGGCGCGTCATTTAAAGAGGAGGCAGCAGCAAACGGGCGGTGCAACATGGAGTCAGAGCAGGAACGTTCAGCATCCCTGCCTCCCTCTCAGCCCTCTGGCAGAAAGCATGGAAGCCATTCCAGCAGCAGTCGCCCCAGCCGCAGGTCGGGGGACTCCTCAAGATCCAAAGAGCGCAGGTCACGTGCTCCGACGCAGCCTCCGAGTCCGGTACCCTTGATTTCGGGTGGTGAGTGATCTTCGTGAATGTTAGCATTATGTTAATAGGGGCTTCTGTTGTATGCTTCACCCTGTAGGAAAGACCCAGAAAAGCGGGAAGCAAGAAGAATAGGGATTGTGCTAAATGTAAATCTCCCCTAGCAAGAGATTGGCAAAAAGATCTCTGTGCTGCGTGCATTCAGCGGACTATGGCGGAGGAAGCGCCTAGTTTCGCAGCCAATCTGATATCTGCCCTAAGGTCGGAAATGGAAGGCTCAATTAAGTCCCTATTGAAAAAAGGGAAAAAAACTAGGAAGGATCCCCCTAGTTCCCCCTCGGATTCCGCGTCAATGTCATCTCAGGCGGAAAAATCATCCTCCTCAGACAGCGACATGGGTGGTAAACCATGTTTCCCCGTAGAAGACACAGACGCCCTCCTAAAGGCCATTAGAAGTACAATGGGCCTACAGGAAGAAAAGACGACTAAAACCATAGAGGACGTCATGTTTGGGGGGCTTCAGGAGAGGAAAAAACGAACCTTTCCAATAAACGAGAAAATCCAGGCACTTATTGAGAGAGTGGAAAAGGCCCGAAAAATCGGGGGCCCTTCCATCCACCTCCAAGAGACGATATCCCTTTGAGCATAAGGATGCGGAGTTATGGGACAAAATCCCCAAAATAGATGCAGCAGTGTCCAGGTCCTCCAAAAGGTCGGCCCTGCCCCTGGAAGACGCAGGGGTTCTTGGAGACCCGCTAGACAAGAAAGCGGACTCATATTTGAGGCACGCATGGGAAGCGACAGCAGGAGGACTAAAACCAGCGATAGCGGGCACTTGCACGGCACGCTCCATCATGATCTGGCTGCAGCAATTAGAAGAAAAGCTGGCTTCAAGGGTCCCAAGAGAGAAAGCAGCTTTTTTGGCCGATACCTCGGCGGACTCTATGCGGATGACAGCCAGGGCAGCGTCACTATCAAATGCTGCTAGACGCGCATTATAGCTTAAGGGCTGTCCAGGTGACCTTCAGTCCAAGGCCAAATTATGCTCTCTCCCCTGCGATGGTCGATTCTTGTTCGGCAAGAACTTGGACGATATTCTGGAGAAAGCAGGCGATAAGAAAAAAGGCTTCCCCAGATTCCCTATGGATCAGAGGAGACAGCCCTTTCGGATGGGGAGATTCAATAGGGGGCGTCCTCCCACTGACAGGAGAAGATGGGAGGATAAGAGAAAAAAAAATCGGGGTTTATGTTTGGTGGAGGCACCTCCACCTCAAAGAAGTCGCCACAGTGACGCCAGTATTCCAGTGGGGGGGAGTTTGGCACTCTTTTTCCAAGCTTGGGAAAAGATCTCCTCCAATGCCTGGATCCTGACCATCCTAACAGAAGTCAGCCAAAACCTGTGGTCGTCATCACACCCATCAGGAAGGTGACCGAAGAGCAGGTGGCCTTAGAAACAGAGATCCTGAGTCTGATAGACAAGCGGGTACTCGCCGAGGTACCACGCATAAAGGAAGGAAAGGGGTTCTATTCACCCATTTTTCTGATAAAAAAAACCAGATCAAACATTAAGGACAATCATAAATCTCAAACGGCTCAATCTATGGATAAGGAACTCGACCTTCAAGATGGAATCAGTAACTACGGCGGTGAAGCTGCTACACCAAGATTGCTTCATGGCCGTAGTCGATTTAAAGGATGCGTATTATCACATCCTAATCCACCCAGATTACCAGAAATACTTGAGGGTAGCACTTTATATTCAAGGCATACTAAGGCACTTTCAGTTCAGGGCTCTTCCGTTTGGCATATCTATAGCCCCGAGAGTTTTCACCAAGGTCATAGCGGAAGTGACAGCCTTTCTCCGGATTCACGACACGGTCATACCACCATACCTGGACGATTTTCTTATAGTGGGCAGCTCAGAGGACCACTGTACAGCGCAGTTGACCCGGGTGATCAACACCTTGCAGCAATTAGGGTGGATAGTCAATTTCAAAAAATCAAAATTGCAACCCCTAAAAAAAGACCTTCCCACGATTTATACTAGACTCAGAAAGGCAAGAGTGTCTGCTCCCAGAGTCCAAAATAGAAAAGGTGCAAAATCTGGCCTTGATGGGCCAAAACCAACCACGTATGACATTAAGAAGAGCAATGTCCCTGCTAGGTACCCTAACATCCTGTATTCCGGCGGTCAGGTGGGCTCAGTTTCACACCCGGCAACTCCAGGGGGAGATACTAACAGCACAAAGATCGCTAAGAGGGCGTTTAGAAGGAAAGCTGGAGCTTTCCTTAAAAACCAGAGACACTCTCAACTGGTGGATGGATGAGACAAATCTGACCTTGGGAATACCGTGGGACAGACAGATATTATCTTAACAGATGCAAGCTCCTCGGGGTGGGGGGCACACCTAAGGGGCATCATAGGTCAAGGTTCCTGGACGCGTCAAGAAAAGGAAGCATCCTCCAACCTGAGAGAACTGTGGGCAGTGAGCAAGGCCCTAAGTCACTTTATTCCGCTACTCCAGGGTCGAAATGTACGCTTCATGTCAGACAACAAGGTAGCGGTGGCATACATCAACCACCAAGGAGGGACAAGATCACACTCCTTAATGGAAGCGGCGAGAGACATTCTGAGCAGAGCAGAGGAACACCTACACTCCTTGACAGCCTTACATATAAAAGGGGCAGAAAACATAGAGGCAGACTTCCTGAGTCGCAATACCCTGAAGCAGGGGGAATGGGCGCTAAACCGGTCTATTTTTCAAAAAATAACTCCGCTTTGGGGGAAACTGGTGATAGACCTCTTTGCCAACAAGCACAACAGGCAAACAGAAAGAAAGGTTCTGCTCTCTAAACCCGAGAGAAAAACCATGGGCAGTGGACTCGTTGCACATCCAGTGGAACTTCAGGCTGGCTTATGCGTTTCCCTCAGAGGCTCTAATTCCAACAGTTGTCAGAAAAATCAGAAACGATCAAGCCAGGGTGATTCTAATAGCTCCATTTTGGCCAAAAAGGCCCTGGTTTGCTCTGCTACGAAGGATGTCCCTCTCCAGTCCATGGGTTCTGCCAGAAATCTACTAGCTCAAGGTCCAATATTCCACGCTCAGGTCAAAGGATTCCATCTGACGGCGTGGAATTTGAAAGGTCGCTTTTAACGGATAGAGGGTTCTCCCCCGGGTTGGTGGCCACCCTGCTAAAGAGTAGGAAACCAGTGACGACTAACATCTACGGCAGAACATGGAATAAGTTCCTGCAGTTCTTAGGTAGGCCGTTAGGAAAAGAACCCCCGATTAATGCCATCCTGGAGTTCTTACAATCGGGGTTGCAGATGGGGTTAGCAGTGAACACACTTAAAGTTCAGGTGTCTGCACTAGGGGCGCTCTACAACTGCAAATTGGCATCAAATAGGAGGGTAGACAGATTTATTAAATCCTGCCATAGAGCTAGGCCTATCCCAATACCCCAGATAGCCCCCTGGGATTTAAACCTGGTGCTAGAAGCCCTTACAAAAGATCCGTATGAGCCATTACATCAGCTACCCCTAAAGTTTCTGACCCTAAAAACAATCCTGTTAGTGGCCCTTACGTCAGCCCGCAGGATAAGCGACTTACTGGCTCTCTCAGTAAATCCACCTTATACGCAAGTCTTTCAGGATAGGGTAGTGTTAAGAACAGACCCCGCTTATCTGCCCAAAGTAGCATCAGATTTCCATCGGGGCCAGGAAATTGTCCTTCCATCTTTCTGCGAGAACCCAAAAAATCTGGGGGAGGAAAAATTCCATACTCTGGATGTTAAGAGAGCTCTCGTAGAATACATATCTATGACTAGCCAGTGGAGGAGGTCCCAGTCCCTATTCGTAGCTTTTCAGGGTGTCAGGAAAGGCTATGGGGTTTCAAAAGGGACTATTGCTAGATGGATTAGGGAGGCCATTAGTGTAGCCTACACAGCTAGTGGTATCCCGATTCCTGACGGCATCAAGGCTCATTCCACCAGAGCCGTGGCGACCTCCTGGGCTGAAAAAGCAGAGGTATCGATTGAACAGATTTGTAAGGCCGCTACCTGGGCCTCACCTTCAACCTTCTTTAAGCACTATAGGTTGAATCTATCCTCCTCTGCTGACTTAACCTTCGGTAGAAGGGTGCTGCAAGCGGTGGTCCCTCCCTAAAGTGTTTCGAAGTCTCCAAAAATCTCTCAGGTGGTGCTGTCATGGGTGAAGGGAAAACCACCATGGTTACTTACCGGTAGCCGTTTTTTCCGGAACCCATGACAGCACCCGTATATTCCCCCCCCTTTTTCACCATATGGGTGTGCACAATTAGTAGGGTGTTTTTTGAGTGTGTTGGATTAAACATGTAACTAACCGGGAAGTCCTCTCGGTGCTCTGTAACCCAACTGAAGCCGGGGAGAGGTGCTGCCCCTTATGTCTCAATAGGTTCTTGTCCTGGCGGGGCGGATCCCTCTCTCAGGTGGTGCTGTCACGGGTTCCGGAAAAATCGGCTACCGGTTTTCCTCCTCATCAGAGGTTTCTACGCTTCACCATCGGCGATCAACATTTTCAGTTCGTAGAGCTACCCTTCGGGCTAGCCACGGCTCCCAGAATGTTCACAAAGGTTATGGCAGTTGTCACGGCCACACTGCATTCTCGAGGCATAGTCGTCTTGCCTTATCTGGACGACCTCTTGGTCAAGGGCCCGTCAATACGGGCATGCGAGGAAAAGGTCAACATCACGCTAGATACTCTTGCCCGCTTGGGATGGTTGGCAATGCAAAGAAGTCATCCCTTGTGCCAGCTCAGAGGATCTCCTTCCTAGGAATGATCTTCGACACTGGCCGAGGGTTGGTAATTCTCCCTCAGGAAAAGGCGCTAGCTCTCCGGCAGGGAGTCCGGACATTTCGCCAACCAGTCCCCTCATACCATTCGATCCGGGATGAGGACTAGGGAAAATGGTGGCAGCAATGGATGCGATACCTGTCGCCCAGTTCCACCTTCGCCCCTGCAGCACGCCCTCTTGTCAGCCTGGGACAAGAATCCTTTCACGCTCGATCGGCGGTGCCGACTGTCCTCTAGTCAGGCAGTCACTCGGATGGTGGATAACCAGTTCCTCTCTGGCCCAGGGGAAACCTTTCCCCCTAGATCATTGGCTGGTAATGACAACCGACGCCAGTCTCCTCGGTGGGGGAGCGGTGTTTCGCCACCACACAGCCCAGGGACGGTGGTCGCCACAGGAGGCACGCCTCCCGATCAACTTATTGGAGATACGAGCAATTCGGCTGGCGCTGCAGAAGTTTCTTCAGTCTCTAGCAGGCCGCCCTGTCTGGATTCAATCGGACAACGCCACGGCGGGGGCTTGCATAAATCATCAAGGGGGCACCCGCAGCAGAGCAACCAGAGGGGGAGCTCGTTCTTCAGTGGGCCGAAGCAAACCACTCGGTGATTTCGGCGGTCCACATCCCGGGGCGTGGAAAATTGGGCGGCAGACTTTCTCAGCCGGCAGGATTTTGCATCCGGAGAGTGGTCTCTACATCTCGAAGTTTTTCAGCAGATTTGTCAACTGTGGGAAGCTCCGGATGTGGACCTGATGGCTTCCAGAGTGAATGCCAAGGTGGCCACATATGTCGCTCAGGCCAGGGACCCGTAGGCATTCGCGGCGTTCGCGTGGGTTCTGCTATTGAACCATTTTCGCCTTCCATTTTTCCCCCACTGTCACTACTTCCGAGAGTCATTAAAAAGATCAAGGCGGAAGGGGTGCCGGCGATCCTGCTGGCCCTGTCGAGCGTGGGACGCTGATCTAATGCAGCTGCTCGCCGACGTTCCTTGGCGCCTGCCAGAGCGCCCAGATCTACTGTCTCAATGGCTGACTTGCCACCCAAACTCAGGGACCCTGTGTTTGACGGCATGGCCGTTGAATCTTGGATTCTAACCCAGGCAGGGTTCGGGAGCGAGATGGTCGCTACAATGATTGGCGCCCGGAAGCCTGCTTCAGCACGAATTTACCACCACACCTGGAAGGTGTTCTTTGCTTGGTGTTGACACTGCAGTGTTTCCCCGCTGAGATTCTCGATCCCCAACATCTTGGCTTTTCTCCAGTCAGGCTTAGAGAGCCCGGATAGCTCAGTCGGTAGAGCATTAGACTCGGGCTTTGCCCAAGGCTCCCTCAGGAGACAAATATCTACTTTATCCGTCCTGTTCCAGCGCAGAATTGATACTAATTTGCAGGTGGAGACTTTTCATTCAGGGAGTCTCCCACTTGGTACCTCCCTAGAAGGCGCCTATGGACGCCTGGGACCTTAACATGGTACCAAGTGTTCTGCAGGAAGCTCCATTTGAACCGCTTCAGAATCTCTTTGAGGTATCTTACTTGGGAAGTGGTGTTCCTAGTGGCCATCACCTCCATCAGGCGGGGTTCAGAGCTGGCGGCCCTATCCTGCAGAGCTCCGCTCCTCACTTTCCATAGGGATAAGGTGGTCCTCCGACCAGCCCCTCCTTTTCGGCCGAAAGTCGTGTCCTCTTGTCACATTAATGAAGATGTTATTTTTCCTTCATTTTGTCCAGCACCGGTGCGCCATGTGGAAAAGGCTCTTTACACGTTAGTCCTGGTAAAAGCCCTCCGGAGGTACGTGTCGCGGACGGCACCCTTTCGTCAGATGGACACGCTGTACGTGCTCACCGAAGAGCGCAGGAAGGGACTCGCTGCCTCCAAATCGACCATAGCCAGATGGATTCGTTGGACGATTCAGGAGTCCTACCGCGATAGAGGCACGCCGATTCCAGCAGGGATCAGAGCGCACTCTACCCTGGCAGGGGGCGCCTTTTTGGGCGCGTCGGCACCAGGCTTCGACGGAACAGGTTTGCAAGGCAGCAACCTGGTCCAGCCTGCACACATTTGCCAAACATTACAATATCCATTCTCAGGCCTCGGCGGATGTGAGCCTGGGTAGAAGGATTCTCCAAGCAGCGGTGGCATACCTGTTAAACAAGAGGTGCATGTAGCTTGGATCGGTGAGTCAATTTCCCACCCATGGACTGCTTTAGGATGTCCCACGGTATCTGTGTCCCCCCAATGAGGCGAAGGAGAAACATGGATTTTTGTGATAACTCACCTTAAAATCCTTTTCTCCGAGACGCTCATTGGGGGACACAGCACCAACCTATTAGCCAGTTGGCTCTGTTTTTGTTTAGTTAATACGCATTTGTTTGTGATATAAGGGTGGTATTTTTCTGGACATGTTGTACCTGTATTAAAGCTGATTTTGTCCTACTGCTTTGGCACCAAACTGAGTTCCGCCCACAATAGGGGCGAGGGTGTATACGACGGAGGAGTAGCTAACCTCTTTTTTTCACTTAATGTCAGCCTCCAAGCGGCAGAAGCATACACCCACGCTATCTGTGTCCCCAATGAGCGTCTCGGAGAAAAGGATTTTACGGTGAGTTATCACAAAAATCCATATTTCTCACCCTAATCATGGATTGGATGACCTGGTGAGAAAAACCAGCTTCTTTTAGCTTCATTCTCAATGGCCATGCCGTAAAACTCAGACGGAGAACTCGGGTGGAAGAGGGGGCCTTGTGAGGGAAGATCCTTTGGGAGGAAGACACGGGCTTGGGCCTTGTCGATCTTCATACCCAGAAGAACCAGCCGCAGAGCTGGGATCAGGGAGGACTTCTCCCTTTTGACTATCCAGCCGAGACGGACCAGAGTGTCCAGAGTGATCTGAAGACTCTGGTCGCAGTCTCGGCGGGATGGCCACTTGATCAGAATATCATCCAGATAGGGGATTATGAGAATCCTCTTGGATCGAAGGATGGCCATGACCTTCGTGAACACCCTGGTGGCAGAAGCCAGGCCGTAGGGGGAGATCCGTGAACTGATATTGATCCTCCTGGATGCCAAACCGAAGGAATCTCTGATCCTGAACACAAACAGGAATGTGGAGATAAATATTCTGAATGTCTACAGAGCAAAGAAACTCCCCTATCTCCGTGGAGGCAGTCACCGAATATAGGGACTCCATCCTTAAATGGCGTATCCGAACGTGATGGTTCAAATGTTTTGAGGTCTAAAATTAGGCAAAGCGATCTGTCATTTTTTGGGACAACGAACAGACTGGAGTAGAACCTTGAAAACCCTTCGCGCCAGGGAACGGGTACGAGCACTCCTGTGCATAGAAGAGAAGAGACGCCCTGAGGAACCCCCTGGGGCTTGGGACGGGAGCTTTGGTGGGCGAGACAGAAAGAAACGTCCTCCCGGGAGGGAAGAAAAATCGATCTTGCAATCGGACGTAACTATTTCTCTTACTCAGGTGTCGTCGACCACTGGCGACCATACGTCCCTGAAGAGAAGGAGTCGGCCTCCCACCCTGGAAAGATTTCCAGGTGGGGGTGACCCGTCACTTAGAGGATAACCTGTGAGAGCGCGACCCAGAGGGCTTGGAGGAGTGGCCTTTTGGCCTCCAGTGAGGTGCCTGATTGAAGGATAGTTTACTTCGTTCCCTTGAGGTGGCCGAGTGTTCTTCCCGGGAAGGAAGTCCCTGAAGAGGAGAGAGGTCGAAAAGAATGAAAGGGCAGGGACCCCTTCCTATTGAAAGGATGTTTAGGCCTGAACTTAGGAATAGATTTACTCTCTCCCCCCCCCCCACCCCCAGTAGCGTCCAAAATTATCTGGTCCAGTCTGGACCCAAAGAGCCTGGAACCCTGAAAGGCCAGGTTAGTGTGAGACTTCTTAGAGGTTGGATCTGCATTCCAAGCCTTCAACCATCTAAAGAGGCGGCCAGAAGATATTTTCCGGCGTGAGCAATCTGGTCTGCCAAATCTGCCAGTTCCTCCAGAGGAGCTGCTGCTACGATGCCTTGGCGAAGTATATTGGCCCAGGCAGAGAGAGACTTTGCCACCCAGATGGAGTCGAAGTTGAGGCAGAGAGAGGCACCGGTCGCTTCAGAGACGCATCATCTGGTAGAGAAAGAGCTGTCTTAGAGGACAGCCGAGGAACCCGCGGGTCCACCTCTGGGGACTCTGCCCATTTGCCGACAAGATCTGGGCTAATGGGATACAGGATGTCTAGCTGTTTTCTTCCCGGGAAACTCGTTTCGGGATGTTCCCAGTGTTTAGCCATAGTTGCTTCAAACTCTTTGCGATAGGGTAAGGTCCGAGGAGGACGTTCTACCCGTTTGAAGGAAACTGAGTGCTCTTGAACAGGGACCTCGTCCTCTTTTAGTTTGAGCGATAGCCAAAATAAGGCTATCTACAATGTCTGGCATTTTTTTTGAAGCCTGGTCTGAATCAGACTCTGACCCGGACTGGGAATCCATATCTGACCCAAATCCCGGATGGGGAGAGGGTGGCATCCTGGAGGATGCAGAGGGGTCTGGAGAACTGGATTAGGAGCTAGAGAGAGCCCGCTTCCTAGACCTTTTATCTGATCTGTCCCTGCGAAGGTCATGGTCAGGTGCGTGCGAATCACCCTGGGAGGCGATCGGAGCACTGGTGGCGGCAGATATTGAGGAAGATGTTCCAGGCCCTGTACCAGGGACATGGCAACAGCTCACTCCGGAGGAAGGGGTGTGCTCTCATCCCAGGCGTTTGGGTGCTCCTGTGGGGCAGACCTGTTGGAAGGACTGCACGATCTGCAGAAAGGAAAGGGCTGACCGGAAGACCACTTCAATTTACAGCGGGCACAGGTGTAATGAATCAGTGGGCTTAGAGGAAATATGAGAAGTCCCTGCAGAGTTGGCTGGAGGGGCGCTGGACAGGCGGAAAATGGCCGCGGCAGGTCCTTGTTGAGGGATGCAAAATCAAAGGGGTCTGCATGCGCAACGCTGCTAGGAAGTCAGAGAGGAGCAAGGAGCTGCTGGGAGTGCCCTGCCCCTGTTAGGTACAGGAGTGAGGATGGGTCCTGCCTGCGCCGCTGGGAGAGGAAGCCTACCTACCTGGCAGGTGAGTCCACGATTCCTTTTCACATCAGGTGCCCTTGGATGAGGGGGGTCACTGGCATCAGGGATCCTGACGGCATCATCCCCTTGCAAGAAGGGGGGGGAGGTCACCGCTGGTGACCACCGTCTTCCTCTCAGCCATCTCCGAGGAGAGGGGTGAGGTAGGGAAAAGGCAAGGACTGGCCACCGGGAATCTCCCTGAAACACCCGTAAGGGCCTGTGGGTCCGAGAGTGGGCAATGTGGGTAACACCACACTGCTCTCTCGGTTGCATACGTATGGGAAAACAGGGTGAGACATATTACACCCTGTTACCCTAGAACAGTGTTTCTCAACTCCAGTCCTCAAGACCCACCAACAGGTCATGTTTTCAGGATTTCCTTAGTATTGCACAGGTGATGGAATTAATGCTTGAGAAGGTGTTGAAATCACCTGGTCAATGCTAAGGATATCCTGAAAACTTGACCTGTTGGTGGGTCTTGAAGACTGGAGTTGAAAAACACTGCCCTAGAACGAAGAACCTGAAAGACAGAGGGAAAAGATTAAAACGCACAAAACAGGGAACCTGCAAAGGAGAAAACGGCAGATCGAGGTCCACCTCCTAAAAACACTAAGCTAAAACTGAGTTGCTTTGTGCCTGTCCATGGGTGTACACTGCTGGGGAGGAGCTATTTTTCTTTTTTTGCTTAGTGTCAGTCTCCTAGCGACAGCAGCATACACCGCATGGTTACCGGTGTTCCCCAATGAAGCGATAAAGAATATAGAAATAGTTTTTGCATCACCACATTTTGAGAGCTATAATTTTTCCATATTTTGGACCTCAGCGTCATGTGAGGTCTTGTTTTTTTTGCGGGACAAAACGAGCTGACGTTTTTATTAGTACCATTTTCGGGCACATGGTATTTTTTGATCGCTTTCTATTCTGATTTTTGGGTGACAGAATAAGCAAAAACCTGCAATTCATGAATTTCTTTTTTTGTGGTTGTGGAGGGTTTAATACCGTTACTTGTGTGTGGTAAAATTGATAAGGCGATTTTATTCTTCTGGTCAGTACGATTATAGCGATGCCTCATTTATCATTTTTTTAATGTTTTGGCGCTTTTATGTGATAACTATTTTATAGAAAAAATAGTCACATTTTTTTTCTGAGAGCGATAACTTTTTTATTTTTCTGCTGATGAAGCTGTATGGCGACTTGTTTTTTGCAGGACTAGATGACTTTTTCTACGGTACCATGTTTATTTATATCCGTATTTTTGATCGCATGTTATTCCACTTTTTATTCGGTGGTATGATGGTAAAGCATTGTTTATTGCCTTGGTTTTTTTATGGTGTTCACTAAAGGGGTTAACTAATGGGTCAGTTTAATTGGTTGGCTCGTTGCGGACGTGGTGATAACAAATGTGTACTTTTGTTTTTTTCATTCAAATATTTATTTAGAGAGAATATATTGATTTTTTTTTTTTTTTTTTTTAAATTTTTAAAAAAAAATATTTTTACATTTATTTTAACTTTCTCTAGTCACCTTCCACGACAGCCACCTTGGAGGTTGTCTCCCCGCACTAATAAGGGACAGGAACACAGAGGTTAAATAACCCTCCCCTTCCTACTACCTCAGTGTTTTTCCTGTCCCCTATTGGGGCATGAAGAGGTCACAAGGGGCTGCCGTGGCTAGCGAGCGGAGCCCTAGATCCTTACCAAAAGCTGGGCAGCCGAGGTCGGGGGGTTCTCTTCTCCTCCATGCGCTGCTCCCGTCTCCACCACCGGTGTGACTCGGGACATGACCGCCCCTCCCGCGCCCTCCGGGGTTAAGCGGGGCGGTATGGTGCCTGCCGGGGTCCTGCACAGCTCCCCGGCGTCCTTCCTCCTTCCAGCGCTGCATGGGGAAGCCGCGTGCGCCAGAGGGGGCGGGCAGTAGACTGGAAGTAGCGATGACGCGCACTTCCGGTTTGCGGCCTCCGGCGTCCTGCAATGGGGAAACGCGCGCCGGTACCCGGGGGACCCGGGAAATGGCTCCAACAGCGGGCGGGGTCGACCATCGTCCTCCCCAGGGACAGAGGAGGGAGGAGCACCAGAGAACGAACGCCAGCAACACCCTTAAAAAGGGTGCAGCAGCTCCAGGTAAGCGCAGTGTGTCTGTGGTGTGACGGACATGGATGGTGAGAAGCCCTCAGCTGCAGCATCTTTGGAGCGCAGCGTCTCCCCCCCTCAGTGAGTAGCAGGGCCAGGTCCCTTGTCTGTCAAAATACGGTGGCACAGGTCTGAGTAAGCCTTCTCCTCTTCTTGCAGGAAGACAAGGCCTCTGCCCCTAAAAACCCCCGCAAGTGTGGTATTTGTGGTGCCAGGTTTCCTTCTGACTACGGAAAGAAGTTATGCCAACCCTGTGCGCAAAATATCCTGCGTACCGAACAACCCTCCCTGTTTGACAGCATAAAGACTCTCATTAGGCAGGAGGTTCAGACCTCCATAGCAGCCCAGACCCATGAGGCCCAGGGTCCTGCCACAGAAAAGAGAAAAAGGGCACTCGTGGAGGCTGACTCAGACGGGGAAAGGTCCGTTTCTCCGGATCGGAGGATATTTGGGAAAATGAGGGCTCCACGTCCACCTCCAGCCATGATAAAAAAAAATATTTCTCCTCAGAGGATATGGAGGAGTTAGTATCCATGGTGAGAAATACCATGGGATTAGAGGAGGAGGAGGCGATCAAGCTCTCAGTCCAGGATGAGATGCTTGGAGGATTGAAACCCAGAGGTAGAAAGGGTTTCCCAGTTCATGAGGTTATAAAGGATTTAATAGCTCAGGAGTGGTCCTCCCCCGAGAAGGCACTTACTGTGCCCTCTGAGCTGAAAAACCGGTTTCCCCTAGAGGGTGATAGTTCTGTTTGGGAGATCCCTAAAATAGACGTCGAAGTATCTAGGGTCACTAAGAAAACGTCCTTACCCTTTGAGGATGTTTCCCAATTGAAGGATCCAATGGATCGCAAAATAGAGAGCCATCTTAAAAAGTCCTGGGAGGCCTCTACGAACCTGCTGAAAGCAAATATTGCATCCACCTCCATGGCCAGGTCTTTGTTTTTCTGGCTACACACGTTGGAAGACCACCTATCGGGGGGCACTCCAAGAGAGGAAATCCTAGACTCCCTATCAATCCTCCAGAAGGCAACAGGGTATTTGGCTGATGCCTCAGGAGAAACGGTACGGGTGGCAGCAAGGTCCCTTGTCCTTTCAAACTCGGCCAGGAGAGCCTTGTGGCTGAAGTCATGGGGGTGTGATATCACCTCCAAGACGAAACTGTGTGCTTTCCCCTTCCAGGGACACCACGTGTTTGGGCCGGTCCTAGATGACATCCTGGAGAAGGCCTCAGACAAGAATAAATCACTGCCAGAACAGAAATCCACCAAAAGGCGGTTTTTTCGTCCCTCAAGAGAGCAGACCTCCCAGAGGCCATTCAGGGGAAAGGGCAAGACGGGTCGATGGAGCTACCCGAAAGGGGGTAAAGGAAGAAACATTCTTGTGCCCCAACAGCAGCAGCCCCCAGAGAAGCAGTGACTCCCAGGTAGGGGGTCGACTCACACAGTTTCTCGCCCTATGGCAGGCCACGACCTCGAACCAGTGGGTCCTGCACACTATACAATATGGGCTGAGGCTGGAGTTCAAGCACCCCCCCCCCCCCCAAACGCCCTAAGAATTACCCCGGCACAGTCCCCAAGTCTGCAGAAAATATTGTTACGTCAGATAGAAGAACTCCTATGGGAAGAAGTGGTCTCATATGTACCTCCGCAAGAAGAGGGCAGGGGACATTATTTTCGCCTGTTCCTGATTAGAAAAAAAAAAAAACCCTCAGGAAAACACAGTCTCATAATAAACCTAAAGCCCCTGAACCACTTCATCAAGTACCGAAGGTTCAAGATGGAATCGGTGAAGTCAGCGATCCCGCTCATTTGGCAAAACTGGCAAATGGCTACGATAGATCTAAGGGACACGTATTACCACGTTCCCATTCATCCAGATCACCGGAAGTTTTGCGGTCTCCCACGACCGAGGAATCAGCCACCTCCAGTTCAATGCCCTGCCATTTGGGGTATCCCCAGCACCTAGGGTATTCACGAAGATCATGAGGGAAGCAGTCATCTCTATCCGGCTTCAGGGGATATGCATTGTGCCGTATCTAGACGATCTGCTGATCGTTGCACCATCGGTAACCCGGCTGAACCAGGTCGTATCAAGAACTCTACAGATACTCGAAGGCCTAGGGTGGATACCGAATCTCCAGAAGTCGGCCCTCTATCCTTCCCCGAGGAGGAAATTCCTGGGGATCCTCTTGGATTCGGAGAAAAGAACCTCCTTTTTCCCCGAAGATCGGCAAAAAGACCTTCGGCAAAAAATAATCAGGTTCAGAGACCAAAGGGCGCCAATGTTGAGGGACGCCATGTCCATCCTGGGTTCCCTGACGGCGTGCATTCAGGCGGTATCCTGGGCACAAGCTCATACACGAGTCCTCCACTCATGTCCTGATGAACGCGAGGAAGTATCCGAACAACCTATCAAAAAAGGTTCTGCTTCCAGGACATGTAAAAGCGGCTCTTTAGTGGTGGCTGAGTTACTGAAACCTGAGACGAGGAGTAAGTTGGGATCAACTTCCTCTAAAAGTACTATGTACCGATGCCAGCCTGAGGGGCTGGGGGGCTGTGGTCGAGGATTCATACTTTCAGGGGCAGTGGCCCCAGAACATAAGATCCGGATCTTCAAACCTAAGGGAGTTGACGGCGGTGGAAGAGTCACTGAAAGCCGCATTAGCCCTGGTCAAAAACCATCATGTTTGGATATACTCCGACAACGTGACCACGGTGGCATATCTCAGACACCAAGGGGGCACAAAGTACCACAGTCTAAAGAAGGTAGCAACAAGAATCTTCCTCTGGGCAGAGAAGCACCTGTTATCCATTTCCGCAGTACACCTGAAGGGGTCGGAAAACATCAAAGCAGACTTCTTGAGCAGGAAGGACGTCCATCCAGGAGAATGGTGTCTGAACCATGAGGTCTTCCAGACCCTAGCCTCAAGATGGGGAGACCCAGAAGTCGACCTGTTCGCGAATGCGCAGAATACAAAAGCAGCGACTTATTTCTCCCTCAGTCCCACGTACGGAGCCCAGGGGACGGATGCATTTGCCCATCCATGGATCTTCAGACTGGTCTACGCTTTTCCTCCAATCCCAATGCTGGCAAGAACGTTACAAAAGATAAGAGCAGACGGAGTCACAACGATCCTAGTGGCTCCCATGTGGCCAGGGTGGAGCTGGTACAGCGCTCTGTTGGACATGGCCCAAGAAGGTCCCTTGCTTCTACCCCAAAGGACCGACCTCCTGTTTCAGGGTCCCTTACTACACCCGAACCCGACCAGGCTACGTCTAGCAGCTTGGTTATTGAAGCCAATATTCTGAAGGCTAAAGGGTTGTCTGATGAGGTAATTCGGACCCTTCAAAAAAGTAGAAAGCCGGTGACGAATGCAATTTATGGCAAAATATGGAAAAAATTTTGTTCCTGGGGCCCCTGACCCCTCCCATCCAAATATTGCCCAAATGCTAGACTTCCTGCAGAAAGGGTTAGAATCTAGGCCTTACTCCAAGTACGTTGAAAGTACAGGTATCTGCCCTTAGTTCTTATTTTGACCAAGACCTAGCCAGACACTGCTGGGTCAAGCGATTCATGGTAGCGGCAGGCAGGATTCGCCCTTCACTCCCTAATCGGGTTCCCCCCTGGGATCTTAATTTAGTACTCAACAGCCTAACACAGGCCCCGTTTGAGCCCCTGTCAGAAATTTCATTAAAGATTCTTACACTCAAAACAGTGTTTCTGGTGGCAATCACATCGGCTAGACGGGTGGGAGAGCTACAGGCCCTATCAGTACAGGAACCTTACCTCCTACTCAATTCACACAGTATAGTACTGCGTCTAGACCCCTCCTTTTTGCCCAAGGTGGTGTCAGACTTTCATAGAAGCCAGGATATCGTGTTGCCCTCATTTTGCCCAAATCCTTCTAATCCGAAGGAGGGAAGGTTTCATACCCTGGACGTTAGCAGGGTAGTTCTCCGCTACCTCGAGGCAACCAGGGATTGGACAATCGATCAGAACCTGTTCCTCCAGTATTCAGGAAGAAACAAAGGGAAGAAAGCGGCAAAGAACACGATAGTGGGCTGGATCAAGCAGTCCATCTCCCTGGCATATTCCTGAAGACATCTCTCTCCTCCTGAGTCGCTAACAGCCCACTCCACTTGATCAGTCGCTACGTCCTGGGCAGCAAGGGGGAATACGTCTTCGGAGCAGATATGCAGAGCTGCCACCTGGTCCTCTGTGCACACCTTTACTAGACACTATAGACTGGATTTCAATAGGGATCTGACGTTCGGCAGACGCGTCTTGCAAGCCGTAGTCCCTCCCTAGAAAAATTAACGTTGGCATGACTCCAAGGTGGCTGTCGTGGAAGGTGACTAGAGAAAATAGAATTAGACTTACCGGTAGTTCGGTTTCTAGGAACCTTCCACGACAGCACTAATTTCCCTCCCTATACTATGTTTGCCTGATGATTCCTGCTCTACTGGCGCTAACTATTCATGCTAGTATGTCAGAAAAAACACTGAGGTAGCAGGAAGGGGAGGGTTATTTAACCTATGTGTTCCTGTCCCCTATTAGGGCGGGGAGACAACCTCCAAGGTTGCTGTCGTGGAAGGTTCCCAGAGACCGAATTACCGGTAAGTCTAATTCTATTTTTTTTTTTTTTTACTTTTTCCTAACTTTTTTACTTAGATCCACTAGGGAACAATCATTTTTTGCAGGCTGATGGCTTCTATGGCATGCAGATGAAGCCGCATCTGCTCGCCATATAAGATGTCAGTGCTGCATTGTCATAGAGAGAGACTTACTGGTTATGCACTGTGCATGATCAGCAAGGTTACTTCGCTCTGGTGACCCGGATGTCGTCATGATGACATCCGGATCACCATGGCAATGATTGGGACCCGGTGTCACACCACAGGGTCTCCGATCCAAAGGCAGATAGGCTGTTAGCCCCTGTGCTAGCTCCCGAATGCTGCGATCTTGTTACAGCACAGTATTTCGGGGCTTAAAGTGCTGGGAGTGGTGTGTGACCGCTCCCGGCACCTAGTGCCAGGTGTCAGCTGTGAGAATCAGCTGACACCCGGCCGCGTTCCCCCTCTGAGCACGGCCGGTCACTTAGGCGTGCTATTCTGTCCATGGTCAATTTGTGCCAGGACACATGGACGGAATAGTACGTCTGATGTCAGAAAGGGGTTAAAGCTGTAACCACACATTCAGGTTTTTGAGCCCAAACCAGAAATGGATTCTAAAGGAATGTGGAACATCAAGGACTGCCTTATATTTCTCCTTCCCGCTGGATTTGTTCCATTCCTACCTTTGGCTTATAAACTTTTTTTATTATTGTGTTTTTTTTTGTTCTAAACCTTTTGCATATTCTGTCTCTTTTTAGTCTGATTATCACAGATGTACCATTCCTCTGTGAGCAGTTGGAGGTTGCAGGTCACAGTGCAGCAGCTGTATGTGAAGTGACAGGCTGCTTCACATCCAGCGCTTGTTATTTCTAATATTAAACCACTAGAAAAAAAAAGCTCTCATTCTCCAGAAAGCCTTCTGCGGCGTATCTAACATTACATAACACACACGTGGCCCTGTCTGCTGGACTCGCTGGCCTGCATTGCTGCTGTTTTCTGAGGGAATTCAACACCGTATTAATTTTGAATATAGACCTAAGCTCGAAGAACAATTTGTAAACTAGAGAGGAGCCTTGCTAGTATCAAGCATTTGAATAAAATAAGATCAACCTTTATTGCAAAATATCTAAAAACAAGACAACCACACAGATTAACCAACAACCAACCTTGTCGCCTATTATGGCCCTACGCTGGGACCCTGATGATGACCACCTAGCAGCGGAGGTTGGCACCCTAAACACAATCGAGATTGGCGCCCCCGCTCCGCGACGGCTGAACCCTGATGCTCCTAATTAACCCTGGACTAGTGCTGCAAACAGTCACTGATTTGCCCAGGAAAAGAGTGTAAAGGTATTGCCAATGTAGGTAGTCTAATAGGCAACAATAGAAAAGGGGAAAAATGTGCTGTAATCACAAGACATAGTGACATGAGCAAACAAATGAGTACCTGACTAAACTGTTCCCTGTGACTGAACACCTTCCTGTCAGCGGAGGTTGGCACCCTACTGGTCAGTTGAATGGCACCCCCGCTCCATGACGGCTATCCCTTAAATCCCTGATATAACTCATATTAAGATAAGGGTAGCAAATTAATAAATTATTGGAAGGTACATTTTAAACCTATGGTCCATTTGTGACCCATATGGAAAAAAGATTATAAATCATATTGATAACAGTAAATGGTACTCAAGGTTAGTAGTTGATGAAGTTGAACCTCTACGCGTTTCTCATAATAAGGATCATCAGGAGGTAGATAGTCAGATGCTGTGTGAAAAATGACCAAAATCCCCCATATATATAGACTCAGCAGTTCCCAGGACAGCCAATGAATGAAAACTCCTCCTCCATAACATAGATGTCCCATTAATATGATGTAGCCAAATGGGGCTGAAATATAGGCTAAAACCTACAAATGGCCGTATACTCCTGCTCTATAAACCAAAAGAAAGCTTTGTAAGACAGGCTATGTAGTCTGTGATAGGTAGATACAACCATCAATCACATTAACCACCAATAGATTATGAACTGCTGGGCGGTGGTGGTCAGCGTGCATTCCACCTGGAGCGCAGATCAACTCTCAGCTGTTGTCTAGCACTGCTAGGAAGCGATGACGCTGAGTGCGCTTCCTGTTTCCAAGTGAGGGCGCGGGTCTGCAAGACACTGCACATGTCGGCAGCGTTTCTATAAACATAAAGCAAGTTACCGCCGCTACCGCACATGCCCAGAACGTTACCAGGGCAGCAGAATACCACGCACACGCCACTAATCATTGATAGATAAGGGCGCATGCCCAGATAATCCCTGTCTTTAACGCCTGCACGAGATGTCTCTGCAAATAAAGGATAACTTGGTGCACAGTTTCTTCAGGAGAACTAATCCAGCAGGTACATGGCTCCACTGACAGGAAGGTGTTCAGTCACAGGGAACAGTTTAGTCAGGTACTCGTATTTGTTTGCACATGTCACTTTGTCTTGTGTTTACAGCACTTTTTTATGCACCTTTTCTATTGTTGCCTATTAGACTACCTACATTGGCAATACCTTTACACTCTTTTCCTGGGCAAATCAGTGACTGTTTGCAGCACTAGTCCAGGGTTAATTAGGAGCAACAGCGTTCAGCCGTCGCAGAGCGGGGGCGCCAATCTCGATTGTGTTTAGGGTGCCAACCTCCGCTGCTAGGTAGTCATCATCAGGGCCCCAGTGTAGGGCCATAATAGGCGACACAATTGGTTGTTGGTTAATCTGTGTGGTTGTCTTGTTTTTAGATATTTTGCAATAAAGGTTAACACTTATAAAATGCTTCCTCATTTTGTAAAATATTACTTTTTTTTTTCCTCGAGACTAGAAACAATTGTGGGTAAGAAAAGTTATTTTCGGCAATGAGTACGGTAATGTGTTTAGACAAGCTGCTGGATTCTGCAGCCTGGAAATCATCCAGTGATAACTTGATGACAAGACACATGTAGTTCAGCCAGAGTGGGGATGTCCCCTTCCAAGAAGGTGTTATATTTACATACCATAAATGCCATGTGGAGAAAAGTATATGCCGCCACCACATTCCACCTTCAGGAGCTCTTATGACCTCCAGTTCTACATCAATAGACATTTAATATGGAGTTGGTCATTGCTTTGCAGATACAACAGCTTCCACTTGTCTTGGAAAGATTTTTACTTGATTTTGGAGGCATATGTGGGAATTTTTGCCTTTTCCTCCAGAAGAGCCTTTGTGAGGTCAGACACTGATGTCTGGGAGTCTGCCCAACTCACAATATATGTTTATAGTTTATCTCAAAAGTGTTGGATGGCGTTGAGATCAGGCAGGTCATGTTCTTTTTTCCAAATCTTTATGGACTTTATGCACTAGGCACAGTCACAGGCAACAGAAACGGACCTTCCCCAATCTGTCCCCACAAAGCCAGAAGCTACTATTGTCCACAATGTCTTATGTTGAATTATTAAGATTTCTCTATTTTTCTCAGGCAAAAGCAGAGGTCCCCTAGACCAGCGACTGAGCCAAACAGTGTATTGGTGTTTCTACCAGGTAAGAGTAATGGAGGACTGGTATCCCGATTGTGAAGTCCGGCTTATACAGAGCTGACGGTATTAGAGTGCCTCTTCCTTACGGTACAAGGATAGAATATTCCTAGATCAGCCAATTTTCAGGAACAAGTAATGCAGGCAGTAGTGAAAATGGGCAATGATGAAGCTTTTGGGGTAAATGGCCTTCCAATAGAAGTATTAAAATGTTTTGAGGGAGAATTATTACCACATTATTTTGAAATGATTAATAATGCCTTTTCAATGGCATCACTTCCAAGCTCACTATATGAGGCAATAATTGTGGTGCTGTCTAAAGAAGGGAAAGATGAACTACCTGATTTGTTCAGGCCGATAGTGCTTTTCACATCGGATGTTAAAATTCTGACCAAAATTCTTGCCTCTAGGCTGAGCACTGCGATCGAGTCAGTAAATCATTTGGGCCAGGTAGGATTTATGCCCTGCAAGTCAACAGCTATAAGTTTGCGCTATCTTTTTTTTTTTTTCAATTTGCAGGCGTCACTGGTGAATCCTAAATAAAGAGAAGTAGTATCTCTGGACGCCGCTAAAGCTTTTGATAGTGTAGAGTGGAGTTAAAGGGAACCTGTAACCTTGATTTTCAGCTATAAGCTGCGGCCACTGACTTTCGGGGCCTATCTACAGCATTCTGTAATGCTGTAGATAAACCCCAATCTAACCTGAAAGATGAGAAAAACAAGTTTTATTATACTCATCGGGGGCGGTCCGGTCCGATGGTTGTCGCAGATCCGGGTCCGGTGCCTCCCATTTTCATGCAGTGTCCTCATCCTCCTTGTTTCGTGTCACGACTCCTGCGCAGGCGTACTGATCTGCCCTGTTGAGGGCAGAGCAAAGTACTGCAGTGTGCAGGCGCCGGGAAAGGTCAGAGAGGCCCAGATCAGTACGCCTGCGCAGGAGCCGCGACACGAAGCAAAGAGGATGACGACATCAGATGAAGATGGGAGGCGCCGGACCGCCCTGCGTGTGTATAATAAAAATTGTTTTTCTTTCAGGTTAGATCGGAGGCTTATCTACAGCATTACAGAACTCTATCTCTTATTCAATTTGGTGGTCCTACAAGAAATGGGTTGGAATGTGTGCGCACTTGAAATGTACTACTATTTGGACTAAGCCCAATTTTAAGAAATTGTAAAGGTTGCAGGGGTTTGGGACACGGAAAAGTGAGGGATTTAAACGTCTACATCAATTATACATGGAAGGGCACTTTTGCTCATTTGAATATATAACGCAAACTTGTATTTGGATAGCTCTGAATTTTTCAGAGATTTTACAATTGCTACACGCCGTTAGAGCCCAGGAGTCTCTCAAATTTGACCATTTCTTTTAACTGGACTCGGTAATAACTGCAGAGTAAAAGAGGTCTTATCTCCCTGATGTATAATTCTCTGCTATTTAAAGATTTAGGGAGATTTTATGGTTATAATTAAACCTACCGTATATGGGAAAGGGATATTGGATTAGTCACTCAGGGGGAGTGGGAGGATATCCTGTAGTCAAAAGGAAAAGCATCTATAAATACTACCCAGAGAATATCTGAATTGCTTCTTATACACCGAGCCTATAGGACTCCTAGAATACTATTTAGAGTGGGTATTAGGGTGGATGATCGGTGTCCATGCTGTGGAGAGGAAGGGGCAGATTTAGTCTATATGTTCTGGTACTATACTCATCTAACTGGGCTGTGGGAAGATGTTGGTAAGCTGATCTTAAATGTTTTTAATATTCATATTTCTCTTGCTCCCAAGGTATGTTTGCTTGGTATGTGGGGAGGTTAGAGGTTCGCCCCCTATACAATTGGCAATAGCCGAGATTCTATATCACACTAAAAGACTATAGCTCGGCGTTTGTTGACAAACATCCTCTATTAATAGAAGGGGTAGTGAGAGGTGTAAAAATTACTTTTCTAATGGAAAAAAGGGTCTGTATAAAAAAGCTAAATTGGGGATACGATGGGGGGGGGGGGGGGGGGCGGCGTTCAATTAAAGGCTCAAGGGTGGTGTTGGATGAGTTGGCCATAGACCTAATATTTAATATGCTTGTTCTTTAATAGCAATATAATAGGTCGGATAGAAGGTAGTTTATGGGTTGTGTAGTTAATGATACTTTTGGTATTTGTATTTCGAGGCGGAACGTTAGGCTTATACAAATTCAGATGTATACCGAGAAAAGGGGAAGGGTTTCTGGTTGGGAGGAGATGGGGGGAGTTCTTGAAATCCTGGAAAAGTGATGTTTTATTTTCTGTATCAAAACAGTCTGTAAGATTTGTTTGTGTTAAATAAAAAATGTTTTTTGTAAAATAAAACAAAGCACCTCACCCTTTTTGATAGAGTTGCATTTCCCATCATGAATTCAAGAATATCTTTCCTGAAAATGCTGCATTGATCCTTATAGTAAACATGAATAAAGTGAGAGCCGGTTGTCACTATTTCCCTTTTTAGGTGGCTGTGCGCCTACAAGTCGGTGCTATGTCACACTAGGTGGGAACATATATTCGATTTGTCCTTTAATTATTATATATTTTTTATACTTTATTCATGCTGCCCAAACGTATTTGCAGACTGGTATGCTTTTCTCTGAAACACTGGCGTTTCATACATGATGTAGTTAGAAGATCCGGCAGAATACCATAGGAATATGGTAGGCATGGTATTAAATAAGGAACTTGCCCATGATTCGGGGCCCATATGACAAAAGCTAGAAAAAAATTTGGTTCAAGGCCCAATTCCCCCCCTCCCACTTGTCCCCAGATGATGCACTAATTGTGATGCCCAGCTGTCCAATGGAATTAAAGGGGAAGGGTCCTCCAGCCGCACCTACATGGGTTAAATTCAGTCGCTCGGGGTCAGTGTCTTCCTTTTCTTCCGGCTGACCCCTGGAAGCTTTTGTGCCCCGAGGAACCCCCTGCAGCCATGTTTAAGGCCCTGACGGAGGCCCTGCAACGGCGAGCAGCACAGGAAGATGAGTACTGGCTTCAGGCCCTTATCACTGGCCTAGGCGCTCACCTCCCTGAGCCCTCTTTTGACCCCCTGCCCGTGCCTTCGGCTGGGCCTTTGGTGTCGACTTCCTCCCCCTGGGCACCATCCACTCCCGCCCCCTCCTGATCTCACCTTTGTCCGTGCTGCCCTGATGGCCTCCCGTGAAATAGCCTCCCCACCGTTTGGATCCCCATCCCCGTGCCCCCGCACCTCCTCCCCCACCGCTGGCCCACCTGATTCTTTATCTGGCATTGAAATGCAGTGCCCCCCCCCCCCCCAGCTTCAGCCGGCGCTCCAGGTGCGGTTCTTCCGGTGCGGGGAAGCAGGTGGTCCGCATGCCGCCCCCGCCCTCCGGAGCGGCCGCATTCTCAGCTCCACATCCGCGCGGTTCCCAGGTGCAGGCCGAGACACCTCGGGCTGTTGCTGTCTCCACTTGACTTCGGCACGCGTCACGGCCAGGCTCCGCCCACTTAACCCGATCACTTCTGGTCCCCTCCGAGCCGCTTCTAGGTCAGCCTATGCCCGGCCTTTAACGTACCTCTTTCAGTTGCAGCCACACTGCCTGCACGGGTGGACATGGAGACCGGGCTGAGATCCCGCAACACAGCTGCTGAGCGCCCTGATCAGTCCAACCCAACTGATCAGCGCGCCCTCCAGCTACAGAAGCATGCAGTAGTAATAAAAATGTAATTGAACCCACAACATCCCCTATAACTTTCCAAATAGCTAATAAAGGTTGTACATTTACCCCGGCCCTCCCACTCCTAATATTGAATATGGTAGCGGAATACCACCGCTCATGTTAAACAGCACAACATTACCAGTTTGGGCCTGTAACCCACCCTTTATTGCAGATATATATGCCCCCAACACACCCCATAGCTGCAACAGACCCAGGAATAGACGCCGCAGGTCCTCCCCATCCTCCTCTGACGAGTACCACCATCATTCCTGCCAGCCGGGTAGACCATCCCCATCTCCCAGGGCTTCCAGCTAATTCAACCAACAGACCATCGCTCAAATGGGAGCCGGAGTTCCTCTATCACCTGGAGTCACTCAGGCTCGGGAACACGACAGACGCCAGCAGTCACGTGCTCCATCAGGGTGTGCCAGCCAGGGAAACCCATCCCCATCTCCTAGGGCCTCCAGCCAATTCACCCACCAGACGATCGCTCAAGCAGGAGCCGGATTTCCTCCATCACCTGATGTCACTCATCCTACGTCATACAGTGGTGAGTGTTTTGAAGCCAACAAAAACCTCGCAGTACAGAAAGTTATGCTTAACACAGGGGAGATTAAGCTAGCCTCAGCTATTAAATTGCTGGTTCAACACTTGATGCGCTCATGTGGTTCAACTGACAACAATATGACACCTCAGTCATCGAGCTTACACAAGGATGCATTTTTCTGGGGAATTAGCCCAGTAGTTTCACACGTAGATCAGAAGAATAGACAGAAAATATGGAACAACGATTATGTTCACATATGGTTATCAGCCAACCAACAGACAGTACAGTACAGACCAAAAGTTTGGACACACCTTCTCGTTCAAAGAGTTTTCTTTATTTTCATGACTATGAAAATTGTAGATTCACTCTGAAGACATCAAAACTATGAATTGACACTTGTGGAATTATATAATTAACAAAAAAGTGTGAAACAACTGAAAATATGTCTTATATTCTAGGTTCTTCAAAGTAGCCACCTTTTTGGGGGGCTTGGCTATGCCGTGAGAGGGAGAGGACGCTGGTGAGGAGAGCTCCGCATAATCCTGCCATATCCTGGTCCCTAGACCTTTTTCTGGCGGCTCACCTGCTGCTGGCTGGACCTCCCTCGGACGCTGGGACCCCTTGGGCGCTTTGTGGCAGGTCGGGAGACGGATCCTGAGAGCGGGCGACGGGGGAGATAAGAGCGGGCGGCTGGTTCTCCCACGAGGCGGCGGCCATCTTGGGCACGCAGCTCAACTGCTGAGAGCTGCAGCGCCGGCTTCCCACTGCTGCACCGTCGCCGGAGAGAGAAGAGATTTGATTGACAATACGGGGGAGCGCGAAGTGAGTGCCCTGGGAAACGGGCCCCTGCGCGGTATCCCTCTCTGCCCATCCACTCACTGCCGGCTGGCGCCATTATTAAGGGAGGCTTTGTGCACCCTCCCCCACTGCAGCTTCCTCTGTGGGACCCCCTCCCTCCCCGGGCCATAAAGATCATCTGGACTGTACCTAGCTGCTGCCCTGGTAATCCTTCAAACGTCCCTCTGTAGCTTGATTCACAATTAACTGTTACCAGCCCGCTGTGATACCCATCTTTAGTGGGCAATACCTGGATTGCACACCTTAATTTGTTTTATCAGCCGCACTGCAGACAATCATGAGCCGACTTAAGGGGCCGGGAGCGGCGGAAAAATTAAAGGAGTTTGCTAGACCTAACCCCGCTGAAAGTGCGCGGCACAGTAGGAGCACATCCTCTCAAGTTCAGCTCAAAAATCGCCCTTCTGGGGGAGAGGAGAAGACGGATCAGGAAGAATTGACCCTTAAACAAGTGTCTGCGCAGTTGATGCAGGCTATCTCATTGACCAGGACATCCCTGACAGAGAAAATTGAGGATGTTTATACGGAGGTGGGGAGACTCCGTCAGGATATGCAGGCCATGAAGGGATGCATTACGGAGGTGGAAACGAGGGTGTCCAGGGTGGAAGATACCATTACACCTATGGAGGCTAAATTAACGAAGGTGGCGGGCTCCATGAATGACTGGAAGCAAAAGGCGGACGATTTAGAAAACAGAATGCGCAGGAATAATATACGTATTGTTGGGCTGCCTGAGCGCTTGGAGGGTCAGCATCCTGAGCAGTTTCTAGAGGATTGTCCTTAGGGGACAAATTCTCCTCATTATTCGCCGTTGAAAGAGCTCACAGGGTCCCTACCAGACCCCTGCCTCCGGGGGCCCCACCTCGACCATTCCTGGCACGCCTGCGCAACTGCAATGACAGAGACACCATCTTACGCCTGGCGCCCCTGAAAAGTCCTATTAAATTCAATAATGTTGTCATTTCCATCTTTCCGGACTTCTCCGTGGAGCTGCAGAAACAGCAGGCGCAGTTCTTCGAGGTCAAGAAGCGGCTCAGAGACAGGAACATTGTATATTCTATGATATATCCAGCCCGGCTCCGATTTGTCCATGAGGGTTCTTCTGTATTTTTTACGGATCCGGCGGAGGCGACTGGCTGCGGTCCCTTGGGGGATCCCCGGCGGGGGAGTCCTAATGCGGCGACTGTTATTTCGGATCCTTTCAACCAAAGGTCTAATTGGAGCTCTCCCGGCGAGTTCCCAGATGCCAGCTATACCGGACTCTGTGCTCAGTGATGGTATCCCCTTATTCATTTTCTGTTGGGGGCGTAAGACTGTACGCCTATGTTACTAGGTTCCTGCATTGCTTTTGCTTTTTCTTTTTTAAAAGTTTTTTTTACGTTTGTCGTTGTTTAGATAGAGGCTGCAGCCTACGTCAAATTCTGCTATCTGTGTGGACTCTCTGTACCTGGCTCGGGCGCCATTATACACCATATTTGAATGGATGGTAATGGGTTCTGAGCTGATTTGTATGACCTGGAATGTGAGGGGCATAAAAACCCCTCGCAAGAAAATTAAGGTATTCTCACAGGTCAGACATTGCCGTCCTCACATATTGGCCCTAGTGGAGACGCACCTGACCAGGGATACAGTTCGGTGGGTGCAGAAGCCGTGGGTGCAATGGTTTATGCATTCTTTTCACACCAGCTACTCAAGGGGAGTTCTCTGTTAATTCATAAGGATGTTCGGTGGGAGGTCAGGGAAGCCCGGAGAGACCCCGAGGGACGATTTGTGTTTGTCCATGCGCTGATTGACTCTCGGAAATATGTCATCCTTTGTATTTACAATCCCCCTCCGGCTAATATATCAATTCTCCAGAGGGCATTGAGCTTCGCTTTAAGTTACCCAGACGCACATGTCATCTGTATGGGAGATTTTAATCTGGTCATGCATAGTCATCTTGATAAATTGAGACTGGGCGATGGAATACAAGGTGGGGTCCCCCCCCCCCCCCCCGGGCTCATCCCAACTGTCACAATTCATGGCGGGTAGTGGGTGGCTAGATCTATGGAGAGTGCACCATCCAGAGACGAGGGAATACACTTGCCATTCCTCCACTAAACGCTCTCTGTCTCGCATAGACTACATTTTTGGATCCAGTGGTTTGGCGGCGTGGGGGGAGGACATTAAACACGGGAGCAGGGGAGTTTCGGATCATAGTCCAGTCATTCTCAAACTTAAATATGGGCCATTGACTAACAGAATAGCATGGAAGCTGAACCCTTTTTGGCTGAAGTTGATAACACCCCCTGATAGAACGATAGATCAGCTACGTTGCTTCGTCTCGTCCCACCCCGAACCCCAAAATATTAATGTATTTTGGGATGCTCTTAAAGCCTATTTACGGGGTTGTTTATCCTCTACAATTTCTCACATTAAGCGAGTGACATCGGAGGAGGTTAGCGAGATGGAGCGACGTCTGAAAGACTCGGAGGCAGCCTATATATCGAATCAATCTAACAGTAATAGGATAGAATGGCTGACCGCTCAAAGGTTATATTCTCAATACACGGACACTAAGACGAAACGTAAATTATTTACGTTTTGAGATGGGGAATCAGGCGAGTAAGTTTCTGGCCTACTTAGTACGACAGCACAATGCAACCAACACAATTCTACAGATCCGTGATTCAGATGGTACGTTGGTCTCCCCAACTGAGGAGATATTAAAGTGCTTTTCTGTCTATTATGGCTCATTGTACAATTCTAAGACAGAGGTGGATGGCCCAGAGTGTTTGGACTATTTGTTAGATATAGAGTTTTCCACGCTAAGTCCTTCCCAACAGGCCTATATGGATGCTGAGTTTACTCTGGAGGAGGTAGAGGATGCCATACAAGGCATGGCCTCCGGGAAGGCCCCTGGGCCGGATGGATTCCCTGTGGAGTTATATAGAAAATATCAAGATATACTGGCGCCTCTTTTTTTGACAGTGTTTAGTGGGATTTGGGAGGGGGGATGCATGTCGGAGTCTTTTTATGAGGCCAATATAATAGTTCTAAAAAAGGAGGGGAAGGACCCTTTGGATTGTGGATCGTATAGGCCTATATCACTAGTAAATGTGGATTATAAAATTTTTACAAAAATTTTAGCTAAAAGAGTAAATACCGTTATATTGGATCTTGTACACCCTGATCAGACGGGTTTTATGCCGGGTAAGAGCACTTCCACAAATATCAGACGTGTCCAGTCAGTGGCCCAATATAGTTCTCTGGTACCGGATAATGAATGGGCATTGGCATCACTAGATGCGGCCAAGGCCTTTGACTCACTTGAATGGCCTTTTCTCCGTGCATGTTTGCAGAGATATGGATTTGGCGAAAGATTCCAAAACTGAGTCAATGTCTTATACATGAAGTCCAAGGCCCGGGTCATCGTAAATAGCTCCATATCTGAATCATTTTCATTGCATAGGGGAACCCGTCAGGGGAGTCCTCTTTCCCCGGTCCTCTTTGCTCTCGCTATTGAGGCGCTGGCAATTCGTATAAGACTATCCCCTGATATCGCTGGTATAGAGATAGCGGGTCGGACGGATACCATAGGCTTATACGCTGATGATATGGTGATATTTATGGACAAAGCAGAGGAAACCCTGACAAGAGTGATTACTACCATAAATAAATTTAGTAAATATTCTGGCCTTTACATAAATTGGGATAAATCTGCTTTGATGCCTCTTTCCCATGCTCCAATGCCACGACTTGAGACTCTCTCCCTGCTGCCCATCGTGACTAGTTTAAAATATTTGGGGGTTCATATCTCTAAGGGCAGTAAATTTGATCTACAACTCAATATACAACCACTGCTGGAGACGGTCAGGGGTAAATTTGCGATCTGGGGTAAGCTTCCATTGTCTGTAGCCGGACGTATTAATTTAATTAAAATTATATTTCTCCCCAAGCTTAACTACTTTCTTCAACATAGTGCGGTGGTGGTGCCCAAATCCTTTTTTGTTCATTTAAATTCCCAAATCACATCCTTTATTTGGGGGGAAAGCCAGGCCTAAACTAAAGTTGACCACTCTACAGAGACCCAAGAGGGGAGGGGGGGCAGCATTACCCAATTTCTTTTTATATTATCTAGCTGGACAGGCCAAGGCCTTAAGTACATGGATGCCTGGAGGCCACCTCCCGAATTCTGAGAGTCATCTTCATGCTGCAGGGACTAGTTGGCCACTCGGTATTTTAGAAATGAGGAAAATAAATGTCCCGAGACTGCTGCCTCTGCTCCGTCTGGCACGATCAATATGGAGACAGATTAAGGGGGTGGTTGGATTTGGCGATGTTATAGCTGAAATGCCCCTGTGGAATAATGACTACCTCCCGGTGCTGCGTGAACATCCGTCTGCCGAGTTCTGGGTTCAATACGGTGTCTGTACGATCATGGTACTTTAATATCTTTTGAGCAATTACAAGTCAATCGCGGTGTCCCGAGATCCCAGTTTTTCCGTTATCTACAACTAGGGTCAGCTTTTCAATCGCATATGAGAAATTTAGATATGAGTGATGCCATTTCGTCTCTGCCCTTGATAGGGATCCTCAAGTCACAGGGCCCTCAAGGTCTCATCTCCTCTCTATATACAAATATGTTGTCAGTGGGGACAGAATGTGCCATAGACTCCGTTACGAAGAAATGGGATAGGCTCATTCCTGATAAACGGGATGAGGAATGGGAAAAAATTCTGGAGTCACCAATCTGGGTGTCTCCGTCTGCCAACAACAGGATGATACAATTGTACATTATTAATCAATCATATTTGACCCCAATTCGACTCTTTAAGGTGGGTCGATATCCGTCATCGGAATGTTTGAGATGTCATTCAATGGATGCAGACTTTATTCATATGATCTGGTGCTGTCCTGTTGTTGTGCAATTCTGGAGAGGGGTGACGTCGTTATTAACATCCTTGGTACAAACGCCTGTTCCCCTTGAACCGCTGATATGTCTGTTTGGAGTGTGGGATGAGGAGACGTGGGGTCATTATGTTGGCATTTTTTTTACGGGTGACATTGTTCATGGCACGAAAGATACTGGCACTACGATGGATGGGGAATTCACCTCCTTCTCTTGGGTCCTGGATCACTCTCGTAAATTCGATTATGCCATATGAGAGGACACTGTATCAGAATAGAGGGTGCCCAGGTAAATTTAAAAAGATTTGGGAGAGATGGAACTCCTCTCACTTTACCTTGCAGAGCGGAGATGTCGCACAATAAACTGCTTGCTATATAGAAGCAGGCTGCAGAATAGTTAATGTTTTAGTAGATGTCGGTAGAGTTTAGAAGCCAGGCAGGTTCTATTACTGGTACAATAACATAACACCATTGTGAGTCAATTGATATTATGTCTGCTTTATTTACATACAGTTGATGCACATATTATGCCTCATGTCTTCATGCTAATTGTACATATCTATTTTGTACTAGGTTTAACATTTTGCACTGAATGTTTGTATTGTAAAACTGCTTATGGTTTAATAAACGAATTTAAAAAAAAAAAAAGTAGCCACCTTTTGCTTTGATTACTGCTTTGTACACTCTTGGCATTCTCTTGATGAGCTTCAAGAGGTAGTCACCGGAAATGGTCTTCCAACAGTCTTGAAGGAGTTCCCAGAGATGCTAAGCACTTGTTGGCCCTTTTGCCTTCACTCTGCGGTCCAGCTCACCCCAAACCATCTCGATTGGGTTCAGGTCTGGTGACTGGAGGCTAGGTCATCTGGCGTAGCACCCCATCACGCTCCTTCTTGGTCAAATAGCCCTTACATAGCCTGGAGGCTGACCCCGGCCAGTATAACTCACGGTTGTCAAGACTGTTACCTTTTGGATCTGCCACACAGGTTCTCGGATCCCCCTTATCCACAGAGGTATCCCATAAGCATCAATTCAAACAGTCTCTTTCTGACCCCGGTCAGCATAACACGGACTCCATTCCGTTACCTGTTGGCCACGCAGGTTCTCGGATCCATCTTAACCGCAGAGGTATCCCATAAATATCTCACTGATCCCGGTCAGCATAACTCGCTGTTTTCAAGACTGTCTACACTGTGTTCCAAATTATTATGCAAAAAATATTTCCTCATATTTTCTCTAAATTACGTATATGAATTGCAGTCATTGTTATTTTCCAGTCATCTAATATTCTAGTCTAATTGCAATGTTTTTGAACAAACTGCCTATGAAAACAGTATATTTTAAAAAATAAGAAACACTCAAAATGCATGTTCCAAATTATTATGCACAGCAGAGTTTTCAACCTTTTTATTTTGAACAAAAAAAATGGTCAATTGTGAAATTATAAGCATTATCAGCTTATTACAAAATGAAATCAAACAGTTTTCAAGTCAAAACTTTATTCTAGGTGATGTTACATTTGCACATGGGACCCTTTGTTGGAAAGAAGCTTCTGAACTCTCTCGTCCATTGAATTTGTCAGTTTTTGGATGGTTTGCGCTTCAATTGTTTTGCATGTGGACAGAATACCCTCTCAGAGCTGTTGCTTAGATGTGAACTGCCTCCCGCCATCATAGACACTCCTTTTGATGATGCTCCAGAGGTTCTCAATGGGGTTGAGGTCAGGGGAAGATGGTGGCCACACCATAAGTTTGTCCTCCCATAGCAGCCAGAGATGCAGATGTGTTATTTGCAGCATGAGATGGTGCATTATCATGTATGAAAATGATCTTGCTGCGGAAAGCACGGTTCTTCCTCTTGAACCATGGCAGGAAGTGCTGTTTTAGAAACTCCACATAGATTATGGAGTTCATCTTTACCCCTTCAGGGATCCTAAAGGGGCTGACAATCTCTCTCCCCATGATTCCAGCCCAAAACATTACTCCACCTCCTCCTTGTTGGCGCCTTAGCCGTGTTTTCATGGGGTGTCCATCAACCAGCCATCCTCCACTCCATCCATCTGGACCATCGAGCGTTGCACGGCACTAATCGGTGAACAAAACAGATTGGAAGTCAGTCTTCATGTCTCGTTTGGCCCACTGGAGCCGTTTCTGCTTGTGTGCAGTGGATAGAGGTGGTCGACAGGATGGCTTACGCACAGCTGCAAACCTCTGAAGGACCCTGCATCTTGTTGTTCGGGGGACGTTGGAGGCACCAGCAGCTTCAAAAACTTGTCTGCTGCTATGACAAGGCATTTTTGCAGCTGCTCTTTTAACCTGACGCAATTGCCTGTTGGAAAGAGTCCTCAATGTTTCCTTATCAGCATGCACACGTGTGTGCTGGGAATCAGTTACATACTTCTTGATTGTGCGATGATCACGATGAAGGGTCTTGGCAATGTTGATTGTAGTCATGCCTTGACCTAAATACTCCACAATTTGTTGCTTCTCAGCAGCTGACACATCCTTTTTCTTTCCCATTTTGGCAAAAAATGTAGGCTGCTTAATAATGTGTAACAGCCTTCTTAAGTAGTCTTGCCTTTATTTGGACACACCTGCCAAACTATTTTGCACAGGTATCTGCAATTGCTTTCAGTGATATAAAGAGCCCTGACACACATCATCATCAAAGAGTTTAAATGACAAACAAAAAAATTCTAACCTTATCACTCCTAAACTCTTTTGGCATAATAATTTGGAACACAGTTTACTCCTCTGGCTCAGACTCACCAGCACTGCTTCCCCAGGCTATGCGACGTCCAGCCAGGAAATATGGGAGCTCTGTCCAGGCTGACAGACTCCCAGCACACTCTCACATGTGCAACACACCTTCCTTAGATAGCTGTAACCACTCCCAGCTACCTATCACATGGCTAGTCACATGATCATGACCTCATCACAGGTCCTCAAAATTGACAACCACACACACCTTCAGGCAAAACGGGGTACAGTGAGCCCCCCTCACCACGGAGCGAGGTAAATGGTTAGCACGACCCTCCCAACTCTGAGATACCCGTAGCCCGGACCCAAATGTGTACAAAAACTACTTAGAACTTACGTACACTTAAGAAAAAACACTCCGGCCTACATCACAGGGAGCTGCCATCCCTGTGATGCATACCTCCCATTAACTATACGGCCATTAGTAAAGCTACACTTCTCAAAAAATTTTACATCACGGCATTTCGGCATACCGCTGTCAACCAGGCAAAACAATCAGACGATGTAATGTATTGCCTTTCCTTGGCATCGAAATAGACATGAATTCGATGGTTTTTCGCTTACCAGCCAAAAAAATACGGAAAACACTGCAGATGTCGGAAGGTTTCTGCGAGTTGAAAAGTGTCACCTTCCAACAGATGCAGTCCTTGCCTGGGTCTGCTGACATTCACCAGCCACGTTATGCCGGTCAGCAGAGCCTTCTCTCGAAATTTATCGCTAGCAAAAAAGGGCATTTCCCAGCCTGGCCATAGAATTAGGCTTTCTCGCTCGTTGAAGGCAGGCTTAATAGTCCAGAAAACATTCCTGTAATCCTACAATTGCCACGCCTGTATCATGGCAAAAGAAACATCAAGCAAGGACCTAGGGGGCTTAACAAAGAGGGTTTTGAAGCAAACTACAAATACCAATAGTGCAAAGGCAGCTGGCCGGGAGCTATGGACCAAAGCAAACTGGGGGTGCATTCCAGCCCTATTAGAAATTTTCACAATAGCATCATCAATAGAGCTATGGGGTACTCAGTTGAGAAACGCTAGCATTCGATATCAAACAAAAAATCCGAGAACCGCAAGGAGCTTAAATCATGTCATCCGCATCCTTGCCCTTACTCGCTTGAAACGCAACATCTGGTGTCGAACCACATTAGTGGCAAAAGTAGACGATAACCTTGTTAATGCCGATTGGCAGGCTTTCAAAGTCCTTCTTCCCAATGCGCAGCCTTCGGGTATCCTGTGTCCTCCATCCCTATGGGACACAGTGGCCAATCATTGATGCCCTTAATCCGCTTCTATGTTACACCGGCTACATGGCAGGTCTATGGTAAGGCTTGGGAGGATTGGTGCTCTCTAATTCAGGGTTGGCCCGTTGATAAGTGCGATTGAGCAAGATGTGAAGTGACAACAGAATTTTTGATTCGGCTCAAAGAAAGGCGTTCAGTGCATAGTCACAACAGCATTTATCTGGAATAGCCTTTTTCTTGCAACTAACAGGGTGGGTGGACATCGCAAAGTTTTTTTGATCAAGCAAGCCATTAATAGCTAGAAACGTCTTCAACGAAGTCAGGGATGTCGTCGCCCCATTTCGTTGAGATTATTGCATGACATTATTTCAATATCCCCATCAGTATGCAAGTCGCAATACGAGGCAATCCTCATATCAGCAACTTTCGCTATTGCTTTTTTCAGCACGCTGCGCATTAGCGAATTGTTGCGGTCATTAATAGCGAGGGAAGATTTAATCAATGAGGACTTAAGTCATATGCAGAGATGCTCTGCATGTTCCCGTGCGAAAATCCAAGTGTGATCCCACCGGTAGGAGCACATGGGTCCTGGTTATTTCAACAAATGGCTCAGTATGCCCACTAAAAATAGTCAAACGCTACGCGGTAATAAGACATGCAAGCAGAGTTTTTTCTCACAGATGGCTCCCCTCTTACCAGGTATCAATTTCAGGCAATTTTCAAGCTGTGCTTAGTAAAAAAAAAACTGAGCTAATCCAAAAGAATACGGGACACATTCTTTCCGAATCAGGGCAGCCACCGAAGCGACTAGGGTAGGAGTATAGGAGGCCAAAGTGCAGAGAATGGCTCGCCAGATATACACTGCTCAAAAAAAATAAAGGCAACACTTAAACAACAGAATATACAGTCATGGCCAAAAGTATTGACACCCCTGCAATTCTGTCAGATAATACTCAGTTTCTTCCTGAAAATGATTGCAAACACAAATTCTTTGGTATTATTATCTTCATTTAATTTGTCTTAAATGAAAAAACACAAAAAGAATTGTCCTAAAGCCAAATTGGATATAATTCCACACCAAACATAAAAAAGAGGGTGGACAAAAGTGTTGGCACTGTGCGAAAAATCATGTGATGCTTCTCTAATTTGTGTAATTAACAGCACCTGTAACTTACCTGTGGCACCTAACAGGTGTTGGCAATAACTAAATCACACTTGCAGCCAGTTGACATGGATTAAAGTTGACTCAACCTCTGTCCTGTGTCCTTGTGTGTACCACATTGAGCATGGAGAAAAGAAAGAAGTCCAAAGAACTGTCTGAGGACTTGAGAAACCAAATTGTGAGGAAGCATGAGCAATCTCAAGGCTACAAGTCCATCTCCAAAGACCTGAATGTTCCTGTGTCTACCGTGCGCAGTGTCATCAAGAAGTTTAAAGCCCCTGGCACTGTGGCTAACCTCCCTAGATGTGGACGGAAAAGAAAAATTGACAAGAGATTTCAACGCAAGATTGTGCGGATGTTGGATAAAGAACCTCCACTAACATCCAAACAAGTTCAAGCTGCCCTGCAGTCCGAGGGTACAACGGTGTCAACCCGTACTATCCATCGGCATCTGAATGAAAAGGGACTGTATGGTAGGAGACCCAGGAAGACTCCACTTCTTACCCCGAGACATAAAAAAGCCAGGCTGGAGTTTGCCAAAACTTACCTGAAAAAGCCTAAAACATTTTGGAAGAATGTTCTCTGGTCAGATGAGACAAAAGTAGAGCTTTTAGGGCAAAAGCATCAACATAGAGTTTACAGGAGAAAAAAGAGGCATTCAAAGAAAAGTACACGGTCCCTACAGTCAAACATGGCGGAGGTTCCCTGATGTTTTGGGGTTGCTTTGCTGCCTCTGGCACTGGACTGCTTGACCGTGTGCATGGCATTATGAAGTCAGAAGACTACCAACAAATTTTGCAGCATAAAGCACTGGAGACTTCTAAGGTGGCCAGCAATGAGTCCAGACCTGAATCCCATAGAACACCTGTGGAGAGATCTAAAAATGGCACTTTGGAGAAGGCACCCTTCAAATATCAGGGACCTGGAGTAGTTTGCCAAAGAAGAATGGTCTAAAATTCCAGCAGAGCATTGTAAGAAACTCATTGATGGTTACCGGAAGCGGTTGGTGGCAGTTATTTTGGCTAAAGGTTGTGCAACCAAGTATTAGGCTGAGGGTGCCAATACTTTTGTCCGGCCCATTTTTGGAGTTTTGTGTGAAATGATCAATGTTTTGCTTTTTGCTTCATTTTCTTTTGTGTTTTTTCATTTAAGACAAATTAAATGAAGATAATAATACCAAAGAATTTGTGTTTGCAATCATTTTCAGGAAGAAACTGAATATTATCTGACAGAATTTCAGGGGTGTCAATACTTTTGGCCATGACTGTAACTCCCAAGTAAATCAAACTTCTGTGAAATCAAACTGTCCACTTAGGAAGCAACACTTTTTGACTATCAATTTCACATGCTGTTGTGCAAATGGAATAGACCACAGATGGAAGTTATTGGCAATTATTAAGACACCCTCAATAAAGGAGTGGTTCTGCAGGTGGGGACAACAGACCACATCTCAGTACCAATGCTTTTTCTGGCTGATGTTTTGGTCACTTTTGAATGTTGGTTGTGCTTTCACACTCGTGGTAGCATGAGATGGACTCTGCAACCCACACAAGTGGCTCAGGTAGCGCTGATGAGGGCCGGGAGGACTCCGGGGGCCGACAGAGGGTAAGTATATCTCTATTTTTATTTTAATTCTAATTTTTACAGGAATATGGTACCCAGGGCATGGAGTAAAGTCTCCTCTCCTCCAGACCCTTTGTACCATCTGCACATGAAGCGCTCACTTTACGCATGGTGAGCATAGCCTCATGCGTAAAGTGAGCGTTTCAATGCAATGGACATGCTGCGGATTTTACCACTATGCGATTCCGCAGTGGAAAAATCCGCAGCATTGGCGCAGCAACTGCAGAATCCCATTAGGATTGCATGGGAATGCGTTTTGTTAGCGTTTTTTTGCGGAAACGCAACGTGGGCACACAGCCTAAGTGTTCCCTTTATTTTTTCAAACAGTGCAGTAGGCATGATTTGCTAAAGTTACACATTTTGTCTCTTAGAGGCGTCCGTAAGCAGGGCTGTGGAGTTGGTAGGCCAAACCTCCGACTCCTCAATTTCATGACACGAACTCTACAATAACGACTCCCTCATACATGGCTCATGTTTAAGTTTAAGTGATACATTTACTGTAGTAAAATGGTAACATCAGGCTTTTAATCATTTTTTTGATACAATAATCAAGCCAATTAGATCATAAAATATATTTATTGGAAAACAACTTTAGGACAAAAATACTTTTGCATATTTACAGTTTATTAATAACTATGCAGTAAGTTGAATAAACAGTTTTCAACAAATACGTACTGAATAGCATTTGTGCCCTCTGAGTTTGTTCTGAGAAACAGTATCGCCTCCATCAGATCCTCCTTTATAGATGACCTCAAATCTGACCTAATTATTTTAAGGCTAGAGAACAACCTCTCTACACTAACTTGGGTTGGTGGCAAAGCCGTAACCACATGGGCAACATCTCTAACAATTTCATGGTATAAACTGTGTTCCAAATTATTATGCAAAATGAGTTTAGGAGTGATAAGGTTAGAATTGTTTTGTTTGTCATTTAAATTCATTGATGGTGATGTGTGTCAGGGCTCTTTATATCACTGAAAGCAATTGCAGATACCTGTGCAAATTAGTTTGACAGGTGTGTCCAAATAAAGGCAAGACTGCTTAAGAAGGCTGTTCCACATTATTAAGCAGCCTATATTTTTTGCCAAAATGGGAAAGAAAAAGGATGTGTCGGCTGCTGAGAAGCAACAAATTGTGGAGTATTTAGGTCAAGGCATGACTACAATCAACATTGCCAAGACACTTCATCGTGATCATGCACAATCAAGAAGTATGTAGCTGATTCCCAGCACACACGTGTGCGTGCTGATGAGGAAAAATTGAGGACTCTTTCCAACAGGCAATTGCGTCAGGTTAAAAGAGCAGCTGCAAAAATGCCTTGTCATAGCAGCAGACAAGTTTTTGAAGCTGCTGGTGCCTCCAACGTCTCCCGAACAACAAGATGCAGGGTCCTTCAGAGGTTTGCAGCTGTGCGTAAGCCATCCTGTCGACCACCTCTATCCACTGCACACAAGCAGAAACGGCTCCAGTGGGCCAAACGAGACATGAAGACTGACTTCCAATCTGTTTTGCTCACCGATGAGTGTCGTGCAACGCTCGATGGTCCAGATGGATGGAGTGGAGGATGGCTGGTTGATGGACACCCCATGAAAACACGGCTAAGGCGCCAACAAGGAGGAGGTGGAGTAATGTTTTGGGCTGGAATCATGGGGAGAGAGATTGTCAGCCCCTTTAGGATCCCTGAAGGGGTAAAGATGAACTCCATAATCTATGTGGAGTTTCTAAAACAGCACTTCCTGCCATGGTTCAAGAGGAAGAACCGTGCTTTCCGCAACAAGATCATTTTCATGCATGATAATGCACCATCTCATGCTGCAAATAACACACATCTGCATCTATGGCTGCTATGAGCATAAAAGATGACAAACTTATGGTGTGGCCACCATCTTCCCCTGACCTCAGCTCCATTGAGAACCTCTGGAGCATCATCAAAAGGAGTGTCTATGATGGCGGGAGGCAGTTCACATCTCAGCAACAGCTCTGGTAGGGTATTCTGTCCACATGCAAAACAACTGAAGCACAAACCATCCAAAAACTGACATTCAATGGACGAGAGAGTTCAGAAGCTTCTTTCGAACAAGGGGTCCTATGTGCAAATGTAACATCACCTAGAATAAGGCTGAGTTCACACGTGGCGTTTTTTTCGAGTTTCCGCGGCGGTTTTAATCGCGCGATTTTGCCGCGAAAACGTGGAAAATAAGCATCCCATGCATTCCTATGGGATTCCGCAATACTGTGCTAATGCTGCGGTTTTTACCGCGGCGGAATCGCTTCGCGGTAAAAACCGCAGCATGCTCATTAATTTGCGGAATCGCGGCGATCCCGCACCCATAGGAATGCATTGTTCCGCTTACTTCCCGCATGTGGCTGTGCACACCATGCGGAAAGTAAGCAGAACAATTGCGGATGGTACCCACGGTCTGGAGGAGAGGAGACTATCCTCCGGGCTTTGGGTACCATATCCCTGAAAAAAAAGAATTTAAAAATAAAAAATATTGTTATTCTCACCCTCCGACGTCCCGCGCAGCCTTCCCGCTTCTCTCCACGCTCCCGTTCCCAGGAATCCTTTGCGAAAATGCCCGTGATGGCGTCCGTTCTCGTGGGATCGCGAAGTCTCGCGGTCATTCGCGCGACGTCATCGCGAATTACCGCGAGACATCGCGATCCCGCGAGAACGGACGTCATCGCGGGCATTTTCGCAAAGGATTACTGGGAACGGATGCGCGGGACGTCGGAGGGTAAGAATAAAACCATTTTTTATTTTTTTTTTTGCATTTTATCTTTTACTACTGATGCTGCATAGGCGGCCTCAGTAGTAAAAAGTTGGTCACACTCGTCAAACACTGTGTTTGACGAGTGTGACCAACCTGTCAATCAGTTCTCCAAGCGATGCTACAGATCGCTTGGAAAACGCTAGCATTTTGCAAGCTAAATACGCTTGCAAAATGCTAGTTTTTCCGCGGGAAAATCGCGGGAATTTAAAATGCGATTTTCCCGCAGACTGGAATTCCGAAATTCTCGCGGTAATTTCCGCGAGAGTTCCGGTACGTGTGCACTTAGCCTAAAGTTTTGACTTGAAAACTGTTTGATTTCATTTTGTAATAAGCTGATAATGCTTATTTCACAATTGACCATTTTTTTGTTCAAAATAAAAAGGTTGAAAACTCTGCTGTGCATAATAATTTGGAACATGCATTTTGAATGTTTCTTATTTTTAAAAATATACTGTTTTCATTGGCAGTTTGTTCAAAAACATTGCAATTATACTAGAATCTTAGATGACTGGAAAATAACAATGATATAGGTAATTTAGAGAAAATATGAGGAAATATTTTTTGCAGAATAATTTGGAACACAGTGTAAAGGAATTGCCTCATGCACAGTCAGTTTTGATGAACGATTGAACTCTTCTTCTTTGAGACCAGGTGAAAAATTTTGCTGAAATTTGTTCAATCCGTTTTCTATGGGAGTGGAATCTTTCTCCCTGCGACAGCGCTTTGCCTAGTCCATGTCGTCCAAATACTTGTCGAAATCAAACTCCTCATCTGATGAGGATGAAGGAATGGCAGGAGCAGCACTGGCAGGACCCGAGTCCTCTTGCTCTTGGCTGTCCTGTAGCTCACTCATCCTAATTGCTACCTCAATCAAAGCTTCTTTTCCTTTAGTAAGCTGTTGATCATCCAGCAATATACGATGACTCGGGTCCACATAAAAAGCTGCCAGAAGAAATTTATTTTCTAATAGTGTCTCTCTCTGTTTCATTGAAGCAGCAATGACATCTGCGATTAAACCTCCTCTTTGGGACAGGCATAACATCAAGTTCTACCACTCCTTTATAAAATTGCCATTAGTTAAATTCTCAGCTTGTAACTTATAAGTCACTGTAAATGGGTAATGACGCAATTCCTACAATTCAGCCACCTGTGTCCATTGATCTTCATGTAGTGTTACCAGAGGGTTGGCCATATCTATAAGGAAGGGTTTAAGCTCAAGCAATCGATCAATCATTAAATAATACAAAAATTGCACACTTATTGATATACAGGGTGATATATACATAACCCCTCAAGCATACGCAAAGTACGACAGGCTGTACATTTTGAAGCATGTATGTCAGTCAAATCTCACAAGCCTTTATCGTGTGACTCAGATAATAAAATCTAATTAGAAGTTCCTAAACTACAACTGCATCAATTGTTATTTACTATTTTGCAGCATAGTATCTTACATCATATTGTCTCACATGCGATATCTCCACCTTGAAAAGTAAGTTGAGAGGAATTCCACCTCTCCCAAATCTTTTCAAATTTACCCGGGCATCCCCTATTTTGCTAGAATGTGCGCTCGTATGGAACAATCGAGTTTACCAAGTCAATCCAGATTCTAAGGGAGGGACATGAATTTCCCAGCCACCGTAGTGCCAATACCTTCCGTGCCAAAAACAGCGTCTCGCGCAGAAAGATCCCAACATAGTGACCCCAAATCTCCTCATCCCATACCCCAAACAAGCAGACCAGTGGTTCAAGAGGGACAGGGGCTTGCACCAGGGACAACAAGAACAGTGTCACCTCTTTCCAGTAATGTAGGATAGTGGGACACTGCCATATCATGTGAATAAAATCTGCATCTGGTGAGTGACATCGCAAACATTCTGATTATTGAAATCGACCCATCTTAAAAAGTCGTGTCGGAGTCAAATATGATTGGTTTATTATATATAACTGTATCATTCTGTTATTAATAGATAGTGATACTCCGATCGGAGACTCCAGAATCTCTTCCCACTCCTCTCCCTGCTTATCGGGGATGAGTTTTTCCCACTTCCCTTTAATAGAGCTTATAGCAGATTCCGTTCCCACTGACAGCATGTACGTATACAAAGAGAAGATAAAGCCCTGGAGACCCTGCGAATTAAGGATTCCTATCAGGGGTAGAGACGAAATAGCAGGGCCCACACCCTTACACCTTGTATGTGACTGAAGAGCTGATCTCCGCTGTAAATAGCTGAAAAATTGGGATCTCAGAATATCATGTGTAACTTCTAATTGCTCAAAAGACATTAAGATCCCCTGATCATACAAGTTCCCTACCGAGGAGACGTTATGTTGAATCCAATAAACAGCGGATGGGTCATTTAGTAATTCCGGGAAATAATCATCATTCCATAGGGCCAGTGGTTAGCGCTGCAGCCTTGCAGCGCTGGAGTCCTGGGTTCGAATCCCACCAAGGACAACATCTGCAAGGAGTTTGTATGTTCTCCCCGTGTTTGCGTGGGTTTCCTCCGGGCACTCCGGTTTCCTCCCACACTCCAAAAGACATACTGATAGGGAATTTAGATTGTGAGCCCCATGAGGGACAGTGATGAAAATATGTGCAAAACTGTAAAGCGCTGCGGAATATGTTAGCGCTATATAAAAATAAAGATTATTATTATTATTATTTATAGGGCCATTTCAGCTATAAAATCTTTAAATCCAATCACTTTCTTAATTTGCCTCCATGCTAATCGTGCCAGTCGAAGCAAGGGTAGTAGAGAAGGGACATTAGTCCTCTCCAACTCTAGGAAACCCATTGGGCAATCAGTTGGTGCAGCATGAAATAGGTGATTTTCAGAATTGGGGTGGTATTTACCTGGCATCCATTTACTTGGGCTTTAGCCTGCCCAGCCAAATAGTATAGGAAAATATCTGGTAGCGCCGCCTCACCTCCCTTTTTAGGCCTTTGTAAGGTGGGCAATTTAAGTTTGGGTCTAGTTTTCCCCCATATAAAAGATGTGATCTGGGAATTGAGATTCACAAAGATGGATTTGGGTACCATTACAGAACTGTGTTGAATGGAGTAGCTAAGCTTGTGGAGCAATATCATTTTAATCAGGTTAATGCGTCCAGCCACAGACAGCGGAAGCTTGCTCCAAGTTGTAAAGTTAACTCTTTAACTAATTCCAGCAGTGGGTGGATATTAAGTTGTGAGTCAAGCGTACTGTTATGAGATATGTAGATACCCATATATTTAAAGCTAGATACAATAGACAGCGAGGAGAGAACCTCTAGTCGGGGCATGGGAGATGGGTAACAGGGCAGACTTCCCCCAATCTAATATATAAAGCTCAAGTGTGTGTATGTATGTATGTGTGTATGTCCGGGATTGGCATCCGCACCGTCGCAGCTACAGCCACAAAATTTGGTACGGTCACACGTCTGGACCCCGACAATGTCCTAGGCTACGATGTGAGGCGAAATTTTAACCCCGCTCATTCCAATTCACCAAACAATTTTGCCCCTATCTACATAATGGGGAAAAAGTGTGTTTATCAATCCCCGCCCCTCATGATGTCATAATGGTTGACTATGGGATGGAGGATGTGTGATGGATATGTGGGCATTGGACTATGGGATGGAGGATATGTATGACTGGTATATGGGCACGGGACTATGGAATGGCGGATATGCTTGATGGGTATATGGGCACGGGACTATGGGATGGAGGATATGTATGATGGGTATATGGGCATGGGACTATGAGATGAAGGATGTGTGATGGGTATATGGGCACTCGACTATGGGATGGCGAATATGTATGATGGGTATATGGGCATGGGACTATGGGATGGAGGATGTGTGATGGGTATATGGGCACGGGACTATGGGATGGAGGATATGTATGATGGGTATATGGGCACGGGCCTATGGGATCGTGGATATGTAGATGGGTATATGGGCACGGGACTATGGGATGGAGGATAATTATAGTTTGCTATAACTACCCACAGTTAGTTACTATGCCCGGGCAGCGCCGGGCTCTTCAGCTAGTATATATATAAGCCTGAATATTTACTGAATCCATCTGTAGTGGCAATCACTTGCGGCAAAGTTTTCGCCGCCTCATCCATAAATATCACCATATCGTCTTCATATAAACCTATGGTATCTTCCCGACCCGCTATATCTATACCCTTAATGCCAGGGGAAGACCTTATATGTATTGCCAGTGCCTCAATCGCAAGGGCGAAGAGGGCCGAGGAAAGGGGGCACCCCTGACAAGTCCCCCTATGTAATAAAAAAGACTCATATGGAATTATTTACAATACTTTAGGTTTCATATATAGTATTTTGACCCATTTTATAAATTTCTCACCAAAGCCATACCTTTGCAAGCATGCGGAGAGGAAAGGCCACTCAAGAGAGTCAAAAGCATTGGTGGCATCTAACGATGCCAGTGCCCATTTGTTGTCTGGCATTAGGGAACTATATTGGACTATCGACTGGACTCGTCTGATGTTAATAAGTTCTCTTACTAGGCATAAAGGCCATCTGGTCAGGATGTATAAGGTTCAATATAATTGAATTTAATTTGGTAGCTAGGATCTTGGTAAAAATTTTATAGTCCACATTTACTAACGATATGGGGTGATAGGATCCTCATTCCAAAGGGTCCTTTCCCTCCTTCCTAAGCACTGATATTAGCTTCAAAAAAGGATTCAGGCATAGATTCCCCTTCCCAAATTCCCTGAAATACCTTTTTCAGAAGTGGCGTTAAGATATCCCGATATTTCCTGTACAGTTGAATAGGAAATCCGTCTGGCGCAGGAGCCCTCCCAGAGACCATGTGCGTCATGGCATTTTCTATCTCCTATGCAGTGAACTCAGCGTCCATAAAGGCTCGCTGGTCAGGATCTAATGTAGGGAATGTCACATCTGACAAGTAATCCAAACACCCCAAATTATCAGTCACTTATTCATATAATGACCTGTAGTTATCGTGGAAGCAGCCGAGTATCTCCTCGGTTGAAGACACCAACGAATCATCCGACTTACGAATCTGTAACATTGTGTTAGAGATGTTATGTTGGCGTACCAGATAGGCCAAAAATTTGCTTGCCTGATTTCCCAGCTCAAAATAAGACTGACAGGCAAAGAATAATTTACGCTTAGACTTAGTGTCTATGTGCTGAGTATATAACCTCTGAGCAGCCAACCACTCAATCCTATTGCCGTTAGTTTGATTAGATATGTATGCAGCCGCTGAATATTTCAATCGTCGCTCCATCTCATCATCCTCCCATGAGGTTACCTGCTTGATATAAGAGATCATGGAGGATAAGCAACCCCTCAGAGATATGCCTTAAGGGCATCCCAAAATAAATTGATATCTAGAGGTTCCGGGTGGGATGAGATAAAACAACGCAATTGATTGATTGTTCTATCGCGAGATACTATCAATTTCAGCCAGACAGGATTCAACTTCCAAACTATCCTGTTATTTAGTTGCCCATATTTAAATTTAAGAATGACCGGGCTATGGTCTGAGATCCCCCTACTGCCATGTCATCCACCCACATCGCCAGACCACTGGATCCGAATATATAATCTATGCGCGATAGAGAGCGCTTAGTGGATGAGTGACAGGTATACTCTCGACTCAGGGTGACGCACTCTCCACAAATCCAACCTCCTGCTACCTTCCATAAATATTGACAGCTGGGTTGCAGTCGGTGGAGGGACGGCTGCTAGCTTGTTTTTTTTTTCTCTGCTGAACAGAGCGGGTTAAATTCTTCTGAAAACTTTTTATTACTTTCAGTGCATTGTCCGGAGTGGAATTCTCAACATCAGGTCTAACTGAAATTATCACCTCTTGCAATTCGGTTTTAAGGCCGGACATGAAAGCTGCCACAAAAAGATGTGTATGGGCTTTTTTATACAGTGAGAATCCCAGATCTCTAAATACTACCATAAGATGCCCATAGAACTTCTTGGCAGTCTCCCCTTTTGCCTGTGTGATATCTGTGAGAGAGGTAGCTTGGTCTGCTAATCTATCTTGTGCCCAAACCTTTAAAGCATTGCAGAAATCAACACCACTCTCATAGGTTTCCCCATCCAGATTCATATGATACATTATGCCACCCTCAATAATTGGAAAATACCCCTCCCCAACTTTTACTCGAAGTATGTGTAATAGATCTCTTCGAGGAGTGGAATAAATCTCTCGATTTGCTGCCATTTGCCTGTAGAAAGCCATGGGAGAAGTCTCTGGATCGGGTAATTGATTGCAAATGGTGTCTATTTGGGATGGGGCGAAGGGAGTATACTCATAATCACTAGCAATATTAGACATAGTGGGGACTGATGCTGGCGGCGGATGATAATAGGTACCGTCAGAGCTTAACAAAGCAAAGGTGGGGGCGGGGGCTGCTTCTCCCGGTCTCCTTGTACAATTATCATCTAGCAGGGAGACCTTGTCTTTCAAATCATCACTTTAAACTATTTGTCTGCCTGACACTAGTCTCAATATCCGTTTCTTCTTTAATCACTTTCTCAATTCTCACACCACAGTCACTTTCTTGAACCACAAAACATCCAGCCTTTGCCATAATAATAGACAATTTTTCCTTCTTCAACATAGCAGTAACAGAAACAATCAGAATTCACTTTTTGTTCTTCCTAACACCTACGTCACACAATTCATATGCCAAGCCACAAAATTCTTCTTTTCCTTCCACGGATTCTCTCATTTAGTGTTAAATATCCTTCAGTTGTGCACTGTACTGGCGGCCGTTCCAGTCTCTATTTCACTGGGTCAATAATCCCCCTCTGGGATACCCAAAATTCAACGCGGTACTCAGTGAAAGGAGGAGGGAGTCTCAGACTATCCCTCCGGACACCTCTGGTTATGTTGAATCTGTTTTATTGAAAACAATTAGACATAACATATAAGACAACAACAAGAATTGTACACCAAACCACACTTCGTTACAGTATAATCAGTCCCCTGTAAAGGTAAGATGTCTTCCGGCTCATATGTTCGTGTGCCTTGGTCGAGCGAAGATCGACGCACCTTCCTCAAAATTATCTTATGTAAGAGAACAAACAGGAATTTGTCTTCGTATCTTAATAGACTCAACTGTAAGAGCATTTTTTATACCATAGCTACTCATATATAATAAAACAAAATGTAAAACGTGTCATTATGCTCAGTGTGTCCTCCAGTACATTATCAGCATCCCTGATCAAATATAAGGAGATAATAATTGCGAATATACATAACGGCACCTTTGCTTGTAACCAATGGGAGTGCACTCCTAAGACAAAGAAAGAAGTTAAGAAGGGGAAAAGAAACTCACAGGAGAGGATGTGGGGGAAAAGGAAAAGAAAGAGAGGGGAGGGGGTGAGGAAAGGAAAGGAATAGCGGGCCACGGATTTCCGAACCGACCATTAAGGAGCTTCCTCGAGCAATCGAGGGAGTTCAGATGTTTCCTTGAATAAGATCCAAGGCTGCCACGCTCGGACCAACTGGGTGTTATCACCTTCCATTTAAGCCAATAATTCCTCCATATGGAAAATGTCTGCAAATTCCGCCAACCATTCTGCCATAGTTGGCGGTGTTGTCGTGCGCCAGTGACGTGGGATTACCATCCGCGCCGCGGTAATACAAAACCTAAGAAGGCTCTTCTGAGTGGATATAGATCCCGGGAGAATTGATAGGAAGGCAATCTGTGGGGAGGGGGGAACATATTTCCCAGTAATCTTTTGATAGGCCCGAAACACCTTTTCCCAGAAGGATCGTACAGCAGGGCACTGCCACCATATATGGAGCAGCGTACCCCTCTCAGCTCCACAACGCCAGCAGACATCGTCTACGGACGGGAAAATAGATTTTAGTCTGACGGGGACAGATACCACCTGGTCAGTATCTTAAAGTTTTTCTCTTTTGCGCCCCCAGCCGGAGACATTTTATGCGTGAAGAGGTATGCTTTGTCAAGGTTTTCACCTGAAAATTTACATCCCATCTTATCCTCCCACGCTCGAATATAGCTCGGAGCCCTGTCCGAGTCTCCTGTGTGGAATTCCTGATATAAAAGAGAAATCAGATGAGAGGGAGGGTTCTGTTGTTGTAGTAAAGTTTCCAGCCGTGTCATGGGGGGAACAGAAGAACGATCGACCAAACGTCCCCGAAAAAATGATCTCAATTGATTGTATTCCATCCAGGAGAGAGCCCCATCGGGGAACTTCTCTCGTAAGGCATCCCAGGACAGAACACTCCTCCCCCCCCCCCCCCCCCCCCACCAGAACCTGTCCTAGTCTTAAGTCAGAACTACTATGCCAACCCAGAAATTGGTTTCTGTGACATCCTGGGGGATTTTATCCGGGTTACCAAATATTGGTGTTAGTGGATTTAGGGTGCTCATAAATTTCTTTTTATTTTTAAAACGATTCCATATCTGTAGGACTTCTCGAATCGAGAAGCCAGTGGATTCCTCAGATTCATTTGCACCTAACTCATAACGTCGGATCCATGGAAGATGGCGCAATGGGATACTAAAAGATGTTTGCTCCAATTGAACCCATTGTTTAGAGTGGTAGTTGAATTGCCAGTCAAATAAACGTGCAAGTAAGGAGGCCCTATGGTAAAGTTCCAGGTCAGGGAGACCCGCACCACCTCTGGATTTTGGAGTAGTTAAGATAGAATATTTTAAACGGGGTCTAGAAGCCTGCCAGATAAAGTGAATTAGCGCAGATCTGATGGTCTGGAAGAATGTCTTCGGCGGTACAACCGGAACCGCCTGGAACAGGTATAAAAACCTGGGAAGAATGTCCATCTTAAATGAATTCATCCTACCAAACCTTGAGATAGTTTTCCGTCCGTATTCCCTCAGACGTTTCAGAGTCGATTCTAAGAGGGGCACATAGTTTAATTTGTATAGGTCAGTCAGTCATGTCAGTAGGAATTTGAACACCCAAATATTGAATGGCCCCAGTTTTCCATCGAAAGGGGAAGTTTCCCATTATGCTTGTAAGTTCTGCCTGTCCTAAGGAAATGTTGAGGGCTTCAGTTTTCTGAAAATTGATTTTAAAGTTACTGACTGCTCCATATTTTCGAAACTCTTCCATTAGTGATGGGAGAGTAATGTGTGGTTGGGATATATACTGTAAGAGATCTGCATAAAGAGAGGCCTTATAATGAACGCGGTCCACCCAGAGACCGTGCACACTGGAGTTCTTCCTAATCGCCACCGCCAAATGTTCCATAACTATTGCGTACAAGAGAGGCGACAGGGGGCAACCCTGTCGAGTCCCGTTCCCAATGGAAATAGGGTCTGATAAAGCCCCGTTAACCCTAACCCTCGCTGAAGGGCCAGAGTATAGGGCTGCGATTCTGTGTAGGAAACGATTTCCCAGGCCCAGTTGTTTTAGGGCCGAGAACATTAAGCCCCAGTGCACACGGTCAAAGGCCTTCTCCGCGTCAATCGATAACAAAGCCAGTGGCTACATTTTGATTTAGCATGTGCAGTCAATATGAGAGTTTTACCTATGCCATCTCTCGCTTCTCTCCCTTGCACAAATCCCACCTGGTCCGAATGTACTACTAAAGGTAGAAGAGGAGCCAGTCGATTTGCCAAGATCTTAGCGTACAATTTTACGTCGATATTGATGAGAGATATTGGGCGGTAATTAGTTACTACTTTAGGATCTTTCCCTGGCTTCGGTATGACTGTGATAAACTCCTCTAAGGATTGTGGGACAAACAGGGTGTCGAGTGCAATGGTATTGAACACCGACGTCATGATGGGGCTAAGTTGTTCACGAAACATCTTGTAAAAATGAGGGGAAAAACCGTCCGGTCCCGGACTTTTACCAGTCGGAGTATTTCGAATGACGTTGTCAATCTCCTCTAACGTAAAACCAGTGTCTAATGGCGTCAGGTCTGTGGCCAACGTTGGAAGGGCTGTGTCCCGTATATAAGACTCTATGTGTGATTGGGGGTCCAAAGGCGGTTGAGGGGGGTAATCTCTATTAATATTATACAATGTATGGAAATACCGCCTCATTATATCCAAAATTTCTGTCGGATTCGACGTCGTCTGACCTCTGTCGTTGGAGAGATGGAATGTATAAGGTTTGATTGCGTGGGTGAAGAAATCTAGCTAATAAACGCCCACATTTATTGGCTTGACCGTATAATATACTCTTAAAACGATTTCTATGGTGACGGTATTTCTCATTTAGTAGTGACTTCAGATCGTCTCTGCATTTAATCAGGTCAGTCATCGTCTCCGCCTCCTTAGTCATCTTATGTTTCGTCTCCAACCTCAAAATTTTTTCCGTCAGGTCTATAATTTCCCTACTTTTTATTTGTTTTAGGCGAGATCCATGTTTGATAAGTACCCCTCTGAGTATGCATTTGAGAGTTTCCCATTTGATAGGCATAGCAGTAGTGTCATGTGCGTGGTCTTGTAGGAATTCTGCTATGGTAGTCTTAATATCAGCCACACAAGTAGTGTCCTTTAAAAGGTTATCGTTCAATCTCCACGTCCACTGTCGTACCCCTGAATCGGGAGGACTAATGTCTAGAAAGACTGGAGCATGATCCGACCACAAAAAACTGCTGATGGACGGTTTCGGATCCCAGGCCAGTGCGCAATGACTAAGGAGGAAGAAGTCTATTCTACCATAGGAGTTATGTGGTGTGGAGAAGAACGTATAGAAGGATCAACTTTATTCTCATTTGCACAAGGAAAGACAAGAAGCAATGGGATGAAACTGAATGGGAGGAGACACAGATTAGATATTAGAAAAAACTTTTTGACAGAGTGATCAATGAATGGAACAAGCTGCCACGAGAAGTGGTGAGTTCTCCTTCAATGGAAGTCTTCAAACAGAGGCTGGACAGACATCTGACTGGGATGATTTAGCAAATCCTGCTTTGAGCAGGGGGTTGGACCAGATGGCCCAGGAGGTCCCTTCCAACTCTGCGATTCTATGATTCTTTCCCATCAGGGTTAAGTAGTCTCCAGACATCAGTAAGACGTAAATCGTGAAGATCTTTTTTCAAAGAGGACAGTTGACGAAGAGATAGGTAAGATTTTGCCGCTGTGGAATCCAATGTCGGGTTAAGAGTCAAATTAAAGTCACCCCCTAGTATAACAACCCCTTCCGCAAAATCAGCCATTGTCTTCAAGAAGGATGTAGCTGTCCGTATTTGGTCTCGGCTGGGGGCGTACCATCCTGCTATAGTATATATTGTTGAAAAAATTAGAATTTTCAAAATTACGTATCTGCCCTCCGTGTCGACCAATGTGTCCAACATGGTATGTTGAAGAGATTTATGGAGTGCTATAGATACACCTTGGGATCGGGAGTTCGGGTTGGTACTATGAAACCAGGTTGTGTAATAACGATCGTGTATATTAGGAACATGTCCAGTTTTAAAATGTGTCTCTTGTAAAAGCAACACATTTACTCTTTTCTTATGCATGCCATATAAGAGATGTGACCGTTTCTGCGGAATGTTAAAGCCTCTAGTATTTAAGGAGCCCAATATGATCTTCTGCGTGGCAGTCTTATCCGGCATTGTGGATGTAGTCTGGGGTCAAGGATGTAAATTTCACCTACAAGGATGAGTCGGCCTCGGGGTCCAGTGCCCGCTACTGAGAAGGGAGAGAGAGGCTAGGAAAAAGGGAGGGGTGGATACAGCAAAAGGCAAAAAGAAAAGTAAATAAAGTTAACAAAGGACAAAGAATAGAAGAAATTAACAATACGAGTGCGGATAGTCACACTCCAACAGAAAATTTAACCAAGTGGAGGAAAACGTTAATGGCTGCGTGCCTTAATGGCAAAGCAGCGTCTCCAGGGGGCACGTGTACGACAAAAGAGGAGTCGGAGATACCACCTCCCTCGACACCCGACCCCGTAATGATATAACAGTTGTGTTCCTTGCAAATCAAAAATGTAACGGGTAGAGACCATATGCATCCTATCAGAACTATAACACGTATGATACCTATAACGACTCCCGACTAGCTTCAATATCGTTGAGATGGACAGTACATAAAGGTACCCCACCCTATAACTCTGAACTAGTATAAATTTTTTAGAATCCACTTCTTTTTTCAAAAACAGGACATCCTAGATTAATAGTCCACTAAAGGACAAAGAACATTGCTAATTTAAGAAATATGGGCTATTTAAGAATATAATACAGGATAATCAGTCAGCTTCTCCTTCTACAGGGTGTATGCGTCCCTGTCCATTAGGCCATCTTCCGCGACGGCGCTGTTGTTGAGGGTCTAGGCCTCTGCGGGGGTCCTCCATTCGATAAAATGATGGTAAGGATGGCCAGTCAGGAATGTCCACCACAGGTATGTCGTGGGCAGCTGAAAAAGTTGCAATACCACTAGGGTGACTCAATCGATGCACTCTGCCTCTCTTCTGAACTCGAAGACAAAATGGAAATCCCCAGGTATAAAGAAGGTCACGCTGCCGCAGTTCATTCAAAAGGGGGCGAAGAGCTCTACGTCTCTGTAAGGTCCATCTGGACAGATCTGGAAAAAGCTGTATGCGAGAATCCAAATGGTGTATGGGCTTTGCTCTTCTGGCTTCTCCCATGACCGCATCTTTAAGTTGGTACTTGTGCACCCGGCATATCACATCTCTCGGTGGGTCTTGCTCGCCGGGACGTGGGCCTAGAGCCCTATGTGCACGGTCTATTTCCAATGGGGTGTCTTGAGGTCTGTCTAACACCGTGTTGAAAATGCCTCTCAGAGTGGTATTCTGCTCCCGGGGAGGTATAGATTCAGGTAACCCTCGTATTCTTATATTATTCCTACGTCCACTGTTCTCGGAGTCATCCAGCATTTCTGCTAGGGTCTGTAGTTGTCTAGCTTGGGCTGCTGTGACGTTTTCTTGAGCCTCCATTCTTTCATTCAGGGAGGATAGAAGCTGGTCATGGGATTCCACTTTCTCGCCACATTGTTGGATGTCATCTTTAAGTACAGAAAGTTCAGCCTTATAGGATGATTCTAGACGAGCAATGTACTGCTCCATATCCCGCTTAGTTGGAATATCCTTTAGTTTATTGTATAGTAAATTGAGATCAGCTCCTATGGGCGCTGCGGAGTATCCAGTCAATGGAGACGCCGATGTCCCACCCGGTGATATTATAGATGCATCTATTCGGTGGGCAGGTGGGGGAGCCGCGCCAGGCAGCTGTCTAGCCTGATATGCAGGTGATTCGGTGTTATCCTCCTGTTCTCCCATCATGGGGTCTGCAACCCCCAATGCTGGAGATCCACCAGTGGTGTCAAGATTGATATCTGGGGGGACACCGCCGTCTCCTCGTGAGTATGGTGTCGGGGGTTCTGTAGGCATCCCACCCTGGTCACCTCCCGCAGCTATAGAGCGTGGTTGTGCTGCTCTAACTACAGGGTTCCCCTGTGAGAGACAGGCCTCCAGGGGCTCAATGATTTTATCCTGGGGAGAGCATCCATTCACCCGTGGGGCTCCAGCGTTTACACAGGTGGGTCTCTCCACGCTCCGTTGTCCCACCAGGCCGCTCCCTCACCTCTTGTGCTCTGTCTCCTGTTGTCAGCGGGGCCCGCTGTACTCCACACGCCTCCTCTGTCATGGCGCCAGCGGCCTTCTTCCTTCCCGCTGCTGTAAGGTAGCGGGATATGCTCTGAGAGGTCCTGTCGGGTGCTGCGGGGCCGGCGGATATGGTCCCCCCTTCTCCTCCTGGTAGTCATCGGGTTAGAGGGCATTTGTAAAGGGCGCTTTTCGGGTCAGGTATCTCTGTACGGGGATGGGAGCGCTCCTGAACGCGTCTTCACTCCTTGACTGCCATGCCACGCCCCCGACACCTCTGGTTATATATATATATATATATATATATATATATATATATATATATATATATACACACCTGAGTTACGTATCCTACCCAGTCATCGATCACGTCAACACGCCTGACTCTAACAGTGAATTCAGGATATTTTGACTATAAAGAGAGCCACAATCACTGGTCAATCCAGGGTGTCCGTCCCTTATGAGGTACGGTTCGAGCACTGGGCCCCCAACGGGACTGCACCTCTATATGATTCCACCCATGAATCACCCCACCATCAAGGACAAACCTCAGATCCTCTCTGCAGCAACAGACACAGGAAAACCACACCAACGGTCAGTCTGAACAGTATAACTGCCAACTTACCGTGGTTGTTGTGGGGGATGATCAGTCCCAATTTTCCAGCACCTGTGTCCGCTCCGAGGGTCCTTTGTTTTGTTGACCTCCGGGGGCAGAGGCGTCCCTGTTCGGGGGCCCCAAACTGTTGAGTGAGGGCTTAATTAACCCTTCACAGGGCGTTGCCAACAACTGGGAATGACCACACGGAGACGGGGGTCTCTGTACGGGAGGATCGAGACAGATCACTAGTCCCCTTTATTTTAGTCACTTCTTTTATAATCTTTTGCTTGATTATGCAAAGTTCTCAACTGCCAATACCATCATTTCACTTTATAAGCCAATAATATTGCAAGGAAACCGGAAACTGCATATGTCTCCGTATCCAAATAGCACAGAAAGTACCGTATTTTTCGCTTTGTAAGAAGCACTTTTTTTCCCCCAAAATTTGGGGGGAAAATAGGGGTGCGTCTTACAATGCAAACATACCTTTTTTGGTGCTGCCGCTGCGGGTGTCCGTTAATTGCCGCCGTCGCGCTGGGTCCCCCGGGTGCTGCCGCTGCCGGGCTCTGTCCCTTGCTGCGTTGGGGGCTCTGACGTTCCTTCCATGCCTGTGCGGTGGATTGCTTCCTGGAAAATGGCCGCCGCGCAGATGGAGATCTCGGCATTGAAATCTTGCTGGCCGGATAATTCCAGGATATCAGGAGCTCTCCTTAAGTGCGTCCTCTCTCCACCGATACATAGCCACACCCCCCAAGATGAAATCAATTTTAGGGGTTCTGGCAGCAATAGCCAATTTCCTCACTTTGCTAATCAGAGTTCCAGCTGTTCCTTTTGCCGAGTATCTTATTGCCAGCATCATGTGCACAACACAGCAGTTCCAGCTGTTCCTTTTGCAGAGTATCTTATTGCCAGCATCATGTGCACAACACAGCACGTTTGATGAATAGGAAAGATATGTGATGCAGCTTCAAGAAGATCATCTAATTGTAAAGAATCATTTTGCTGTTCTTCTGTAGTAATATCTGTTTGTTCCTCCGCTATGGGAACAGGACTGTGGCCTTCCTTCTCAACATACTGAATGTGAAATGTTCTTCTAGCTACTGTTCACCTTCACTATTATCATTCATCAGTTTAATTGTACTTATCATGTTTGAAGCATTATCAGTTACAATAGCAAGAACTTGTTCTTTTTTGAATTCACAATCTTGCAGAATTTTTTCCATTAAGGTCTGGAGAAACTGGCTGCTGTGATGAGCTTTAGTATCTTTTACTGCCAGTGTCTTAATAACAATTTTTTTGTTGTCACAAACATATCGAACGTTGATAGCAAAATAGTTCACTCTGTGACGTGTACAGGCATCCATTTTAAGAAATACAAAGCGTCTCTTGAGAGTCTTTTTAAGATCTTCCTTTTGGTTAAGGGTTTCTTCAATCACTAATTTTCTAATACTTTCTCTTTCCAGAGAAAAAACAAGTTTGCGAGCCATTTCTCTATTAATAGCTGTAAAAGCTGGTTGTGCAAATAATGATAATGGTACACCGTCCTTCACAACAAGCTCGATGAGCTGTCTTTTAAACACATATGTTGTCATTGTGACAGTAACTTTGTCACTTACAAAATATCTTGTAACTGACGTTTGAGATGCACATTCCTCCTCCTTTGCCTGGCGGGAAGTGCTGTTCTCTTGGTGCTGCTGTGATCTCTTTGTAAACTTCTGGGTGACAGCGTGGTAAATATCTTTTTAGATTGGAAGCTCTTGAAGGAGCATTTTTACCACTGCCTGAGTATGCACTGATTTTGGCATCACAGCATTTGTTTTCATCTGGGTCACTTATACACTGATGCACAAAATGTTTATTATCTTGAGTCACTGTGAAATGCTCAAATACAGCTGACTTCATAAGATGCTTCTTAGACATTTTGTAATTATGTAAGTTCACTCTCAAAATTTTGTCCTGTAAAAAAAATAAAGTATATTGTAATTCTTGCAAGAATTGGGAATCATGCACTGTATAATTTGGAATAAAAATAAAACAATCTTTGCATAAATCAATATGACAGATAAGTATAAAGTTTGTAAAATGTGTTAAATAGCTTTACTTTGAACTTTCAATGTCAAGGCTTGTCTCAGCAGGGTACAGACGTACTCATCGATCCTGTTACTGTATTTCCGATTTGAGATGTTAGAATATAAGGGGAAAAAAATGTTTTCTATGTATAGTGTATATGTCATCAGAGCAGCTAATTTCTCCAAACATGAGCTAAGAGGAAAACAAACTGAATCTCTCTGACCTTTCCTGGCGCCTGCGCAGTGCAGTACTTTACTCTGCCCTCAACTATGTGCTCTTTACTCTGCCCTTGTCTATGAACTCGTAATGACCCGGAGAATCATAATGGTAGGTCAGTTTTAGCATTTAGTGAACCTAGTAAAAAAGCCAAACAAAAAACAAGTGTGGGATTGCACTTTTTTTTTTTTTTTTGCAATTTCACCGCACTTGGAATTTTTTTTCCCGTTTTTGAGTACACGACATGGTAAAACCAATGTTGTAGTTCAAAAGTACAACGCGTCCTGCAAAAAATAAGCCCTCACATGGCCATATTGACAGATAAATAAAAAAGTTATGGCTCTGGAAAGAAGGAGCGAAAAACGAAAAATCGAAAAAAGCTCCGGTCATTAAGGGGTTAACTAAATTGTCAGTAGAGCCAAGAGGTCCTCTTTAATGACTGCGCCACCACTGTTTATTAGATCATAAAGATGAGCAGTCCTTGCCTTAACATGCCATTAATGAAGGATTCAGTGAAGAGCTGCGACACTTGTATAGTATGCCGCCACCTGGTGCTCAATGTGTGTATCAATGTGTGCGTCCAGCTCTTGACTGCTGGAGGACACGCATGCTTTATGTCCTCAGGTCTCTGCGTAGTGATCATATGTGCCTTGCTGGTCAGGAAAGGATTAGAGGCTCTGTCACTGCGTGGCTGAAAGGACAGCACCAAATGAGACTTTCTGGTGTAGGTATACTGTATAAATTATGCTGGACACGCGATAAATTACATTAAAATGGTTGACTCGAATCATGACACATTTGTGATTGCAGCATATAAAAGGTTAGTAGTAACGGGTTTGGTTGCTACTGTACCAACAAAACTTGCAGCTCGTCCTGCTATAAAAAAAAAACAAAACAAATCCTTATACAGCTTTATCGACAGTAGAGGAAAAAAGGGTTGGCTTTCAGAATTTGTCGACTGACGACATTTTTTATTCTGCAAGTTTTATTTAAGTAGGAAAAAAATAATTGCCTATACAAATTTTATAGCTCCCTTATATTTCCACCCATAGAACAGTCAATAACTCATTTAGCGAACAGCATAAAACTAGACAACTGCAGAATTGCTTTAAATTTTTTTGCAGTTTCACATTACTTGGATTTTTTTTACTCCTTTTTTCAGTATGTTGTATAGTAAATGGTTATGTTCAAAAGTACAACTTGTCACATAAAAATACACATGGTGACTGAAAGAAAAGAAGTATGGCTCTTTGCAAGACGAACAAAAAAGTTAAATCTTGCTGTAAATTTTGTATGAAGGTGTAAATGACTATCGCTACTTAAGTCTATTAACCCAATAACCACAATCTCCACTACTCCTTGTACTCGGGTGGATTTTATTATTTATAGAACTTCATGCCCTAAACTGATCTAATTGAAAGAATTACTCTCGACCTTAGTGCCGAAAAAGACTAACGCCTCGTCAGTGTAACTGACATTTTCCCTCAGTCCTCCGCTTATCATATGGCGATAAAGCCTGAGAGGAAGAACAAGATTCCTGACCAGTTTTATTGGGCGTGTTTCTGGGTGCATTGAGCCGTGGTCTCATCAGACATTATTCAGGACACTGAGCAGGCTTTTAGGTGAAGTTGTTGGGTAATGATTTGGTTGAGGCAAGAAGCACGTAAAGTACAGCCCTTGTAGTGTGTTCGCCGAGAGTCGTGTGCATCGCCTGCAGTGCATTACAAAATGTCCTTCCTGTCAGTCATTTAATTTATCTGGGCCTCTCAGCCTTAGGTTTTAACATGTCACAATAAATTTGTGGCAGAGGAAGTAAATAACATGCAATTCCATTTCCCGCTCTCTTCTTCGCTGCTGTTTCCACAAGGCTCTTCTGCTCCATATTAATTCGGACACGATCTTTCTCTCGTCTGCGTGGGATTTCATACAGCAGCTTGGACGTCCTTGCATTAACCTTTTAGCAAATAATCTTCTTTCATGTGTTTTAATTGGCTTTGTGGTGTATCATTTTGATTTAGAAAACCTTAGCTTATTAATTTCTAATCGACAACTAAAAGGCCTTGTTTACAGCAGCCATTAAAGGACCTTTATAATATTTATCATACACAGGGCCACCATCAGGGCATTAGTGCCCTGACTGGCGTATGGGGCCCGGTGGGCAGAGGGGGCCCGCATCGGGCCCCGTCTCATCTGCTCACCGGGCCTCTTCAGGCAGGCTAAACTGGGCCCTTAGCGGAGATGCGCCTGCGGCAGTTCAACGCTATTGACGTGGGGGCCCGCATGTCAATAGATAACAGCCGCCAGCCAATCGGAGGCTGGCAGCTGACGTCAGCCACAGCGCGCTCCTCTCTGACGTCATTGTCAGTCGCCGGCAAGTGCGCGCTTCAGCTGCGTGGAGGGAGCTTCGCCGCTGGAGTGCAGCCAGGTAAGAAAAACTTATTTTTTTTAATATTATTGAGAGCGGCGATCCGGGGGCCCGGTGCAGAATGCTGGACGCGGGGGCAGAATACTGGACGCGGGGGCAGATTGTGACAGTGAGACACAGGAGGGGGCAGAATGCTGAGACATGGGGGCAGAATGCGAGACAGATGGGGCAAGATCATGGGGCACGATGGATACAATGGAGACTGATGGGGGAGATCATATGGGGCAGAATGGATACTCATGAGGGTGGGATGGGCGAACATATGGCTGGAGCCAGGAAAGAGACATACGGGTGCCAGGATGTGCGATGATATTACCATAGGGGCTAATTAAGGGATATTATTACTGCAGTGATGTATTTAATTTTTTGAGTATACTGTTTTAAATGGGGGGAGGTCCTGTTACTGTGTAGAGTGATACTATCGCCTTTTTTTCTTCATGTGGTGTAATGTAGAAGTTGGGGAAAAATAAGTAATGTGTTCTGCAAGCGGAGCTCTAGATAACTGTTATTTCCTGCAGAGACTAGCCCTGGCTGGAAGACGTGATGGTGATCTGTGCTGGATGAAAGATGAAAAATAAAGATGAAGGACTTCACCTAAAGACGTCACTAGTGAGTCAGTGTGTTTCCTATACACTGACACTATACACTGTATACTATATACAGAGAGGTCCTGTGTATAATGTCACCAGGGATCACTGTATTACCTGTACACAGACACTGCATACTAAGTACAGATCTCCTGTGTATAATTGCACTTATGGTGATAGTATTGTGGTTTTTTTTTTCCCCCAATAAAACAATTTTTATTAAGGGCCAGGAGTACACAGCTATACTTGGCATAGAAAAGGTGTTGCAGGCTTATTAACTTATGTCCTGTAAAACTCAGCAGTACATCACTGGTCCTCGAGAGAATAAGTGTTTTTTTTATTACTGATCAGTATTGTAGTATTCCGACACAATGTGGTGGTAATTTGTGGTCTGGACATGGTGTTGCAGTATTTGTCCCTTGTATGTGCTATTATTTGGTTGCTTTGTGGTGGTAATATGTGGTCTGGTCATGGTGCGGTGGTATTTGTTCCTTGTATGTGATATTATTCGGTCACTTTGGTAATATGTGGTCTGGACATGGTGTAGCGGTATTTGTTCCTTGTATGTGATTGATCATTTTAAAAATTGAAAAATAAAAATATACTTAAATTGTATTGCATATTTTAACAAATATTTAATTGGCTACAGTAGAGTAGGGCCCGGCCAAAAGTGTCTACCGTGTTATTGTGGCGGCTTAAAAACATCTTTTGGCCAAAACAAAAGCTGCCAGCTATATGTGTGAGCTGGTGATGGGTACTGTTAATGTGTGATAGGTGAGAAGTGGAGTTTTTCCAAGAGAGCGATGGGACTGTGGACAGTTCGAGGGGTGGAGGCGAGGCTGGGGTGTAGTCTGGGCGAAGTCTCAAGGGGGCCCCGAAAAATTTGCCAGTATGGGGCCAAGAAATTCCTAGAGGCAGCCCTGATTATATAATTATGTTATTTATAATGTTTATTATAGAGGACCATAATATGGCACTGAAGCACTAATGTTTCTTTGTCTACTTGGAGCTAGTGCTTTGCTAACAGCTGAGCTCCTGCTCACAGGACCTGGATTGGAGAAAACTCTAATCCTGGATGGTCAACCCCTCACATTTTTCAGTTCAACCACCGATGTTTCTAAAGCCATAGGCTGTCCGCAAAGTGAATTGTAACAAAATAAAATCAATCACTTTAATTAGAAAAAGTCTTTGTCGAGACCAAGCTTTTCACGAGAACTATTGCAACTATTATCTGAATTTTGCTTGCTCCTTTGAAGCTAACTTGGTTAAAAAAACATAGTTGGCAATTAAGTGGGGCAGTGTTGCAATACCATACGCACTTTAAGGGAATTAAGTGCACAACCCCCTTCATCCCAGTCAAGACTCAAAGATCCATAATCAAGGATTGGTCATTAATATCATTGGCCTGGGCAACTCTTTTAAATACAATGTTAACAGCATAGTACAGATACAGGCACAAAAAAATACTATGGATTTTGGCTACTAGGAGAGTTGAAATAATTCCCCTAACTTGTAAGGGTGTATTCAGGATCAAAATGTTTCCCAGCCCTTCTTTGTAATGAATAATGGGCTGCCATGTATACATGCAGCTTCATTCTGCATCACTCACCACCTACTTGTGATTGGTTTCTCCCTGTCAGCTCCAGCAAGCAGAAGGTAGTGTGGGCAGACTGAAATTGGATCTCATAAGGAGTATAATTAGGAAAATCTACACACAGCACTTACTTTAAAAATTCAGCGTATCCTTTTATAGCTCAGTCACTGTATCTCAGCACTCTTATCGGTTAGGGGAGAAATAATGTCCTGATGGGGAGTCTATGGCCACATTAATCAACTTTGGCAAAAAACTACTTTAAAATATTGTGCAACTTTGGGTTTAATAATTTTGCAACTTTTGATCGTTTTATCCCAGGCCTGCCCAGTGCCAACAATGGTTTGAAAACTGGTTGGGTAGTGGTCAAGATCACCCATCAGATTATTAATTTATGCCACAGAAGTGGCTTAAATTACAACAGACCTGTACTCCAGCCCCATAGGGAGTGCAGATCTGATAGACAAGTCCCGTATTAGAACAAGTGAGCAATTTAGTTCCTTGCTTCTCAAGTCTCCTTGGTGAGCTGAACATGACGGAATAATTATAGGTTCTCCTTCCTCTTTATCCCCATGAATTTGAAATTTCCCTTGTTTCAAGTTATAAAATAACTTGCAGCCGATATGTTAATGTTTTTCAATCCAGCAAAGCAAATTAAAAGCAAAAATACTTGATTGTGACTTCATTAAAATAGCAAGGGCATAAAAAATATATAACTGACGTGTTTCGGATCTAGCTGATTCTTTACATCTTAACTATGATTAAGAGTTGGCTAGACTCGAAACACGTCAAATTTTTATTATGCCCATGCTACTATTTTAATGAAATCACAGGAGTGAGTGAGCTATATCTACAAACTATTTTATATTACTAAAACTTTTAACAACACTGAAATAATCACTGACTCTACGTGTCTTTACAGGTTTGTATGAAATCAACTATATGCATGAGCTGTTCACAAGCATGGTGCATAAAAGGTAAATGCCCAGTATATCTCTGTGCCGTTTCTTCACCCCTGCGTCTTATTACCTTGAAAAGCGGGTTGCCAAAGTTATATTAGAAATTGTCCTTCACGATCAGTACGTTACCACCTATCCCAATGGGCACCTTTAGTTACTTTCTGCTTCCAAATAAAGTCTTCATTGGTCGGAGAACACTCATCCCCCCTTCTCAAGAATATGTCTGTGTGTGTGTATGTATGTATATATATATATATATATATATATATATATTTATATCTATCCAACAATGTAGACCAGCTCACTCCTGTGAACCACCTGGAACCTCAGCTGACCTGGTTAACCCCATTATGCCCGGATCTGGATGTAGGAGTCCATCCATACAAATGTGAACAACGACAAAGCAAAGTCCAGCAATAACGTGAGCAATCCAGGATGCTGTTAAAAAATTTTGGATTCTGGACCGTGAAGAAGGCGGGTTCTACCGCTGAAACGCGTAGTCCTATCTGCACGACTTTCCTGCGTTATTGCTGTTTTGAACCATTGCATTTTAATGGATTTATGAATAAAAAGAAAAATTTTTTTAACAGCATCCTGGATTGCTCAGGTTATTGCTGGACTTTGCTTTGTCATATATATATATATATATATATATATATATATATATATATATATACGCCTTATGTCTGTAACCGAAGTCCCGCTGCGCTCATTGGCCGCAACCAATCAGCAAGAGGCGCAAGCGCAGTCCGCAATTAGCAGGACGCACGCTACCGTGCGGTCGGGTCATCTCCAGGCGCACGGGCGTCAGCGGCGACGCAGCCAGGGATGCCCGGCGCTGGCCGGTACCCAGGGTCCGGAGGAGAAGAGACTCCTTCGGACACTCGGTACCATAAACGTGTAAAAAATAGAATTAAAATAAAAAATGGTGATCTAGTCACCTTCCGACGGCCCCCGGAATCTGTCCCTCCTCTCCACGCTGCCGGCATCTTCCGTTCCCAGTACTGCTTTGCGCGAAATACTGCCGATGACGTCGTGCTCTCGCGAGAGGACATCAGCAGCGGTCTTTGGCGCAAATTAGTACTGGGAACGGAAGATGCCGGCAGCGTGGAGAGGAGGAACAGATTCCGGGGGCCGTCGGATGGTAAGTATATCACATTTTTTATTTTAATCTGCCGCTGGCCATATTCTAGAGTACCCGATGCTTTAGAATCGGGCCAGCAGCTAGTGTGTGTGTCTGTGTGTTTATGTGTATGTGTGTGTGTATATATACAGTGGGGAAAAAAAAGTATTTAGTCAGTCAGCAATAGTGCAAGTTCCACCACTTAAAAAGATGAGAGGCGTCTGTAATTTACATCATAGGTAGACCTCAACTATGGGAGACAAACTGAGAAAAAAAAATCCAGAAAATCATTCTGGTTTTTTTTTTCATTTTATTTGCATATTATGGTGGAAAATAAGTATTTGGTCAGAAACAAGCAATCAAGATTTCTGGCTCTCACAGACCTGTAACTTCTTCTTTGAGTCTCCTCTTTCCTCCACTCATTACCTGTAGTAATGGCACCTGTTTAAACTTGTTGTCAGTATAAAAAGACACCTGTGCACACCCTCAAACAGTCTGACTCCAAACTCCACTATGGTGAAGACCAAAGAGCTGTCAAAGGACACCAGAAACAAAATTGTAGCCCTGCACCAGGCTGGGAAGACTGAATCTGCAATAGCCAACCAGCTTGGAGTGAAGAAATCAACTGTGGGAGCAATAATTAGAAAATGGAAGACATACAAGACCACTGATAATCTCCCTCGATCTGGTGCTCCACACAAAATCCCACCCCGTGGGGTCAGAATGATCACAAGAACGGTGAACAAAAATCCCAGAACCACGCGGGGGGACCTAGTGAATGAACTGCAGAGAGCTGGGACCAATGTAACAAGGCCTACCATAAGTAACACACTACGCCACCATGGACTCAGATCCTGCAGTGCCAGACGTGTCCCACTGCTTAAGCCTGTACATGTCCGGGCCCGTCTGAAGTTTGCTAGAGAGCATTTGGATGATCCAGAGGAGTTTTGGGAGAATGTCCTATGGTCTGATGAAACCAAACTGGATCTGTTTGGTAGAAACACAACTTGTCGTGTTTGGAGGAAAAAGAATACTGAGTTGCATCCATCAAACACCATACCTACTGTAAAGCATGGTGGTGGAAACATCATGCTTTGGGGCTGTTTCTCTGCAAAGGGGCAAGGACGACTGATCCGGGTACATTAAAGAATGAATGGGGCCATGTATCGTGAGATTTTGAGTGCAAACCTCCTTCCATCGGCAAGGGCATTGAAGATGAAACGTGGCTGGGTCTTTCAACATGACAATGATCCAAAGCACACCGCCAGGGCAACGAAGGAGTGGCTTCGTAAGAAGCATTTCAAGGTCCTGGAGTGGCCTAGCCAGTCTCCAGATCTCAACCCTATAGAAAACCTTTGGAGGGAGTTGAAAGTCCGTGTTGCCAAGCGAAAAGCCAAAAACATCACTGCTCTAGAGGAGATCTGCATGGAGGAATGGGCCAACATACCAACAACAGTGTGTGGCAACCTTGTGAAGACTTATAGAAAACGTTTGACCTCTGTCATTGCCAACAAAGGATATATCACAAAGTATTGAGATGAAATTTTGTTTCTGACCAAATACTTATTTTCCACCATAATATGCAAATAAAATGGAAAAAAAAAACAGAATGATTTTCTGGATTTTTTTTTCCTCAGTTTGTCTCCCATAGTTGAGGTCTACCTATGATGTAAATTACAGACGCCGCTCATCTTTTTAAGTGGTGGAACTTGCACTATTGCTGACTGACTAAATACTTTTTTTCCCCACTGTATGTGTGTGTGTGTGTGTGTGTGTGTTTGTGTGTGTGTATATTAGGGTGACCGGATCTCATATGGGGGGGGGGAAAATGTCAGAATCTTGTTCGTCTGGACCCCACAAAACGATTCTCCTTTCCAGATATTGAGATAGCCAAAATTTGAGCGCGATCAAACGACGTTAACCCGTGCCGTTCGTTGCTCAAAGTTTGAAAAAATCCAAATTGAGGTATTTTAAGATTTAGGTATTTTGCATAGTCTGTTAGACTATAAAGAATGTGACAACAACATTGCAAAAATAGCCCTGACCAAATTTTCGAACCATTTGTGGTATTTGAATGCAGAGTTGGTGGGATTATCGTTTTTTGATCCCACCATTACAGACAATGAAAAGTTGTTAATGGCTAATAAATTGCTCAGTAGCACAGATGAACCATCAGAGCACGCTAACCTACATGAGTTGATAATTTTACATAGTTATCTAATCTATTCTAGAGCTTTTGTTAAAGTAGTTTTTGAAACGTCAGAATATAATGCTCGGCATTTGCTTACAACTTGCAGGACATATTGCTTTTGTTCTTCATCTTTTGTCAGAAGGTCGTTAAAGTCGGTTACTTCCTACCTCTTTTAATTTTTCTTTCCTAACTTTTGGATTTACAACCCTAGCGTGCTCTGATGGTTCATCTGTGCTACTGAGCAATTTATTAGCCCTTAATAACTTTTCATTGTCTGTAATGGTGGGATCAAAAAACGATAATCCCACCAACTCTGCATTCAAATACCACAAATGGTTCGAAAATTTGGTCAGGGCTATTTCTGCAATGTTGTTGTCACATTCTTTATAGTCTAACAGACTATGCAAAATAGCTAAATCTTAAAATACCTCAATTTGGATTTTTTCAAACTTTGAGCGACGAGCGGCACGGGTTAACGTCGTTTGATCGAGCTCAAATTTTGACTATCTCAATATCTGGAAAGGGGAATCGTTTTGTGGGGTCCAGACGGACAAAATTCCGACACTGATTTTTTGCGGTCACCCTAGTGTATATATATGTATGTGTGTGTATATATGTATAGATAGAGAGATAGATATATATATCTATATATATGTATATATGTGTATATATATATATATGTGTGTGTGTGTGTGTGTGTGTGTGTGTGTGTGTGTGTATATATATATATAATATATATATATATATACACACACACACACATATCTATGTGTGTGTGTACAGCCCACCCAAACCCAACCTGACCAAAGCACAAATC